>NC_137862.1:17586935-17944435 GCF_963924005.1 Protomyctophum bolini | reverse complement strand
TGAACCTGGCCGACAGAGGGGCTCAGCACACACAACCTCTTATTTAAACACATTCATATACACCGATGGCAGGGGAAACCATGCAAGGCACCAACCTGCACATGGGGAGCAATTGGGGGTTCAGACTTCAGAGTCTTGATAAAGTTAAGCCTTATCTCCCGTGCCAACAATTAGAAATAGCCATTCATGGTTTTATTTCCTCAAGAATAGACTACTGCAATTCCCTGTACATCGGCCTAGATCAGTCATCCCTCAGGCGCCTGCAGCTGGTCCAAAACTCAGCAGCACGCCTTCTCACCGCACACAGAGACGGGAACACATCAGTCCTGTCAGATTTTAGAATTATTTTTAAGGTCCCTTTATTTGCTTTAAATCCTTAAATGGGCACTTTGACAGTACCTCTGGGGGAGCCTGGATCAAACTGGAAACCTCCATCCGGCCACTCTACCCCTGAGCCACTGACACCCCTTGCAGTGGGTCAGTCAAGTACTGGGGTTGTCCAGGGGGGTTGTCACACACACAACAGTATAGGCTCCGCTGTTTGTATCATGAAAACCAACACATGACTTCTGGAGATGAAAACACAGTACACAGCTCTGACACGGCTACACTCCTGCGAATACCCGAGTCGCACAGAGCTTTTGTCTTGATTTATCCTGATATTACCGTTTCTGGTATTCCCTTTGAAAAGGGAGAACTGGCATCTTGTGAAATCATAGGAGAAGTCAGGAGACTCACATGTTGCTGAAGCCCCCATTGTTTCAATCACAGTGCCTGTTTCATCTTAACTTGTTCAAGCTGTTAGCCTTCCCTTTCTCCCCCCACTGTTTTCAGTGCAGGGCCGCGACACGCAATCAAGCATCAGCACGACTAGAGGGGCAGTGGGGTTTGTCTTTCTGCTTCAAACGAACATTATACAGTCGATGATACATTCGAGAGCACGCAATGAATAAGGAAAAATAACTGCTGTTGTTTATTGGCCGGGCATTTAAACCAAATCTAAGCTATAAACTGTGGGACACTTGTAAACTATTAAAGTGTATTTCAGTGTTTGGATCACAGTCAAAGAAGGTCTATTATTAGTTCATAGCTTCTCTTTCACCACTCTCCCTCTCCATCCATCTCTCTCTCCCTCTGCCTCCCATTCTCTCTCTCTCTCTCTCTCTCTCTCTCTCTCTCTCTCTCTCTCTCCCTCTGCCTCCATCTCTCTCTCCCTCTGCCTCCCATTTTCTCTCTCTCTCTCTCTCTCTCTCTCTCTCTCTCTTCTCTCTCTCTCTCTCTCTCTCTCTCTCTCTCTCTCTCTCTCTCTCTCTCTCTCTCTCTCTCTCTCTGCCTCCATCTCTCTCTCCCTCTGCCTCCCATTCTCTCTCTCCCTCTCCCTCCCATTCTCTCTCTCTCGGATCCATCTCAGGCTTGCCTCTGCAGTCCCTCATTAGTGGTTGTGTCTGTGGATGATGACTGTAATAGCAGTTGCTGTAAAAACTCCAGAGTTAGCCCACGGGTCGGGGAGGCCCTGGGGGAGGGGGAGGGGGGCAGTGGCCCCCCCGCAGGGAAAGAGAGGAAGAGGAGGGGAAGAACGCAACATCATGGGACCTAACCTCAGATATAGCGGAGAGAGGGGAGGAGAAGGGCGTATCCATCTAACGGTCCCTGAACACTCCGATCCTTCCTCCTCTGGCTCTATACCTCGTAATACAGCATACACCCCCCCCCCCCTCTCCTCTTCCTCCAGTCCCCATGCAGCACGAACGAAAAAAAAGAAAAGTAAAATGGAAATGGAATGGAATAGTAGAATGTGTATTTACCATGGTAATGAGGCCCCATGTGGCCTCCGGCATTTTAACTCTTGTTAATCGTCAGGTGAGAGACTGCTTTATGGAAGGGTGGTGGTGGTGGTATAGGGTGGTGTATACTATACGTACATCTCCACCATCACCACCGCTGGGGTGGAGGTGAAACCAATGGAAATATGAACTTTTACTAAACTGGAGAGAAACCTTCTCTCCTCCCTCTCCGGTTCCCTCTGGATGATTTCTATTTTTTATGGTTATTATTATTCTGCCATTATTTGTTTATGTATTTTCTTCTCTCGAGAAACATCTGCTTTCAAAGACGGTGTTTATGGGGATGTTGTTGTTGAGCTCCGGCAATAAAGAACAGACAATGTAGAAGGAAGGGAGTAGAGCGGCGGATGTCAAATATGTGTTGAGGAAGAGGCTCAGCATCCCACAAGTTTATCAAATGTGGAATGTTTCAATAGTTGTAAACGCCTATATATATAATATTGTTACGGTCTGGTGGAAACCGTGTATGCCCAACACCGTTGGGCATTTATTATCTTAAAAATATGTTTAAGGTGGATTTTCGTGAAACGGAGGTACATGCAAGACCGGGCAATGCTTCAAAGGTTAGTGTAAATCCTGCAGTGAACCTTATATCAATTATCACAGGGAGAGTAATAGTGAAACTATAGCCAATAAACAAGTTCACATTCCATAACCTTTTCACTCCTTTTGTGGCATTCACATTAATCTGCATAATAATAATAATAATACATGAATAATTAGAAACATGGAGATGAGAGGTTTCTGCCTGACAGCAACGATATAGCCTACTTTGTCGTACGACATTTGGAAAACATTTGGAAACTTGTAAATTGTAGAACATTTCTTACAAAGAAAAAACTAAATAACTGCAATAGATAGACTACATGGAAGTGTATTCTTCATTGTTTCAGAGAATGGAGCTTGCTTCCAACATCCAGATGGAGAATAAAAATGAAAATAAAAGTCCAGCATGCATTGCTCTTGCCAGTGCCATAAAACAAAATGTGTGTGGAAAATGCTGCGCTATCCCGCTATGCCTCCCTGCAGTCACTGTGTTTTGCTAAAAAGTTGAAATGGGGAGCGTGCGATGGAGTAGTACATCATTTACATAGTCAACACAACAAGAGAACCCAGATCCCTGTGGATACACACTATACTATAGCTCCCTGGTGCAGCTCCACGCTCTCATCCAGAACCGTGTTCAGTATAGGAGTCTCATCAGAGGAAGAAGATAAGCATGTTAGACTGGAGGACAACAAGTGCAATCACAGATTGAACAACAGTGCCTCGATCACTCACACACACACACACACACACACACACACACACACACACACACACACACACACACACACACACACAGTCAATTAAAAGTACACAGGTCAGAAACATAATGCTTTAGATAAAATAATGACGGTTATAAAAGTGATTAAACGTCATCTAGTGCATGGTGTAAGAAGTTATCTACACTGGAGTAAGGGGATGTGATTGATTGGATTGATTATTGTATTCACAGTTTGTAGAATGGGTACCGTTCAAACGAAAGTACAGGTCAATACAAAAACTGCTGATAAAACCAGAAAAAGCACTAGGACTGATACTGTATTGATTCTGTAGTGATGCTGAAAACACTGTCAATTTAATGTTTGCCACAAATAATATTTTTTGGTGGCGTGAGTGGCCAGTCTACTCCTGTCCCAGAACGGTCATGGGAGTGAAGGACTTATGGGGACAACATTTAAAATATTGATTTCAGCCACTTTCTTCCGGACACCTCACAGTGGTGTCTGCAAGGCCGCTTATATGAGATACGAAGCTCACTGACCTTGTCAAGATCAGTCCGACAGAACTCTTTCTCTTCTAGCTCTCTGCCTCCCAGCAGCCTAGTGCGTCTCGTCTCTACTACTGGACTGTACCTGCTGGGTCAAAGGTGGCCGAGGTAGCGACAGGAGGTGACTTCATAATAAAGATGGGAGCAGATGAATATGCAGGGGGTGAGGAGGGAGGGGGGGGGGGGTACAGAAGGGCAGAAAGACAAAGAGAGAGAACAAGTGAGAGGGAAGGGAGGGGTGAGAGAGAGGGACAGGGGTGACAATAGAAAAAGAGGGGAGGAGGGTGGCAGGGCATCGCAATCTGATGAGAGGGTTAAAATGCCACAAATGCCATGTCTCCAGGCCTCATAAGGACAAGCTCTGTGCTGCTTCCAAGGTCAGGGTTGGCTGGCACGCACGGACACACACAAACACACGGAAGGACGCGCGCGCACACACACACACACACACACACACACGTGCACAAACACCTGTGCCATGTTGATGGTGAGAGGGAGGAGGGAGTAAAGAGAGAGGCATGTGCAAATCTCTCACACACACACACACACACACACACACACACACACACACACACACACACACACACACACACACACACACAACAATCCAGCCTGCATACTGTCTGGGGCATGAGGCCTCCCTGAAATAAATAATCTCCGTCTCTTAAGGGGATTAGAGGGAATCTGATGCTTCTGGCCTGGCAACAGATGCCAGGAGAGGTGGGGTTGGGGAATGGGGATGAGCTGAACCACTGGGGGCCGCAATTATGACATAAATCATGCTTCATAGTTCGTTGTGCTGTTGGTCATTACATCCATAGTGTAGGAAAGTGGTTCTCAACCTTTAGGGCAGGGCCCTTTGGTGGGCTTTTGAGGATACTGCAAGTGAGCCCCCAAATTATTGGCAAAACACAAATATTTTGATGATATTGAAATTAATTGAACAATGCGTTTGCATTGTGATACCGATAAGCGGGAAGATCATTATAGTTCCATTGATGTAAGCCGGAACACAAATAAACGTGCTCTGAATAATTTAAAGTGGGCCCTGATCCAGAAAGGTTTGAGAATGGCCGGTGTAGGAGAAGTGTGCCTAGATGAGCCCATATTAGTAAGACTAGACTATATAGTGGGAATTGCCAAGACGCACAATTTCAATATTAATTGAAAGAACAAATCAAACACTTTGTGCTGTCTGCTGAGCTACTGTATGAGCTGACGTAACTTCAGGTACATTTGGCAGGAATGTCAACGTCAAAACAATCATGATTGTTGGCATCAACGAATCGATAAAGATAGACGAAAAGTACTTCACCTGAAAGTACGACTATGAGACAGACTTTTTTTTTTGTTATCAAATGTTTTTTTATTTAAGACAATAAATTACAATAACATGTTAACACCATGAATGAATAAAGAAAACAAAACACATGTAAAAACAAAACTATGAGACAGACTTAATGTTATTATGTTATTGCTACGTTCAGTTCTGAGTTATCTTCTTTCATCTTTTTCTTTCCACTGGTCACATTTGTCATGTTTTGTCACCGTGCACCAACACTCAAAGTGAACGTCATTTTGCAGTATAGCTTCAACTACTAATGAGCTGCAAACAGTAAACAACCTCTGAGCTGGTTGAGAAGGCAGCCCAGTGGCTGTGAATGTGAATTCTGATTTCTATTGAAAGCTATGCTGCGCTTTCCATGTCCAGGAAGGGAAAAAACCCACCACAGCTAAGCTCCTGCTGAAAGCTGACAGTGGAGATGCCAAGTGGCAGGTTCTGCGCCCAGCATGCCAGTGTCCAACCAGAACACATGCACATTTGCGCACGCACGCACGCACGCACACGCGCACACACACACACACACACACACACACACACACACACACACACACACACACACAGGGCACGGCCAACCGGCCAACTCGTCCCAGATGCTGCCAGCCAAGTCCTGCTCAATGGAGCCCGCGCGCAGGAGATGGCATTACAGCCATCCGTGTAAATCAAAGGCCCCCCTCCCCCATGATTTCTATGGCAACCGGGGGCATCCGGAGTCATCTGGAGAGGCGAGCATTCAATTAGGTGAGGCGGGAGAGGTTTGGAAGACAATACGGGCGTCCGGCTTTTCAGTCCAGCGAGTCAATGACCGGAGACGCATTCACAGACAGGTCATGCATGTCTCACACATATGAACATAATGTACACCTCACCCTTTTCCTAACGCAGCAAAGCCATGCAGACAATGAATGTAAGAGGACTTAAGCACTTACAACCCTATACAGTACAGTAAATGGAGACCAAAAGGGGAGGTAAATGTAATTTTGTACACTAGCGTTTGTATTGGTTGATGACATTGTGTTAATTTTGTATGCTATGTTGTTGAATTGAATACACATAGAACCACAATGGAAACAAGTCCCCAGGACTTTTTTGTAATGTCCTTTTAGCTTTAATGTCTTACTACTGTACCATATACATTCAATGATAAATCAATAAAAAAAAAACATTTTGCAACGTTTTTTGGACAATGTTCGTTCCATTATTGATGTCGTTACCAGAATAGGAGCGCTATATATATGGTCTTTGCGGTTAATAGTTATATTGTTAAGTTGTTATAGACCGGGTCTGATCCCCTGGTCACTCCCAGCATGCCGTGCCTCCCCAGCCAGTATACAGTGGACCGCCACCTAAACCATTACTGTCCCCATGAACTGAACTGCCACGGCGGGCAACCCCCCCAGCCAATTACAGGGCAGAATTAGCACCGGGCAGGCGTGTGCGCGCGTTATACGAGACAACCAATTAAAATCACTTATGGAAAGGGTAATATCCAAGCGATTTAGGCCAGAACAAAACGGCTTTGGAGGGATTATCCCTGGCGTAACCTGATCTCATTTTCTTCCACTCAAATACACACACACATGCGCACAAACACACACACACACACACACACACACACACACACACACACACACACACACAGCTGAAGTTACAAGCTTCAAAGATACTATCCTCTCACATCACATCATATACCATACGCACACACACACACGAACGCACACACAAACACATGAGCGCGCGCGCACGCACACACACACACACACACACACACACACACACACACACACACACACACACACACACACACACACACACACACACACACACACACACACACACACACACACACACACACACACAGGAAGACAATAAGTCCTTGGGTTGCATTCATGCACACACTTTTGTCATTCCCAGACAGACAATGAGCCACAAATGTAATCAATAGACTGAGCACAGTATACTGTATGCAACTGCAGAGACTGCATGAGAGAACAGTTAACATTGAGGGTTTTATCTGTGTACAGTATACATACACTAAAATGGTATGTGTGTATTTATGTCAAAAGCCAGTTAGTTCAGGTGAGAGATTATAAAGTCGTTAAAGTGAATATCCTACCCTGTAGGTTTTTCTTTTTAGTATGAGCCCTTATTTTGTAGATCTGCGTTTTTTTATATATTCTCTGAAATGTCTGGAAAATCTTTGACTCACTCACTGGATCAATTTTGGAACACTAGATTTTCAGTCCACTGTGCGGCCTTCAAAACCAGTCCTATATTGCGCTGATCAGAGCAATGGCAGTTATGGCAATTTGAAAGGTTAGACACTGCTGTAGTGCCCCATATGTGTGCAATTTAGTTTTTTTTGGTGTGACAATTGCCATGGCAGACCCCTGAACAGCACATGTTCAGTGAGGATTGGAGCAATATATATGCCTGTGCATGCTAACATCATTAACACATTAATCATGAGTTGTAGTAGCCATGGGGTTATCTAGGCGGTGAACATTGCTCTTGTCTTCATGTCTTTATGTATATGTAAATTGTCTTGTTCTTTGTGTTATGTCAAATGTGTGTATATGTGTTATGCATACTTGGCTGCTGGGTCGCAAGACAAATTTCAGTGTGAGCTGACAATAAAGTACTATATCTTATCATATCATATCATAACATGGCCTCTGTGGGCCTTAACATGGACCCTGGTATGACTATTGTCATGGCAGACCCTGCATGAATGTTACGTTTGTGACGTGGCAATTTTTATAGGATGGACTGTAGTAATTAACTCTAGTAAAAGAAACGGGTCATCTTTAATTAGAATTGAAACAGCTGAAATCAAGAGCCGTGGGCCACATTAAGTAAAGGCGGGGGCCGCATGTGGCCCCTGGTTGCCCATGTATTGTTGAGATGCTGGTATAATAATGTATGAACAAGGTGAACATGGCAAGCTCTTGCCCTAAGCTGGAAACATGAGAACTGCAGGCCGCACCACTTTGATGTCATCAAGAGACAAGTGAAGTGGCAGCTAGGGCTGAGCTCTGGTAACCATGAATTTAGTACATGACTCTGTGGAGACCTATTTTCATTCATCTCACCATCCTATTGAGGCTCTATAGGCGAACACCAGATGTCATTACTATTATGAGCTTTAACCGCATAATAGTAATGATGGGTCTCAACCCAACCTGTCAAGCAGACCGCTGCCTGCTGCCTGGAGCCAGGTTCAACTTCATGTTTCCTCCTGTTCAAGGCAGTGGTGGAAGAAGTGCTCAGATTTATTTATTTTGGTCAGGATGAGAACAATAATTGTTCTCCCTGTTCATTGTCACTGAAATCACAAAAGAGAGTCTTGGTTTATTTTTATGACCTCGGTCATATTGATAGAGGTTATTCATTCTCTCAGTGTTCATGTGTGTATGGATGGACTGTGATGGAAACAAAGGCAGGGCAATAAAACAAATCATGTCTCAAACAAAAAAACGTCCCAAAAAATTGGTAGCCAGTCTGCAGTTTTAACTGCAATGACACCAATGCAAACATTGGGTGTGATTGGTGAGAAATGCAAGGTGTCCATGATTTAGTCTGCAAGCTGATTCCATGTCTCCATGGAATAATACATTTCATGGACAATGTTTAGCACTCAATCCGAAACCAATCTGACTATTAAATAATCTCCACAGAGAATTCCTGCCGTTTCGGCAAGCAAGCAAAAAACTAAACATAAAAAAAACTAAACGATTGTTTTGAAGTATACTTCCGAAGGTGAAATGAGTGTGTTATGTTTTAGATCTCATGTACCAAGCCAAATATCGTTGCTGTTGGGTGGGATACTTCCAAATACAAAGCTGTTCATTTTTTCATTTATTTTCCTATATTATTATTGAAATTATTCATTTGATTTAAGATAGTGAGAATATAGCCAATCTACAAGCTCATGCACACTACAAGCTCATGCACACTGTGAGCTTGTAGATCAGCTATCTTCACTACTTTTGTGCGAAACTCTTGTAAATTAAAAAAAAAGAACAAACACATTTAAATGTGGAGATGGAGATACAATGTTTCTGCAGTCTGACGACAACAGTATGATCTTTTTAGTAATTTTTCTTTCTTCTAAAAAAACTTCAAAGGAGATGCTGTTTCGTTCCAGAGTTACAGTGTGATTTCTATTTCTGAGCGGATGTTATGTTCCCTTTAACAGTGAACTGAGGAGAGCCATCAAGAGGCCACCTGTCAGACGGACACATGTCAAAATGTCTATTGTGTCTGCCAAGATGCAGAAGGTCAGAAATACAGTCAGGGGGGGGGGGGGGGGACTGATGCAAGTCAATCCCTGTGGATTTACTTTCCACTCCCAGGCCATCAATCTAATCCTCCACAGGTTTGGTTTTCAAGCCCCGCAAGCACTCTTTAAAACGCTTTTACACTCTTGAGTCCAGCAATAGAACTAGAGTCCATTCAGAGTAAATGGAAGGTTAAGTATTGATAATACTTGAGATCACTGGCGGCTTTAAAGCATGTATAATGAAAGCACAGGGCCCCATAAAATGACATCACTGTGAACTCTGTTAGTCTACCATCTCTGAGACATTCTATTGCCCCCCCCCACCCCCATCTCGCTTTCTCTGTTTTCATCCGTTCTTCGCTCTCCATTCCCATGGCCCGAGCTGTGAGCAGCAGTTACAGTATCATCTCCTCACAGTTTCACGTATAGCCTGGCCAAAACCCAGAGAGAACAGCCGAGCCGGGAGCCTGCTAATGAGCTAACAGCTAGCGCTCGACAGCCGCTTGACTGACATAGCCAATCTGCTAGGCTCCCCCGCTTGCCTTTCACCTACTTGTGGCCTCTGCTACACCGCCAAGGCTCCCATTAATTCTCCCCTTGGGCTTTTTTGGAGGAATCCTCAGAAAGAAAAAAAACATTGAAAGGCAACCTAAAACCACAAATGGGCATGTCAGTGTGGGCTAAGTTTAAACTGGCAACACCGGAGTGTACTTTCCTGCGCCTTGGGGACCGCTGAAGCTGACCTCGACAAGCACAGGCAGGGTTTTAGGGATGTGTTTGCTGATGTGTATGGCCGGGATAGTGTCGCTGCATGGAAGTAGTACTAGGAAGAGCAGCACTGTCATGTTGTTGCGGCCAGAGTGTGCGGTAAGCCCAGTCCACCCCCCCCCCCCCCCCAACTCCTAACCACCACAGTTACATAGTTTCTAGGGGTCAGGACTGGAAAGGGAATAATCTATTGAGAAGAGCTAGGGAGAGAAGTTTGTCCAAGGCGAATTACCCGTGTTGTCTGAGGACAAATTGTTCCCATGAAAAAGACAGCTTTTTGGAATCAAGAATCGAAACCATAATTTGCCAACAAAGGGGGAGATCAGTACAGTAGCTCACATTTGAAGAGATAATAAGAATAATAAAAGCAAACAGCCCTTTGATCTTTCTCATTTCCCACATGCAAATAGCAATTCGGGCAATCGGCTAAACTCATTAGTCTCAAACTCCAAATCATGTGTTCTGCCAAAGTCCGTGACACAGACGTATCGCTCCATCCCAACATTAGTCTGGCAATTTGAAACCCTGTGCTCACAAATGACCGTATAAAGCACGGCAGGGGAACAAAGCAAAAATGACCTTTCAAATGATTAAGCTGAAACATTATCATCACATTCCCTATTTTCTCTCGCTCTCTCCCTTTCTCTCTCTCAACATGAGATCAGAACAACTGGTTTGCCGGGTCCGAGGTTGGCAGCCCCCCCCTCTGCCCACCCCCCATCTATGATTTCAGTTCAGAGCTGCTGGGCTGTGGCGGCCAACTTGGCCGGTGCCCATCTGGTGCCGGGGCCAAATGTCTGCTCCACTCAGCCTCAATGCACAGCGGTGATTACCCCGATGGCGGGGCGGCGGTCATGGTGGTGTGGTTATAAATATAAGCCCGGGTCTGATCTCTCTTGTTCATAAACAGAGGTTCGGAGCTGCTGTGGGAACCCAGCACAAAGGCCCGCGGGTCTCAGAGGGGGTAAACCGAGCTCCGCAGGCCGCTTAGACGGCCCTGAGACTCCCCCGGCCAGCTGGTGGTGTCCCTTCGGAGGACTACCGGGCAGCGGAGGAGGAGACCAATGGAACAGCAGAAGAGACTGGGCTGGCTGGCAAGGACAGAGAGAGTGAGAGAGAGAGAGGGGGGGGGGGGTGGATGGAGGCCATGGGGCATGGCTTCAAATTGACTGGGAGATTCTGATGCAGCGCTAAAAGCCAGCGGGGCCTTCATGCTGTTCCAGCACAAACTCACTTTGGAGACACCAAGAAAAAAAAAAGATTGGGGAGGGGAGGTGCATGCATCTTTCCAAACAGAATATGACATCCGGGATTTGTGGAACAGATCACTAGCCGGGTGAAACAGGAAAACTCGCCAGTTCAGCTGGGGTGAACGGAGTAGTGTGCATGCGGTGAAGTAGCCCTGGGCTCTTTCAAGCCTCACAAACATCAGACTTTGTTTGGTTTTAATTAGTGGAGTGAGGAGTGGACTGACTGGTGGCATCCTCCAGTGGGCTAACAGTAGCTCTGCCATGTTGCCCACTGATCCTCCGCCCTCATAGACCAGCTCGCCCAAACCCCCCCCCCCCCCCCACACTGGTCAGTTGGCTCACACAGTGCTGCTAACTCTGTGCCCAGTGGGGGGGTTGGTGGCTGTGTATGGCTGCCCCTGCAAGCCAATCCCTGTCACACAAGGAAGCAGCATGGCCGGATTGAGGGGCGGGGTGGGGTGGTAAGGGGAAGGGTGGGGGGGTAAAGGTTCCCTCTAGTGGAAGGAGGCTCACTCCGTCTTTCAGTAGGAGAGGTCATAAATCAAGGGATGTCATTCTAAAAGCCTGTACGTACTGTATTTCAGTTTTATAAAAAAATGAATAAAGATAAAATGCCACATGTTCCTTTACCAACCGTATCATATGGAGGGGATTATTTTTTATTGATTGGATAATAACATCAATAACTCGTGTGCAGTTTAATCATGCCAGCAGCATGCCAGTTGTTGAGGCAGGTGTCCCATCTGTGAATAATGATGTCGTTTTGGAATTAAACTACAGTTTGGAATACTGCAGTCAGTCTTCTTTTTTTTTAACATAAGTGCCTCCCTGCATAGTGACACTGACAGTGTGTGTACATTCATTTTAATGGCTTGGCCCGGTGGTAATCAAACGCTTCATTCTGGCGGTATAGCGGTGTCACGCTCCACTCATTGAACTATAAAGCACCCATGCTACATACATACAGTAAAGCAGTGGAGGGCAGGGCCGAGCTGGCGACACTGCTTTCTCACTTAAGCAGATAATTGGCCTTATTGATGTATAAAAGATGTCCCACAGAGCCCTGTGAAACACCATTAGCAGGCAGAGGCTGAATTGTTCATGAGCTGCCTTCGAATGAGAAACAGAAGAGAGAGAGAGAGAGAGCAGAGAGGGAAAAAAGATTAATAAGACTACCCCTGAAGTGTGATAATAGCATTTGTGTGTTTGCACACGCGTGCGTGCCGTGCGTGTGAGAGTGTGTCTGTGTGCTTTCAGGCCATGTCCAAGAGTGTCTCCATCCTAAAACAAATTAGTCGAATAGTCGGGGACTCTAATCTATTTGAAATCTCCAAATGGAGGAGAAAAAATGCGATACAGTTTAGCACGGATGAAAAAAGGGGGATAAGGGTCATTATCACGAGGGCCCTCCTCTTCTCAATGGGGCTGCTGAAGCCTTAATGATCACACGTAAAGCTCCCCCTGAGCGCAGGATAAATGAGACACTCACAGCAAACGGGGTAAAAATGGGGTGGCTTTTCAGGGAGTCAAATCTACTGTGCTCCAAGAATTTCGAACAAGAGAGGAAAGTATAGCTCAAATATAGAGCTATACTCTGGTGAACATGAGCCTTATATGCCCCTGATGCCCATGGTGTTAAGCAACCTCTGGAACTCCCTGATATTAGAAACATGAAATCACAATGGAATCAATCACCATATTCCAAACCCACCTCAAGCCAGAGGCTGGCCTCTGTCTTTAGTTTTTGCTTTGCTTTTTAACTGTGTTTTGTATTGATTGTTTTTAACGACCTTGAGTGGCCTGAAAGGCGCCTTATAAATATAATGTATTATTATGATTACCCTTATTATTATTATTATTATAATAATAATAATTATTATTAACCGAGTACCTGTACTTAAGTATTATTCAGTTATTTGAAAATAGCCAATCTACAAGCAGACTTGTAGATCTAGTATTTTCAGAAGATTTTTTGATGCAAATGCTTTTGATGCAAATGTTTTGTACTTTTACTCAAGTAAATTCTGAATACACCTGTAACATTGTAGTATTGATAGTTGTACTTAATACAGTACTTACCCCGCCAAAAAACATAACCTACGTTAATCATTAGTCTTGGCAATAAACGTAAATTACGTTTATTCAGTTGTATTAATGTTTTGATCCGATCTAGTCGAAAGGCTACTCACATTAGCTTCGGATGGCTATCTGTTGTTAGCCATAACACTGCACTGCGGCATCTTGATTTGCGCGTGCACACTTTCAGTCGCTTTTATCTCCAATTCCTCGTCCCAAGCGGCATTTCTGGTCAAAACAATGCTTATTGCACGGAGCATAATGGCTGCAATGGAGCCGGCCTGTATACTTCTCATCAGCTAGTGAGAGAGCAACACCTAATCTGACAACACACACACACACACACACACACACACACCATTCAGTCAACATCCGGTTCTGGTTTTGGATCTTCAAAATAAGGGTTGAACGGGGGGGGGGGATATCCTGGCATATAGTTATCATTCTTTAATTATTCCTGGCGGCCAAACGGTAATAGCAGATCTACAAGCTCCCTATACTTCCGTAGCACAATGCATTGTGAGCTTGAAGATCTGCTATTTCTACGTGTGCAAACAGCTATATAAATTGGCCATGAATGCAGTCATTATAGCAAAGAAGCCATGGTACGACGCAACAGCACCGGGGTAACTCAGCCGAGTTGCAGAGTAGACCCAGGTGTGGAGGAGTAGTTGATATTAGCATTATATGAAAGAGCACAACATCAATAAGGGTATCATACTTGCCATGTTAAGTAGCATACTGAATTAACGAAGGCACCGCTGTCGGTAATCAGTGCAGATACATTTTATAGTCTTATATACGTTTTCTACTTGGCGTGTCTTCGAGCAATAGTCTGGAAAAGGGGTGCGCACTGTGCGCTGAAAGGAGCCATTACGAATATTCATTAAAAGAGTGGAAAAGGTGAAATATTAAACAGAGCATTGCATACCATATCTAACGACTCCTGAAGTCTCTGTGTATATATTCAAATCTAGACTTCGCAATTATTCAGAAAAGGAGAGCTGGAAAAAAAGAAGAAGAAAGAAATTCTAACGGGGAGGGGTGGTTATCAATGAGAAATGACATCTTGTTAAGTTAGGAATTCTCTTTGTGTTGGACGGTTTCTCTAGTTCTGTTGGCACCTTGCCTCAATCTGCAGCGAGGTAATTGGAATGCGATGGCGAAAAAAAGCGCCTGCCTCATTGAGCCAGCCCCGAGAACAATGAAAAGCGGATGGATATCACACTGGGCGTCAGTGTTCTGATCAATTCCTCTAAATGAGTGTTCCAAAAGTGGGTTTGTACTTTTTGTTAATGAGGACGGGGCTGGAGAGAAGAGAGGCTGGGGGAGGGCCCTGTGGCGGCTCCGCAAGGCAGAGCATTATAGTTCCAATTAAAAAAAAACTTTCCCTTCGCCAGCTACAGCAGTTATATGCTTGTTAGAGAAGCCTTGTTGTTGTTTTCCCCCGACGAAAGCAAACAAAATGTCTACCATAACACTGATAACCATCAAACATTATCAGACGGACAGTGATGCATGGAGAGAGCAATAGTAACCGGTATAGCAGCACTTCCCAAACGGTGTGCAGAGGAACACTGGGTGTGCCGTGAGACAGACACGTTCAAGTGTGCCTTTTGTGATGACCACATTATTATTGCAATATACAGTATACAGCTACAACAACACATTACCTTGGAATATAATTACAGAGGTCAATTCTATACCCCTAAAACCACTTTCAAGCTCACAACACCTCACATCTCTACACATTGTGAGCTTAAGGATTGGCAATGTTCATTTTTTACTATGAATATAGACGTGCCTTGACGTGTTGAATTGCCCATTGGTCTGTCAAAAAAGTTTGAAAACCACTGGTCTATAGCATGCCTTTTTGGGTCAAATTTGTTTGTTTGTGTGTGTGTGTGTGTGTGTGTGTGTGTGTGCACGTGCTTGCCTGTGTTGCTGCGCGCGTGCGTGAGTGTAAGCGCACGTGCACTGTCACGCTGTTTCATGGCGCTGGCATTAAGCAGCAGGAGGGGTGAGGGGTCGGGTCGGGTGCGTTCCTGACCTTTACGTCTTGCGTGGCACGGTGTCGTCCTCGGGGCAAGGCAAACAAACAGGCGTGGCCCCCGGGGCGCGGCGGCCCCAGCGGGGTGGTGTGGCCGGGTCAGGGTACGGAGCAGGACGAGGGCCTGACGGGATGGCAGGCCTTCTGATAGATGCTGCTCATTATTCACATCCACAAAGCACGGGACAATTACAAACAGAGCGCTGCCATGGCAACTAGGGCGAAGGTCACATGCAGAGTGCTCTTCATCGCTGCCAGGACATGACACACACACACACACACACACACACACACCCGCACACACACACACACACCCGCACAAACACACACACACACACACACACACACACACACACACACACACACACACACACACACACACACACACACACACACACACACACACAAACACAAACACATGCATCCACACATGCATCCACAAATGCATGCACGCACACACGTTTACTGGCTCACTCACACATGCACATGACTGTTTTCATACACATACAGTACGTCATGTACACACATCGACGCAAACACACAGGGATATTTTGTATCACTTGATGAAGCAACAAACTTTGGTGGATGTGGTTTACCACAACTTAGATCAGTGGTGCAAAATAGACATTTTATGTCTCCCCTGGACATCCCCAGATGTTCAAAACGCGTCACTTCGCGCTGCATTGTGAGCTTGTAGCTATTTTCACTATACCACTTAAACATTTTTTTCAAATTTATGGAATCTCTTACATTTTTCTTTTATATATGCTTTATATTATTGTTATTTGTTTTGAATTCATAATTTTTGGGGGGAATGTCTTTTGAAAGGTGTTTTTAAATAATAATTAAAAACAAAATAAATAAAGGGACCCATAAAAATGTGTGTTTGCCCTCCAGCTCACAGACAACACCATGCATAGATCAGGATCATGTAGCTATCCTGATAATGCACGGCATTGAACATCTGCACGTTGTCCGTCTTGTTAATTGATTGATTTTCCTATGTTTCGTTTAGCACCACCACAACCAAGTACTGGCAATGAAGAGCTTTTGAGTCCGTGTCCTCAGTCTCTATCAAAAGACCTCATTCAACTTACTCAGAAGGTGTTATAACAGCATCCCTTAAAGGTGCTGTAAAGTGATGTGTTTTGCTTAAAACAAAAAGTCTATTGTTAAAAAAGTTAAAGCTCTCGAGTGTTGGTTCACTAACAGGGGTCTTATACATTCGCTCCTCCAGCTCTTCGGTAAACTGAAAATAGGCGAGTTTCAAATGTCATCCAATCAAGAGAGAGAGAGAGAGAGAGAGAGAACCCTACAAAGACCATTTATCAATTTGCGTTCCAGTCCCACAGTAGTCTCATTGTCTGCCCTTTTCTTTCATTACTTCCCTGTTTCACTTGTTTACCCTGTATATCCTGCATGAGCTAGATTGGATGCATTTGCTACCCTGACCTGAAAATGTATTTTCTGTTTACCAAAGAGCTGGGGAGACGGGAGACCCATTACTGAACAAAAACTGTATAGCAATGATTAAGTTATTATCAGAATATTAGAGCTTAATATCACTTACACTACCCATTAAGATCTGAGGCCGATTCTACAAATGCCATATAAATCAGCTAGGTCTCACACGTTTTTTTTAAATAGTCACAGTGCAACACACAGTAACACGCTGTGAGCTTGTATCCGCTATTTTCGAATAGCCATCGCTAAAATCTGAAATAACAGCTGCTTCCCCGATTTTAATGAGTTAAGAAGATGGCACAAATCGTCAAAATGAAACCAAATAACTGGGAGTTCGCCGTCCCCACGGTTATTGGTGTTTTATTGCCCTATAGACCCACTCACCTCACCCACCACTTAATATTACCTGCACATTTTCCCAGGTTGTTTTGTATAATTTAAGGAGACAGCGAGGGAATGAGGGGTGTGGTGTCACGGTGTCTCTCAGAACTACCTATATTTACTGCTGAAAGTGAATTCTTTATGAGAGCACAGATATCAAAGACAGCAGGATCAAAGAGGAGTTAATAAGCTACCCCACTGTTCTTCGAAAAACCGCAACTTTCATGTAAGCGCACTTTTCTTTGGTTTCTTCATTTTTTGGGCTGGTCCCCGTTGATTGACACTAAAGGCAAACATCTGTAGTCTCATTGTCATCCTCTATTCTTTTAATTTGTTAGTCTGTAAATCTTTGTAGCAGAAAAATGTGCCCAGACGGAGCTAGGGGAAGTGCTGATTTGCACTCAACGGTTTTGTAACAGGGGGCCTCCATGGAAATAGCTCTGTTCAGATTGCATCTCTTTTGGCATGTGTTTGCTTTTTCTCACTTTGCTTTTTTCCCCCCACTAACACTTTGGTGGTGTTAGCCACTTAACCACTTAAACCCTGTATACTATATACTAGCGCCTTTTCAGTTTCTGCTTAAGGCTATACATTAAGTATCTTTGTGGTAGATCTGCTATTTTCTGCAGCGTGTTTTCCCCAGAATACGGATGCTAGGGTTTAAGTGGTTGTTAAACCTTATATGTAGTTGACAGGAGTCCCCCAGTGCTATAGGAACCTCCTGTTTTCACTTGACTCTTCTTCGCCGAAAACAGCGGACCGTCAAGCTTCAAGAACTTGTAGATCAGCTGTTTTTGCAGAGTGTTCACCCCGAGAATAGGGACACTATGGGGTGGAGACCTAGCTGTGCTAACATATAATATACTAATAGTGGTTAGTGTTGGAACACAATAGTTCCTGAGACATTGCAGAGCCATTTGCTCCTAAACCACAGTTGGAACAATGCAAAAGCATGGGACTTTCTCTATTCTAAAACAATATTGGGGATGGCTCATGGCAACCTATTGAAAATCTACAAAACAAGATGTTCACTTGACAGAAATATCCCGAAAGTCCAAAGAAAATACACCTGAGCTTGCTTCAACCATGACTTTCTCGGTATTAGCCTTAAAAACAAACAGAAGTGTGTACTGTATAGAGTGTACAGTGGGTGATATACACCCTAAAATTCCCTGTGCATTTCCAGGCTCTTGCGAGATGCCTGCCGTCCCCCGTGAAGCAGCCTCAACAAGACCTTCTGATGTCACTGCCTTCTAGATCTCTGCTACCTGCACAGCATGCGGATGTGCTCCCCTGCTCCCCAGAGGATTAGGCTGTGCCTTCACTCTGCTGCTCTGCATGTCAACTCATGTCCACATCCACCTCCTGTGCTGCTACCATGTACTCACCAAGTATGAGGGGAATGCAGTACATTGCATATATACGTACGGGGGACGTGTTCATGCGACATGGCGGTGGCAAAGATCTGATGAATTTAGCATACAAAGTGGTGCTGGGTGTTTCACAGGGTTGTATAGAGAAACCCCCTGCTGCTGCTGTATGCACGATTTATACGAGCTGCAGGAATGATGCACGGATAACGGAAATGCTTTTGACGGTACGTCGGCACATTCAGAGGCCCAGAGACACATTGTCGATGCATGCACACTATAAAACAAACAAAAACACACAGAATGTACACACAGTTCCACCTGATGTGTATACCCACGCAAACCGAGGATGGATTAACACTTTTGGAGGCCGTCTTGGGCCAATTACCTGGATACATATACACTACCTGCATGGTGGGTCAGCTGGCTGGGGTTCAGACAGAAAGCCCGGTATGAGGGCCAATGGCACAGTTATGTGGATGGCCACATCATGGGGGTGTTAACATATTTGATTTAACCTATACATTGTTTTGTTAATTGTCGACTGGGGGCCAGAACCCTCCAGGATGCCCCTGGTGGTAGCCGAGGGCCCCATGGAAATGCCCCCCGTCCCTGACACTATTCCTATTTAGAAAAAAAACGGATCAATGTAGGCTTCCTTTTGATAAAATTAATAAATTTATCAAAAGGATAAATTCCTTTTGATGAAAATTGATAAAAAAAAATGCTTCCTTTAAAACAGACCTGGAGGCCAAAAGTGTGAGGTAATTATTCATATCTCCCTTAGACAGATGATCCCGCCTTAACTTTTTTCCCTCCTTCCTATATTTCAATCATCCTATATCTTATCTTCCTTTATAATCAATCAATCAAGCGCGGCACACACGCATGCACAGTGCGCACGCACGCACACACACACACACACACACACACACACACACACACACACACACACACACACACACACACACACACACACACACACACACACACACACACACACACACACACACACACACACACACACACACACACACACACACACACACACAGTACAGATCAGCCTATACCTCATGAAGCATGGACTAATGTTACTAAACGTGTCTCGACGCTCGCCAAAACATCTCCTTGATCTCGACTGCTTCAGCCAATTAAACGGTAGCCGCTGTTGTAAAAAGACACTCAGACACAGTCCTCCTCCGTGCGCGGGCCCGGCCCGGGCGGCCGGCCGGCTGGTTGCACGGATGATTAACATTTAATGTTAATGCTAGGTTTTATGTTCAGAGTAATACACTGGGGTTAAGTAATGATAATAGCAGTGTTGGCCTCGACCACATCTGTAATAACGCTGTCTGCAAAGCATGCTGTGATGATGACGAAATTACTGGTCTACGTGTGTGTGTGTGTGTGTGTGTGTGTGTGTGTGTGTGTGTGTGTGTGTGTGTGTGTGTGTGTGTGAGCTGCTACAGAGAGACAGTTTTATTATGTCAAGTACACACATGCATGTTCGCACACACACACACACACACACACACACACACACACACACACACACACACACACACACACACACACGCACACACACACACACACACGCCGATACCGACTGCCACACCCACACCGCACTCACACGTGCACACACACACACACACACACACACACACACACACACACACACTTGTACATGGTTACATTTACAGCGTACAGGCACAATTTCAGCATTTTGTGGAAAACGATGGGGCAAAAACTGATACCACAAAAGGCCCACCCATCTGACCACTTTAAAAATAATCTCTCTAGACAGATTCAGAGCTCCGCAGCAGAATCTGTCAGCAGCTCCTGCTACAATGTGTATACCGGTAGTTAGTACTGTTAGGAATGTAAACAAAGACACGTGCAACCGGAAGAGGAGGGGCCAAACAGGCCAACATCCTGTTATCCACATTGCTTAAAAAGTAAGAGCATGTTTATTGTAATGGTCAATCAATCAATTGTATTCTGGTTTGGATCAATGGAACTAATGTAGTAAAGGCTATACCTTTAGTTCCTATTCATGTGGTTTCTTTTTCACGTTTTAAAGAAAAAAAACAGCGCAACAAACATTCTTTGACATTTTTGTGTACTGCCAGTTATTTGGGGGCCCACGTGCAATACCCTCGCCGAGAACCACTGTATCAATACGAGGTGGATCCCGCCGCGGCGTGCCTGCATGGGAGCCGGCGGATCAGCTGTGCGGTCTTCATTTTACTAAGCTGTGTTTACCGAGGACGTTTGAAGCAACGTCATCAATCATCCTTAAACGCCATGGCGCTCCGATGGGGGAGAATTAGAATGCATTACAGACGTCACGCTTCATCAAGCTAAAAACATCTCATTTCTACCTCGCTGTGTCTGCTGGCTGTCTGGAAGCCTGGAGCCCATGCATGTGGAGGTGTGTGTGTGTGTGTGTGTGTGTGTGTGTGTGTGTGTGTGTGTGCGTGCGTATGGTCCAGTGCTCTTACGGTCATTCTCCCTGAGGCTGGGTATCCATCACAGTCAATGTGGTCTGTGACTGCCCTGACTAGGGGCCCCCCGGAGCCTCTTTTGGCCCCTCTGCATGTCTCCATGGGGTTCTTCTGTCCCCAGGGCTGCCACCTGCACCACACACACACACACACACACACACACACACACACACACACACGCACAGGCAAGCAAACACACACACACACACACACAAAAAACACACAAGCTCACATCAACACGTAGACACACTGCATTGACCCCGACACCCCACTAATGCCCTCATTAGATAATTAGTCCCAGAAGTGACTCTCTATAAACCAACAACGTCCATGCCAAAATACCCACAATGCTCCCTTGGGGGTAGTGGTGGGTTGCACGTCAAACATAAAGGAGAGAAGCTTCTAAGCCTCAGGTTATATGCACATAAAGGACTTTGCAGAATTATTCATTCATTGCGCAGTGATCTGCGTATAGTTCTATTCACCGGCAAGCGAAATTCACAGCATAAACGTTCAAATGTTCAAGCTCACATTGTGAGCTTGTATGTATATAGGCCAAAGCTGGAATTTGGCAAGTGACCGTTGTACAACGGAGCATAAATTAGGCTTCTATGAAGGCTTCACATCAAAGCTGAACGGCCGTAGGTGGTCGCTTTTTCTATCTTGCTCCGCCTGGAAATAGGAATGTAACTGAAACCCATTTTTGAAAGTTTGAAAGGTTTCATTGTCATACTTTTAAGTAGGAACTTCAAGTATACTAGGTTAGTTCCATGGATCCAAGCGGAAAAAAACATGCAGCCCACCCATCTGCCCACTTAACCCGATGGTCACTGGTCAGATGGGTGTGTACGGAACACTTCATCCTGAAAAGGGCTATACACTACATGTCTGCTGTACAACAAAGTCCAAGCACTCTTCCATGATTTAAAATCCCTCCGCACAGCGCAGAGCAGACAGTCATGGGAAAAACACAATAAAGCAAGGGGGGAAAGTTCTCATCCGCTCTGACCTACTGTCTGATCAGCATGCAAACACCGCATGGCCTTGAATCTGTCTGGGTCACTGAGGTCAGTCTGAACAAAGTGAAACAGACAACATGTCAGGGCAGGGCAAAGTAAAAATATTTGTTTCTTATCGTGTGTGCGCGTGCGTGTGTGTGTGTGTGCACGCGCACAAGCCGCTGCGCACACGTACGTTTTGATTGATTGAAAACTTTATTAACAGTGTGCAAAGAGCACAGTGGCACAAATATACAATGGCATTGGTCCTTAAAGGATAACACAAAAGGCCCTGTGAGGGCTTATTTTCATTGTGGTCCTGTATGTGCATGAATGTGTGCGTGCATGCATGTGGGCGTGTGCATATGTGCGGGTGTTGCCAGCTGGGAGCAGCCGCTTCGGCATTTCTCCAAGTTTAATCGCTCAGACCTTCATCTCTCCCTCTCCAGCGGGTCAGGTGAGCGACAACTAGAGGCCTCCGTCACCGCACAAACCGACCTCTCCAGGAATATTAAAGTCAAGAGGCTTCGCTGTCATAATTAACTATGAAATATTGATGCCTATATAACTTCTTTCCGCGGGCCCCGCAAGCGTGACTTCAGGACACAAGGGCGACCAGGAAACCGTGTCTCTCTTTCTCTCTGTGCGTGTGAACCTGAGTCGCCGATGAATAATTGACGGGGACATAATTAGCTCACCGTACTATTGTGTTAGCACGCCTCCTACATGTCCGAGAGCCGTGTTCCCTCCTCGAAAAAAAAACTGGTGAAACACAGACACGCATATAGTTGATCGATCTCCAAAGATATGTAGAATGGTTTATATAGATCTATAATTTTATGGCGTTGGGTGGAAAAATGCTATGTCTTTATGTTATGGTTAATGTACTATATTATATGAATATACTCAAATAGTGCAGTGAAATCATCATGATAGCATGTGAGTTTGAGTGAGTGAGTTGTTTGAAATCTCTTCAGATTGATTGGCAGAAATGTAATCAGTACAGGGTCCAGTCAAACAGAAAATGTAATCAGTACAGGGTACAGTCAAACAGAAATATAATCAGTACAGGGTACAGTCAAACACAATTGCAAAGGGATCACCGAAAAAAGTCCTTGCGGTCTTGTTTCCATTCAAGTCCTGGGTATTCAATTCATAATCATGACATGAAAATTAACAAAAGTAAAAGTAGCATATAACACAATGTAGGGATACAAGTGAAAGTTTGTTTTACCTCATTAAAAGTATTGCCATCAAAATATAGTTATAAAACATAAGTAAAAGTACAAAAGTATTCTTTTTGGGCTCTTTGCTCACCTTAACCACACGTACGTACGCACGCGTACAAGTGTGCGCACCTGCGTGCGCCGCACACACACACACACACACACACACACACACACACACACACACACACACACACACACACACACACACACACACACACACACACACACACACACACACACACACACACACACACACACACACACACACACACACACACACACACACACACACACACACACACACACACAACTTGTGGATCACCCTTTTTATTTTGTCCATTATATTATATTTGACAATGTTTGAAAAGGTTCGAAATGCCCAGTGTTAAAGTGGTTACAATTTCAACCGCAGTTATTATGGAGCCAGTTACCTTTCAGTGTTGCTATATGGTCAATGACTACATGTGTTATTATGTAGCCAGTTACATGTCAGTGTTGCTATATGGTCAATGACTACAGTTATTATGGAGCCAGTTACATGTCAGTGTTGCTATATGGTCAATGACTACATGTGTTATTATGTAGCCAGTTACATGTCAGTGTTGCTATATGGTCAATGACTACATGTGTTTGCCACTGGACCTCTGAAGCGTGCCGCAACCAGCCGAGTTCATGAAATCCCGGGGAAGGCGCTCGCTGGAAGCTCAGAAACCCAAAGCTAATTGAGGTCCGTCTGTTCTGTCCCGTTCCTCCGTGCCGCCCAAACAAATGATCCTCTCTCATCTGTTGGGATGTGTTAACAGAGCTGTCAGCCACCAGCCACCACAATGCAGCACTCCCTCCCTGCTTCTGTCTGGATGTGTCTGGGAATGTCCTCTCTGTCCGAGGGACAGCAAGTCCTCCCCCAGCACACATATATAGTCCAGTTTGCAGCCAATCATTACCTCATAGCTAATTAATCCTGTCTCAATCAATAAGAACCGTTCGGAGGATGACAACGGCCCATGGTATGTGTGTGCGTGAGTGCGTGTGTGTGTGTGTGTGTGTGTGTGTGTGTGTGTATGTGTGTGTGTGCGCGTGTGACTATGTGTGTGTGTCTGTGTGTGTATATGTGCGTGTGTGGTGAGAGAGGAAGGCCAGCAGGTTGGATAACGATGGATGGATGGTGCTGACTGAGAGGCCTGTTCTAATCAGTGGGACAAGGGGTTTAGTGAGACAAGGGGGGGGGGGGGGGGGGGGGGGGGGTAGAGAGGAGAAAAAGAGAAAGAGAGAGAGAAAGAGAGAAGAGAGAGAGAAGAAGAAAAATGCGGCTTTACTGTAGACATTGATGTTTGCAAGATTTGATGTTTTGGACGTGCGACAGACGGGATTCGAACCAGCGGCCCTATGTTTTTGAAGGTCTCCCATCAGGGCAGTGTCATAGTGACCAAATATTGGAAGTTGCGGGTTGTGTATAGTTGTAGTGTAGTCAGAGTTGCTTAGTTGGGCTTGCTTCCTATACTGTTATGTAAACCAGAGGTTTCAAGCATTTTCATGTCAAGGGGCTCCCAATCACAAACATTTTAACCTCTTTATCCATCCATAGTTTAGGCTATTCAGAAATGGTTCCACACTGTGAACATTTGCTATTTTTAAAAAAAAGAAAAAAGTTTTAAATAATTTTGGACATTTATTTTAACACTGTCTCTTCTGGTGGTCCCTGGCACAAAACCGTCCGTGGCCAAATATATATGTGGGGGTCCTTGATGCGACTGCCCCATACCAGACCAGGCCAAGAGAGCTATAAAGAAAAAGAGAAGCGTGTTTGTCATCTTTTCATCAGCAGAACTTGACGAAAGGTCCCCTCGGGATCCTATCCATTGCTGGCTGTTTGCTGGAGAGACTTGTGAGAGCTCTATAGCGACCGGTGGCAACGTGTTTAAAAGATAATTTGTCGATGTTCAGCACCAAACAAACCAGGCTCATTTAAAATGTTACGGCCTGCTTTCTTCTCGGGCTCGTTTGTACTTGAGAAAAAACACGGCGGTGTAAACATGTTATTAATATACGAGCACTCATTAACGTGGGGTTTTCTGAGATAATAATTTACAAGTAATTAGTTAACAAACATCAATAAAAGAGGGAAAAAGCTGTCGCCTCAAATCTCTTTGGATGACATTGAACAGCGAGATAGAAGACTGACCCAGATGGAGAAAATAAAAACATGTTTTTATATTTAAATGGAGGAGTTCTGACTCCACGCATCTTTGAGTGTTGAACTTGTGATGTGTCTTGTGTACATTCCAAACATAGAATATGCATGTATTTACTATAATGTACTCAAGATTGTGTTTTGTTTTGATTCAACTGTAAGGATTATTTTATGGATAAAAAAATGACATTTTATACATGTACATATAGAGTTGTTCTACAAACGAGTTTGTGAAGTTTGGACTATTAATTGTAAGAAAAAAATAACTTGCGTTGTGAGCTTGTAGAGCTGCCATTTTCTTTTTAAAATATTTATTTTACAATTATTTGTACGCCCTGTTTTCTCCCCATGTCACCCTAATCTTTCTGCCCAACACTCGCTGACAGGTGCCGCCCCAGTGTGTAGGATTACATGCAATGACCAATATCTCCCAAACGCGAGCCAATTGTGTTCATAATGTAGACGCCTGGCAAAGCCGGATGCACCGCAGTGTATTCAAACCCACAACCTCCGTGGCGGTGGGCAGGGACTTTACCACTGCACCATCCGAGCGGCTATTTCTATTTCCTCTTGTTATTTTCACACTGATTTGGGGGAGACTAAAAAGCTTGGGAGCCACACTGCACCAGATGACACTGGAGTGGCCATAGCTGAATGGTTAGAGAGCCCACCTGGGGAGCCAGATGTTCGATTCCACGCCTCAGCATTGTGTCGAAGTGTAGTCGGTCAGCAAAACACTTAACCCTAACTGCTCCCTGAGGCGCTGCCCTCGTAGTGCCCACTGCTCCTGTTATTTAGGATGGTAACATATACAGTGACAAATACCACAAAGGCGTGTAGCCATGCAGTGACTGGCTCACACTAAGGTCCCCAAAGTAAACACTGAACTGGGAAAAACAGCCTTTTGTTTTAGTAGGCCTACCCAAACCACTTGGAATGACCTCAAGCTTAAATTACAGACCTGTTCTCCCATAACATAGGGTCAATTTCTAAAGTTTCAGTTTTTGTTTGGTTTATCATTGATGTGAATATCGATGTGTACATTTAATCGATGACACTGCAAATGAGGGTAACCTCAATGTACAGTATTTCGAGAATAAATTCATGAAATGAAGAAAAAGCCTATATTATTACAACTGGATAATATGGATATCCATAAAACACATTATTCTCTGTTTAGATAATTACACCCAGCATGTGCTAAGTAAGGCAGAGTTGCAGGAGCAGCTGCAACATGCATCAAACAAAGCCAAGGATCAGCTTGAATCGAGTAAAAATGTTGCTGGTGTTTTACCAAGCATGTTGTTAAAGTTAGTGGGTCTGGGACAAAATATTTCTCATTTTTGTGGTGCTTCTGGTACCAGAGACCCAAGATATGCATTCATTATATATATGTTTCATGTGAGGTTTGACTCTGGTCAAATACTTTTTCTTGCGAGTGTTATAGCATTGAGATTGCATTTTTCTGTCTGTATGTAATCTAATGCAGCCGTTCTCAAACCTTTATGGATCAGGCCAGCGGCCACTTGAAGATAAAATACACACGGTCCACACATCTGATCACTTAACATGGCGGCCGAACGTTTCATGGGCTGGCTTGGCACCACCATATCGAAGTTGCTTCGTCCCCACGACACTACTACAGGACATAACCATAAACAAACCCGATATCCTATGCCCATATAGGCAGGACCACGGCCACGTCTCTATGACTCAGACATAACCAGAAACAAACCCGAGACGGTCATAGGTATATGTCAATATGACTCAGACATAACCAGAAACAAACCCGAGACGGTCATAGGTATATGTCAATATGACTCAGACATAACCAGAAACAAACCCGAGACGGTCATAGGTATATGTCAATATGACTCAGACATAACCAGAAACAAACCCGAGACGGTCATAGGTATATGTCAATATGACTCAGACATAACCAGAAACAAACCCGAGACGGTCATAGGTATATGTCAATATGACTCAGACATAACCAGAAACAAACCCGAGACGGTCATAGGTATATGTCAATATGACTCAGACATAACCAGAAACAAACCCGAGACGGTCATAGGTATATGTCAATATGACTCAGACATAACCAGAAACAAACCCGAGACGGTCATAGGTATATGTCAATATGACTCAGACATAACCAGAAACAAACCCGAGACGGTCATAGGTATATGTCAATATGACTCAGACATAACCAGAAACAAACCCGAGACGGTCATAGGTATATGTCAATATGACTCAGACATAACCAGAAACAAACCCGAGACGGTCATAGGTATATGTCAATATGACTCAGACATAACCAGAAACAAACCCGAGACGGTCATAGGTATATGTCAATATGACTCAGACATAACCAGAAACAAACCCGAGACGGTCATAGGTATTTCAATATGACTTAGACATAACCAGAAACAAACCCAATATGCCCATGTATAGGCATTATGTATATGGAGTCAGAACCGAAGTAGTCCTTCCCTGATTTGTCACAACGCTGACGTCTGACTGTCCGTCAACTGCATGGCAAATACTACCTACAACTGTCTGACTGTCCGTCATTTGTACGATTTTCATGTATGTAAGGACATGGTTTAGGTATTGCACAAAGTAATAAGTAAAGTACGTATGTGATTGATTATATCATTCATTGCACACTAATTCCTTTCTCATGCCGTCATCCTCACTGACTGACAATGGAGTCAAACTCCAGAGGCTCTGAAACAAATCACTTTCAAAGGCTTTGTGTGTGTGTGTGAGAATACAAGTGCACAGTGGGATCAAAGGCAGCGACACATGCATGAATGAACGGTTACTACCTGAACTATCACAGTCAATAGGTACGAGGGCTCCATACTCCTCCACTGAACCCCATGGAATCATAACTGGAGGTGACGCACGCACGCGCACGCGCACGCACACGCACACGCACACACACACACACACACACACACACACACACACACACACACACACACACACACACACACACACACACACACACACACACACACACACACACACACACACACACACACACACACACACACACACACACACACACAGTGTCTATACAATACAATACAATCTGATTGCATTAAACGGCATTAAACAATGCAACTCACTTTGTCACTCGATTTGAAACTCACTTTATGCATGCACAATGCGCATACCCTCTATTGAATTTGTTTGTAAAACATGTACTTTATGCTATTTTTATTTTGTGTTTTGTAGTTATGTACGTTATGTTCTTCTGTTATCTTCTTAACCAGGTCCTCTCGTAAAAGAGATTCTACATCTCAATGAGGTTTTATATGAAGGTTAAGGAGTAGTATAGGACAAAGGAGAACAGCTGGATGGTGAAGACTCGAGGGATGACGTGCAAATACACACACGTCACACCAACAGCCATCTCTGTTGTCTCTTGCCGCCATCGCTATGTGTCCCAAATTTCCTTTACAAAAACAACCCGCACGCATCACACTCACGCACGTGTCAGTGTGTGCGTGTGTATGTGTGCAAGCACACCCGCACACATGCTCACAGCCAAACACAGTCACACAGGGGGAGCTTAGGCATACAGATGTTCAGCTGTTGTTGGAGACACAGAGCGGTGTCAGGCCTGGCCCAGGCCGCCTGGGAGTCCCCGGCGGGCAGCAGTCAACACAGAGACACAATGAGGAACATGAGGTCACGTACACTCTGCCTGCTGGTCCTCCACCGCCGGCACTACCAACCAACAAACTGTGGATAAACATCAAGTCAACACTACGCCATCAGGGAGGAGAGGGAAGGTGGCCAAGGGGTGGGTGAATTGAATACTGTACATACTGTATTAACATTCATCTGAATAGAGTTCAACCTGCAGCGACTGACCACTTATTTTCTTGGAACAGCTTATAGTCTCCGGAAGTGAACTTCTGGTTCCATCATGCCAATCATCTCTACGAGATGAATTGTGACCATAAAACATTTGATACAGGAAGGAATTGGAAAAGGCAATAAATAAATAAAAAACAGACGGTAGTTGACTTGTGAATTCCAAAACACTGAACAACCTAAAGCAGAGGTTCCCTCAACATGTGGGTCGGGACCCCAAGAGGATCCGCATCTGCACATTTCTAAAGTGGCAATTGAATAACTTTTAAAGACCTTTCTAGTACCAAATTGGCTACATGAAGTATAAACAGTTGGTGTTGGGAGAAGCCTATACATCAACAGTCAGGTCTAAGCTGTTGCTTTTCCAGGTGGTCCTGGTGTTTGGACAAAAGGTGAAAATGCCTGAGGTCAAAGGTTAAATCACTCCTATTTTCCTCTCTCTGAAGTGGCACTGTAAACCTGCTGTTGGCCATTACACTGCAAACGCAGAGTCTTCATTGAAGTGCACAAAAGGAACCAAAATGGCTCGCATCTGGTTCCATTTGTACACTTCCATTGGCACTCGTGGTTTTAGCGAGTACACACCACTCAAAGCTATTTCCTGTCCAGGGGGAAACCCCCTGACACAACCAAACACCGCTTGACTGCCCTGTAGATTACTGTCAAGAGGCTGATGTGACTTTAAAAACAATAGTAGCCCTATAAGCACCAGTGTTCATTTTGACAGCTAATTTTGATTTATGATTTATAGTCTTTCAAATAAAAAACAATATTTTATTTGTAGTCATATTTTAGTCATCTGAAATGTTTTACTCGACTTAACATCATAAGATTTTAGTCAACTAAATTTACAGTTGATTTTGTTGACAAAAATGAAATTTGGCATAATAATGGTTGCATGGATGCATGCTGACAATAGCAGATCTACAAGCTCACAACGCGTCGCAGGGCAAGGACTGGACAATCAGGTTCAACACACACCCCACGTGTGGAAAAGTATGTTCATCAGCAATTTGTCTACACAGAAGTGGCACGAACGCACCAAAAGCAAGTGCCTGCGTGCATGTGTGTGTGCGTGCCAGACTGCCAGTAATGGAAGAAGTGCTCACATGTTTTACTTAAGTAAAAGTATCAATCAATAGTGCAATGTACATAATAGTGTGTTAAAAAATCCCGGATTCAAAATTGATTGAATGAACAGTATTGGTATCGAAATATATTTAGTATAGTACCAAAAGTTAAAATTCAAAATGTATTACAAAATCTTAAATTTAGCACTGAAGTGGTTAGTGTATGTTTTGTAATAATAATCAAAACCTACAAAGTGTTCTGAAGAAAGTAAAAGTACCTCAAATTTATATTAAGTACTTAGCGTAGGCTACTTTATGTGTGCGTGTGTGTTTGTGTGTGCGAGTGCATGTGTGTAAGGAGACTGCAGGATCACACACACTAGGTAATGTAACATGAATATTCTGCTTGGTGGCTGGCTGCTGTGGTCTCCGCATGGTGGGGGAGTTGTGTAGTAGGGGGCTGGTATCTATCTATATGTATATTGGTAGTGGAGGTTGGTATGGTGGGGTGGATGTAGTCTGTCTAATAGGCTTCCCAGGGACCCCGATGCAGCTCTCTGGGGACACATGGGCTCCTGCATGCACGCCAGCTTGCAGCCTTTGTGGCGAAGCAATGCTTCCTCAGATATTCCTTTTCAATTCCATTAAGTCCAAATGCGTCTCCGCTCCGCACCAATTAAGCAAAGCAGGGCAACTTCATAGGAGCTGTGCTGTGTGCGACATACAGCATGAGAAAAGTTTTGATTCTGTGTGTGTGTGTGTGTGTGTGTGTGTGTGTGTGTGTGTGTGTGCGCGATGCGTGCGTGCGTGCACGTGCGTGCGTAGCTGATGTCAGTGTCAATGTTGATTTGTGTCCAAAATCATCGTATCACCAGCATTTTGCAGTCTCCTAAGAAATACTTTATTTCTCATGATGCGAGTAAAGGACTTACACAGAAAACCTTGATTCCTCAACAACTAGAAAAGGGGGGGGGGGGGGGGGGGGGAGTGACGTGTGGAATGCTGGACATTAAATATGCATGTACACAATCTCTTATTCAATACATTGTATATAACTTTTAAAGGAATAAGAAGACCCACAGATGCAGAACTTCTGCATCATTGTCATCCAGTTATATCTGTCAAAAGTAAAACATACAAAGGTAGATTAGATAGCTATTAAATTCAGTTTCGGCCTCATTCAGCTGATGGCTACTCAGACAGTCATCTAAACTGAGGGGAACCGTGGAACTGTAGGAGACTTTGGCATGTCCATGGTGCAGGTATCTATGAGGATTTACAGTCACGGTCAATAATTGTCAAATAACCTGTACAATTCTGCACAGCTAGTGACATAGTTGACCGTTTGTGCTTTTTCGTAAATGAATGCCCTACTTGATCATACTACACCACTACAGCATCACACAAAAGCATTGAAAGTAGCAGATCCACAAGCTCGAAACGTGGCACATATAGCGACGTGATCCGAGCTTGCTTTTTCTATTTTTGAATTTGAATTCTGAGAAGTAACAGGACAAAATGAAGTTGTTTCTCTCAACAACGTAGGGAGTGGTGAAAGGGACATTTCACCGCTAGAAGAAGCTCCAGTCACTCACTAAATGCTAATAGTATTTGTAGATAAGAGTAGCACAATTTGAAATTTGCACCCTAAGGCCAGAAAAAGAATGTAGTCTGTGTGTTTGACTGGATTGCTGATATCCTACAATGCTTGTGGAGAGGGGGAGGGCTGTTTTACTGAATCATGTAGTCCAGGAAGGAAGTGAGAGCAGTCAGTGTATGTATGGTTGTAATCCTGAGCACTACACTAACTCTGCCAACCTGGGGAGAGCAATGGACTGCCGTCATGCTTCCTTCTATGCATGAGGAATCCAAGCTGCTTCTTTTCACCTGACAGGGAGGAGTTTCCCCGGTTGGACGTATGTTATTCCAACCACTTCCTTTCCCCTCCATCAGGCGCCCCAGCTGGCCAGGGGGAGGGAGTTTAGAGACCAGGATTATACTGCATGTTTTCTGTGAGGGTACCTACCCTAGGGGACACGGGGAGAACATGCAAACTCCAGGCCTCCAGAAAGGCCCTTTTGCCAACCCCACCTAGAGTGTGGGCGGATCTGCTGCTTTTGTGTGACACTGTAGTATGATCAAGTTGGGCATTCATTTACAGAAACACACAAAAAGTTAGAATATGGAGGGTGTTTCTGCTCAATAGCAACGATATAATGTATAGGTATATAATGCCATGGTGAAATGTGTGTGCATGGGTGAGTGAGTGAGTGAGTGAGTGAGAGTGTGTGTGTGCGCACGCGCACGCACTTGAGTGTGTGTGTGTGTGTGTGTGTGTGCGCGCGCGGCGCGTATGTGTGCTTGTGTATGTGTTTTTGTAATTTGTGCATCTGTGTCACCTGTGTGCACCCCCCTAGCCCACCCCTCCCTGCACCCTTTAATCAGTTCAGCACAATGGCCCCGTCTAAAGCCGCCTTATCTCACACACAATCAGATTAGGAGGGATTTCTGCGTTGCTAAGAGCCGCAAAGTAGCGCCCGCCCCAGATCAAGATGATTTGATTAATAATTCCTGATCATATTATCCTTTAAGCAGCATAAATTGTTTTATTCTTATTTATTCTTTCCCCCTCCCGTGCATCCGCAGGCTAAACCGAGAGATTGAGAGATTATCTCTCACTCCTTCTTTACCTGCAGCTTTCATCCCTGCTACCCCTGCTGGCTCTCTCCCTCTCTCTCCCCATCACTCTCCTCCCCACCTGCAGTGTTGGTGGTTAGCTGGCGGCTTTCATTGTGATAGTTCCGCCGTCGGCCAGACGGGGGAGCCGTGCTCTGCCACACGTGGTCGCAGCCCTCGCCTCGCGTCACCTCGCATCGCATCGCCTCACCTCCTCTCCTCTCCACTACACTCCGCACCTAATCTCATCAAAATAAACACGCCAGCAGTTGTCAGCTTCTACAGCAGCAGGGAGGACGCAGGGGAGTGGGGTGGAGATGGGAGCGGTGCTGGGGTTGTGTGTGTGTGTGTGTGTGTGTGTGTGTGTGTGTGTGTGTGTGTGTGTGTGGAGAAGGGGGGGGGGGTGGTACTATGGAAACGGGTCAGGCTAATCATGCATATAATTGCATTTTGACATTCAGGGCTAGAGGGACCAGACCTTTTGGAGATCAGGTTATCCTGGAAGCACTTAAGTGATTAACAAATGAAAATGTGCCCCCTGAAATTTAATTAGGTATGATATTACGCCACGTCCACACCTAAAGGGGTGAAATGGGTTTTTTGAGGAGGGGTACCGCATGCTGCCCCCCCCCCCCCCCCACCTTTGGACCGATGGTGACAGTGAGTGGTGACAACGTGAGGAGAGGAGATGTAGGGGTTTGCATCTCAAAGGAAAAAATCATCATAATACAACTTACAGAACGAGAGCCCTTCAACATCTCTAACATAATCATTTCATCAACCAGATCCTATCCTGATACCGTATCATAATTCATTGCATTGTTTGCTTCATAGGAGGCAGTGTTCAAATTGTCACACACAATTTAGGCATTTAGCATAATGCTCTTATCCAGAGTGAATTACAAGTGTGAAACCAGAGTAAGAAAATGAACCCTAGTCAGCATTAAAGGACAGGGTAAACGGCAGGTGATGGAAATAGTACTCAATTGTTTTACTTAAGTAAAAGTATCAATACTGCAATTTAGAACTACTCCTTTACAAGTAAGTCCACAATTCAAAATGTACTTGAGTAAAAGTACCAAATCTACTTAAAGTACCAAAGGTAGAAAGTACTCACTCTGCATAATGTCCCATTTCAAGTTTTCTATTTGCTATTTTCAAATGGCCAAAAAGTATAGGGCTGAAGAGGCTAATGTATGTTTTGAAATAATAATCAAAGCAACTAGTAAATAAAGTTTTCAAATATATGATATATTGATATTCTGATACGATGACCATCATCAACTACTTATCAGAGACTGAAGTGCACAATGATATGAGATATATATGCATGTTCTGTTCCTGTCCATTATGTTCTTATCCATGTTTCTATATCTTCTGGTCACGTCATAATCATATAGTGTCCAATACTGTATAATATATTATATACTGTATGTGTGTATTAAACTTCAGCATTATGATACTGCCTGGTGTCATCATATTCTCCGCACACGCAACTCAACTGAACCTTCACTCACAACCCTTTGTAAGATGGAGACTCTTAAGGGACCACTCGGGTGGTCAACCCAAATCACAACACACAGTACAAGTGGGCCTGAAAGGGTCCATGTGTCCCTCAGGGTTTTACAGACTCAGTATGGTTGTTAAGTCTTGCCCAGAGTGTCACTCACAGCTCTACCGGGATTGTTCATCTCTTCTTAAAGCACACATTTCCTTACTGGCTCGCCTGCCAGTGCAGAGCTCAATGTTGGGAGGATGTACTGTAGCACTGCCGTCCTACTCCTCCTGCGGGCGCATACGTTAGTCCGACATACATGGCCGGTTAAGACTCACCCGTGGCTCCTGCGTGCGTTAAGGTTAGGGGTATAGGGCGACGGACCATTGCGCGTCGGACTAAAGATATGCACCCCTCCTCCTGTTCCCTGCCTGGCCTCCCTCCCCCACACACAGTCTGATGTGTCTGTAGTGTCTGTGTGGTTACCAGTGTGCTTCCGCAGGATCTGCACCGGTGACACCGACGCCCAGTATTTGGGCATTTGGATGCTTAATGTATTCGTTTCTCCAGGCCAGATTTCTGTGTTTATTAATGGCAAAGTGGCAACGAGTGTAGCTTTAATCCAACTCCCTTGTTTGCTTTTAGGATTAATTAGGAATATTATGAATCTCTGGTAGAATTAAGAAAAAATGTATATTCATCCTCTACTATCATCAACAGACCCCTTTAGGCAGGGATGAGTTTCTCCCTCTCTCTCTCTCCCCCACGTGGGGCCTTTAGGTCGGCCTGACCCCTAGGCTGCTGAGCCAGCCTGACGGCCTGACCCTTAGGCTGCTGAGCCAGCCTGACGGCCTGACCCTTAGGCTGCTGAGCCAGCCTGACGGCCTGACCCTTAGGCTGCTGAGCCAGCCTGACGGCCTGACCCTTAGGCTGCTGAGCCAGCCTGACGGCCTGACCCTTAGGCTGCTGAGCCAGCCTGACGGCCTGACCCTTAGGCTGCTGAGCCAGCCTGACGGCCTGACCCTTAGGCTGCTGAGCCAGCCTGACGGCCTGACCCTTAGGCTGCTGAGCCAGCCTGACGGCCTGACCCTTAGGCTGCTGAGCCAGCCTGACGGCCTGACCCTTAGGCTGCTGAGCCAGCCTGACGGCCTGACCCCTAGGCTGCTGAGCCAGCCTGACGGCCTGACCCCTAGGCTGCTGAGCCAGCCTGACGGTTAGCTCAACCGTCCGGGCACCTACTGTATAGGCTGCTGAGCCAGCCTGACGGCGTGCCGCGGGTTCAACTCCCGATCCCGGCGTCCTTGCTGCGTGTCTTGCTGCGTGTCTTCCCCCCCCCCCCCCCCCCCCATCTCTCTCCCCATTTCCTGTCAGTCTACTTTCAACCTATCAATAAAGGCAGAAAGTCATCTATCTATATCCATCTGTGTACTCCCTACAGTGTGAGCCAAATGGAACTCTCCTCACCTCCGAGGCTTTCTCTCTGCAGCACACCTCTCCTATCCCCATGTTGAAACACGGTTAGCTACTTTTACACGTTACTAATTCATGGCCCAATTACCCCTCTCAACACCGAGGTCACCATCCATTTCCCCATACAGTATCTCACTCCTGCTCTCATGTCCTCTTCTGCTCCAGCAGGGCCCATGTGTGGTCACTGCTGGACCACGTCTTGATTACATGCATGAAACAATTGAATCCTAAACTGCTCCTCCACAAATTCAATCACTTTATGAAGATGAATATAGTGAATAACATAAATGGTGCATTTATACAGCGCCTTTATCCAAGGCGCTTTACATAGATTGTGCATTACATTCACCCATTCACACACACATTCACCTTTACATAGATTGTGCATTACATTCACCCATTCACACACACATTCACCTTTACATAGATTGTGCATTACATTCACCCATTCACACACACATTCACCTTTACATAGATTGTGCATTACATTCACCCATTCACACACACATTCACCTTTACATAGATTGTGCATTACATTCACCCATTCACACACACATTCACCTTTACATAGATTGTGCATTACATTCACCCATTCACACACACATTCACCTTTACATAGATTGTGCATTACATTCACCCATTCACACACACATTCACCTTTACATAGATTGTGCATTACATTCACCCATTCACACACACATTCACCTTTACATAGATTGTGCATTACATTCACCCATTCACACACACATTCACCTTTACATAGATTGTGCATTACATTCACCCATTCACACACACATTCACCTTTACATAGATTGTGCATTACATTCACCCATTCACACACACATTCACCTTTACATAGATTTTGCATTACATTCACCCATTCACACACACATTCACCTTTACATAGATTGTGCATTACATTCACCCATTCACACACACATTCACCTTTACATAGATTTTGCATTACATTCACCCATTCACACACACATTCACCTTTACATAGATTGTGCATTACATTCACCCATTCACACACACATTCACCTTTACATAGATTTTGCATTACATTCACCCATTCACACACACATTCACCTTTACATAGATTGTGCATTACATTCACCCATTCACACACACATTCACCTTTACATAGATTTTGCATTACATTCACCCATTCACACACACATTCACCTTTACATAGATTGTGCATTACATTCACCCATTCACACACACATTCACCTTTACATAGATTTTGCATTACATTCACCCATTCACACACACATTCACCTTTACATAGATTGTGCATTACATTCACCCATTCACACACACATTCACCTTTACATAGATTTTGCATTACATTCACCCATTCACACACACATTCACCTTTACATAGATTGTGCATTACATTCACCCATTCACACACACATTCACCTTTACATAGATTTTGCATTACATTCACCCATTCACACACACATTCATACATCGATTGCGGCGGAAGCCATGCAAGGTAACCAGCACATCGGGAGCAATTTGGGGTTCCTGCTCTACCTCTTGAGCCACAGTCGCCCTGCCACATATTAACACATATTATATTCTGGGGTAACTCGCCTTATCATGCCTTAGCCAAAATGTGTCGAAAATGCGATGTAATGTAGCTTGTAATGTAGCTTGTACCATGTAAGCAAAGGTCACTGATGATATTTAGAGTGAGAACTGGAGGGGGCCTAGTTAGAGCCCTGGGGTACTCCAGTCCACTAAGAAAATGTTTTAATAGTTAAGTGTTAAATACAAATAAAAACAAATCGAGTGCACCATCCACTCTGTACTACACTGGTTCTCAAAGTTGGTCCTGGCTAGAGTTACAGATCTGTAACTCTCAGAGTTCATAACTCCAGCATCAATATGCTGGAGGGAACATTAGCCAAAAATAGCAGATCTACAAGCTCACAACGCATGGCAACGCAACATGTTGTGAGCTTGTAGATCGGCTATTATTGGCAAAGACAGTGGTTCAAGAACAGAAATAACTCCACTTGACTTGAAGTGGACAACAGTGTAGATTGGAATCCCAGGGATAAAACTAGTATCAAATGGGGGGTCTGTGACGCCTCAAACTGGGGGTCCTTGGAATGAAAAAGGTTGAGAATCACTTGTGGTAGTTCTTGAAGAATGTCGTGCTTCACATTAAAACACTGCAGTACTATACAGTATGCCACATCCAAGGTCCTTGACGCTGCCCCTCACAGCCCTGACAGACAGGTCTGTACTCTGTACCGTATCCCTAGCCAGTAGAGTTTTAGTTCAGTGTGCAGGATCACTCTCATTTGCAGCACACTGGTTTAATGTTGGCTGCTAACATAAATTATTCATCAATGACTGTCTGAAGAGGGTGTCCGGCTAGCAGAGCACTGCCCTTTACGATTTACAATTCAGTGTTTTGGAAGGGGCGAGGGGCCCCCGCGGGACCCCCTGGGACGAGGGATAACCTACAAGGGGACAAGGAGACATGACTGGTGACATCTTACCCTAGTGGAGGTACACTCTAGCCTGCTTGGATCCATTAATCCCCAGCATCATGACATCAGCTCCATAGTACACCTGCCACTCTCTGTCCTGTTTTGGAAAACATGGACACAGGATTGGGGATGATATGCTATGCACATACTGTAGTAATGCAATGCATAGTTAAGTCACTTTTATAAAACTTTAATTAAATAATGGCATGTGTGCACGTTCTCTGCTTGTTGCCGTTGAGCAGAAATCATGTATCTCCACATTTTTTGGGGGAAAATCAATCATGCAAGTCGCAAGCATATGGATTATATTTAGAAGTATCTACCCATGCATGCACACAACACATTTAAGGACTTCAGAGTACTGTATAATCTACATACAGTACCTTGCTATTTTCTGCTATTCTGTATTATTTAACAAAATGTCTTATTGTTATTATTGCTATTATTTGCATCTCTCGAATCAATACTGTAATTGTTCTATACACAATTACAATCAGAATTAATTGGTTCATGTTTCTTTTGCACTGTTTTGCACCACTTAAACCATCTACTCATAGTAAACCAACACTACAGTTGACGGCTTTGTAACTGGTCTGCTTTTCTATGTCTTTCTCCCCTCTACACCAGATCCTTTGTCCCCTCTACACCAGATCCTTTGTCCCCTCTACACCAGATCCTTTGTCCCCTCTACACCAGATCCTTTCTCCCCTCTCCCCTCTACACCAGATCCTTTGTCCCCTCTACACCAGATCCTTTGTCCCCTCTACACCAGATCCTTTCTCCCTTCTCCCCTCTACACCAGATCCTTTCTCCCCTCTACACCAGATCCTTTCTCCCTTCTCCCCTCTACACCAGATCCGTTCGCCACATTCAACCCAGAATAGGGACGCTACGGGTTCAGGCAGTTAAAGTAATGAAGAGTTCACGTGGACGCATCAGCGGCGACGTGATGTGGGACATTTGAGCTGTCAGGACCTAGCATGGCCTGCGGACCCCCCCCCCCCCCGGCCCCACAAAGCACAAAGGCTGTGATGAAGACACCATGGACTCAAGCACAACGGACGTCCTGGACCGTGTCTGTGTCCAACACCGACCCCTTCTTCCCAGGACAGGAGCCGTCAGTCAGCAGGGTTGGGTGAGTGGGTGCATGGGTGGGCGGGACGGAGGGGAGACGGGGGGCTCAGCTGTAAGCTAGCTGCACTCACATATGGCCCAGTGTCCTAGTAGCACTGTGTTAAATGACAAAGACCCCTCCCTCTATTCCAAACACACCTTTACATGTGCGCACGCACGCACGCACGCACGCACGCACGCACACACACACACACACACACACACACACACACACACACACACACACACACACACACACACACACACACACACACACACACACACACACACACACACACACACACACACACACACACACACACACACACACACACACACACACACACACACACACACACACACACACACACACACACACACACACACACACACACAATCGTGCACAAAACTCATTCTTCAGGCAGGCACCATCATCTCCTGCATTTTGCATAGGTGACACTGTTTATTATTCAAAGCTTCTTCTGGGGGATGTGGCGTGCACATCGAGAGGCGACATGCACTCTCTCCAAACAAGCTGCACCTTAATTATGCATGCTCAAACTACAGGCATCGCATTGTGTGTGTGAGTGTGTGTGTGTGTGTGTCCTGTGTATCTCTGTATGTACAGTACCCGTGCATGTACAGGTACTATCTCTCTCTCTGTGCATGTACTTGTGCACAAATGTATGTATATCCAACATTACAGTTCAAATCCCATCTTGTAAAGTGTTGGGTCTACATACAGATGAAAGGCACAACGGCTAATACACGGAGTCACATCAACGGAGTGGTGCGTTAAGCCTGATTTATACTTCAGCGCTTTATGGCGAGTTTCCTAAAACAGCCGATCTGCAAATTTGTATGTGGTGACGAACACCACGAGTATGCCAGATTAAGCATACTAAACCAGAGTAAAGTCAACATTATGGTAAACATAGACGGCGTGAACAACAGACGAGATGCCTCGTGTCATCATCAACGGATCCCCCCCCCCTCCCACCCGTGTCTGATGCAGAGTTGCGTTCACGCCGTACGCGCGCGCTCTTCCTCCGCAGACAGACGCACACGCCTCAGCATTGTTGTTGTTTGCTTAGTCTACTTATCCGCATGACGGGGCTTCAAACCATGCACGTCTTCCCCCAAAGAGACGCTTGTGACAGAACAATTAAAAAGATGGCGGCTGCTTCCCTCAACCTGCCGGTCGCTCGACATTACGCCTCGCCGCGAAAGGCGTGTGTGGTAAGGCGACCGCGTTGGCTTTCATTTCTGGAATATTATCACACCAGATTAAAATTCCAAGCGTCAGAACGGGGATGCACCGGCGCTTTGAGTGAATTGTCAACACAACAGCGCATTAGAACACTGTGCATCATTATTAAAGGGCGATTTATACTTAGTTGCGCCTCAGTGTCGCATGCTGAAAATAGCAGATCTATGAGCTCATATAATGCAGCGCGAGGCAACACATGATGAGCTCATAGATGGGCTATTGTAGATACACGACATGACACGCGATCAAGGATAAATCAGGCATAAGCTTCTGCAGCACAGAGCTCAGAGGTGCAAAGAGACAGGGATTTGCAGCTTGATTGGGTTTTCATCTCGGAGTAAAGAGATGAATTATTTAATTTAAGACCTGAACGTGCATGCGCGTGGCGTGGCGTGTGTGTGTGTGTGCTTGCATGCCTGTGCTTGTCTGAAAAGCCCCGATCCGAGGTAAACACTTTCAAGTGTTCTATCTTTTCTCTTGATGCAGAAAAACAACAAGCTTCGGGGGGTCAGAGTGCAACCCGTATCCCAAAAGTGAAATTCCAGCAATTATTCACGGGAGATCCACAGCGGGCGCTCGGGGGCAACATGTCCGCACCCTTGAGTGGGCAGAGGAGACTGACAGGCCCCATTATAAGCGGCCCGCGTGACGGATAAATATTTCAGGACGCAAATAAATAAAGGATGCCTGGCGTTTTCCCTCTGAATGGCTTTTCACAGCTGAGTGCCCACGGCCGCTCGCCCACGGCCCCGGGATCTCCTGACGGCACCCTGCCCCCCCAACACACACACACACACACACACACACACACACACACACACACACACCATCACGTCCCCCCCCTCATCATCACCCATGCCCAACACTTCTCCAATCCACTAGCCTCCCCCATACACAAACACAGACACAGTCCCCCCCCCCACCACACACACACACACACACACACACACACACACACACACACACACACACTACACTGATGGCAACACACACAGGTAAGGGTCCGCTCATATATTTCAGAGGGACAGGACGTCCGGTGGAGTCTATACTATCGTACCAAACTCTCTCTGTTGACATGGGAAATGAGAAATTAAGTTTGTTTTGTCACCGTTTGTTTTACATCATCATTACATCACCTGATCATAGCAACATGAGCTAGAATTCCCTCCTCGATGATAAGAGCGCCCCTCACTTCACACTGGTGTGATTTTTACTTCCACAACCACCCCTGCGGGTGATTATTGTACTGCGTGGAGGACAAGCCCGAATTGTAATTACGCAGTTCTTCAGTATTACCCCCCTTTCTTTCTTTTTGGCTAATGCTCATACCTAGCTGTTGATTATAAAGGAGAAGGGGGAGGGGGGGGGGGGGGTATGTGCTGTACGGAGTGCACTCGTGGGACACGTTAAAAATAATAGATTTCATTTAATAGAAAATTAAGTGTATTAAAATGTCTGCGTCCGTAATGGGCATGGCTAAGCGTCTCGGCGTGCCCCTCGCCCCTATACTTTTCTTATGGATTACCTCGCTCCGCTGTCACGCGGCGGGCCCGTCTGTCCCGGAGGGGCCGAGCCGTGATAATTCAATTAGAGGGAAGACGGGGGAAGGAATGTTACCGTGGTTGCCAACGCCATCTCTCTATACGGAGCGGCCAGATGGGATTCTTCCAGCTATACCTGCTCTCCCCCTCGCCTCCAGGAGATGTGATGGAGAGAGAGAAAGAGACAGAGAAAGTGAGTTGGTGAAAAGAGAGAGAGACAGGGAGTGACTGTTCCAATAGCTTCAGTCTCTTTCCTCTGAGGCTTTACTGTACACTGGCAGCAACCGAAGATGAGATATCAGAATCAATTGAGTTAACCACTTACAGTATATACGAACCGATACAAGCTCACAACGCGTCGCACCACAGTGCGTCGAGAGCTTGACGATCTGCAATTTCTGGCTATAATGTTCCCCTCAGAATAGGGACGCCATGGGTTGAAAGTGGTTAATAGGAGAAACCTCAGATAGGCCTCCTCAACATACAGAACAGCCTTCTTTGTGTGGTGACCTGATAGCCAGGTGGTTAGGTCCATTAGGTCCGTACCACCTTGTCTCAATTGCCTGACAGCGAATCCCCGATTTGATTCCAGACCATGCAGCTGGAGCATTTGTTGTACGTCACTCCCCTATTCTGTCTCCATGTTTCCCGTATCTGTCCAATACACCTGTCAAATAACACAAACAAAAAGGTCGGCCCTCTTTGTTCTATAGGATTAGACTATAGTGTAGGCTTCAGAAGGTTGAAAATCCATATACAACAACTCCACTTAAATAACTGCGTTGACAAGTCATCTAGTGTATTCAGCAATCAGTGAAGAACGACTGGTTAATTGATCTCCATGCTTGTTCTCTGTTCACTGTTGATTGGAGGGAAGGACTTTCTATTTTATACATGTATGCTGCAAACGCCGACACAGAACACCTTTAATTCTAAGACAAGACACGTCGAAACCCTCAGAACACAACACCTTTCTCCATCTCTCCCTTTCCCCCGTCTCTTAACAAAAAACAAGTTGAGCGGTGTGTTAGCATTGAGATAAAAAAAAAGAGCGCTCAAATATTAATGGAGGGCTTGCTTTGTTCTGCCGAGCCCAGAGACAGAGATTCACGGTTCCTCTTGACTGGTGGAAGTCAGGTCTCATTCATTAGCCGCTGGTGTCTGCATGGAGCGATCCACAGAGGGATCCCACATCCACTGAGGACCAAAACCCCCCCACACCACCACCACCACCCCCCCCCCCCCCCCCCACTCCATCCTTCCCTTTACTCTCCCCATCATTATCCCTTACCTTCCCCTTCACTCCTTACATCTCTTTTTGCACCCCACCGCCCTCCATTTCTCCCTCACCACCCCGACTCTCTCTCTCTCTCTCTCTCATCACCGCCCCATCTCCATCCTTCACTCTCTCTCATGCAGCAGAGGTCCCGTGTTGCCCTGCTCCCCTGGCTGCTGCACGGTGTTTGTTCTTGCTAATGTACCTCCAGATGTGGAGCGGAGAGAGATGAAACTGTGAGGCATCAGGCGTCTGCATGTGGAATTGTGGATCCTCAATGTAAACAAAGCCACAGGGCCCGAGAGCAATGTGATCGGAGCACATGCCGCTTCACCCCTCATGCGACTGCCTTTGTGGGGGGAAAATGCTACATATTTAGACAAATGTTTGAATTACGCCGGGTGAGGCTGTACCGCAGGGAGGGTCCAGCATCTCTCTCTCTTTCTCTCTCTCTGTGTCTGTCTCTCTTGCTCTCTGTTTCTCTCTTCTTTATTCTGCCTCGTTTTTTCCCCTCAGAGAGAAGGAGGATCAAACCACGGCGAGTGGACATGGTCCCAACACAACCTGGAAGAGAAATCCTAGAGAGAAGTGTCCAGGGGGAGAGAGCGAGCAAGAGAGAGAGACGGAGAGAGAGAGCGAGGGGGAGGGAGAGAGAGAGAGAGAGAGAGAGAGAAAGAGGGGGGATAATCCATTCCTCTACCATTCTTTTCTTCCCCACTCCCCTCCTTTAAAAAAGACGAGCTGCTTCCCCTGAAGAATAGGGAATGGCTCTTTGGGATATTCCAGGAACAAGATTGAAGATTTCAAGGATATGTTTTATCTTTGTTATGCTCTCATTGAAGCAAAAAAATAAAAAATAAATAAAGAAAGAAAGAACGACGAAATCAATGGAGCATTGCAGTATAGAGGAAGTAAAGTTTCGCTATAGTATCTTTGTACTTGTTAGGAAAAGTACAACAACTGTGACTGTGTTTGAAGATTAAAACTCTACTCGGATTTTCAGTGCAAGTTTCCCAAAACATCATGACTATATCAATGCATGCAGCGTGCTCGGTTCACAACAGACATGCACAGTACACGAGTAGTTACATCTATTGTGGTTTAGGTGCCCCGTTGTGGTTTGTTCAGCATGCAGCGCTAAGCGCGCTGAAATAGCGTGTTATGGAGCAGTCCGATGGGAAGTTAGGGAAATGCAGGGACACTTGTAAACAAAGACATGACATGTTTACAGCACCTGCCACAGGAGGGACACACTGTGCTGCAGCCTGCAGCATATGGCACACCAACAACTGACATTTGATTTTTCATCTGCTGGATTTAAACATGCCTGTAAATGAAGCCATACTGTATGTGTGTATGTTCTGGCCTATATTCCCTGTATACTTCATTGACCGGAGTCTTCAATGGTGCCTATAGTAGGCCCCCTCCTTTTTTCACTCTATACCAGATGTCTTCACCGTCAACAGCTGAACTACCAGCTCACAATGTGTCACGGGGCGGCACATAGTGAGTTTCTAAATCATCCATTTCTTTATGTTGTTAAATATGTTATCCCCAGAAGAGGTGTGCTAGTTTTCTTGTGATTAAAGGGTAGGGTATACCAACTACACTATTGCGGTTGGGGTGATTTCTCCAAGCAGACAAACATTGCACCAACAGCACCTTGGATAGAGGTTGGATTGGTATATTCATGCTATTGATTGAATAGCAGCAACATATACACATTAAAGATACAATTCAGGACTTAAACACTATAATATCAGGGATCTACTGTATACTAGGTCAACTCCTTTTCCTCAACACCAATAATCTCTTTGCCAGAAATAGGCGATATACAAGCTCACAATGTGTCAAATTGCAGCAGATTTCTGCTGAAGCAGAAAAGGAACCCTATAGGTTTCACAAGGTTAATCAGGGGTCACCAATATGTCTGTATATGGACAAATGTGTCTTTAGATTATTATTATATATATATTTTTTTAATATACCATTGTTGTTCTTATTTTGATCAAATTACCCAATTACTGAACGTCAAGTCTCCAGGTTTTCTTCAGAACATGCATGACACGTATTAACTATATGGCATGTTAGGGCTATCCAACTGGTACTATTTACTATGACACCATGGCATGTTAGGACAATCCAACTGAATCCAAATGAACGTAAAATAAATAAACAAATGGTTATTTGAAGCATGGACCACTCACAGAGTTGGCTACCAGATGCACTGCCATCTCAATTGTTTTGGAAAACAAATGTTTTGTCTTTCTATATGGGTTCCAAGCCAAACACTGGCTCAATAACAACACAAACATGTTCAAATAACACGCGCACACACGGTCACACGCACGCACTCGCACACATGCGTTTCTCTCTCTCCCACACTCTCTGTCCACCAGACACACGAACACACGTGCAGAAGCAAACAAACAAGTGTGCAGATGAGCGACATCGAGCCTTAAATCCCTTTATTAAGTCTGGTTGTAGAGGAAAGAGGGGTGCAGAAGTGCCTCGCCAAGCCCTCTTCTGGCGATGACATAAAAACCCTTAAAGCCTCGTCCCAGAGCCACTCAAAAGGCCAGCAGCAATCTGTGGACAGCCCTGTCCCCGTCTGGGCCCGCTCCGCCATGGGGCCAACCCAGCCTTTGTCCGGCCTCCCTCAGAGGGCCCGGCCCCGTGCACACGCACCAGCCTATAGCTCCAGGCCTTTATTAAATATGCACCTTCCACTCTCCCGTTAAGAAAAGAGCCCGAGCGGCTAATCTCATCAGAGGCCGGGGACCCTCCACATATGTAAATCTACATCTGTTCCCCCTTCAAAGACGGAGATTCTCCCGGATTACCCCGCCCACGCACCAAATAGCGCTAGCGTGCACGTACGCATGAACATGCACTCTGCACAGACGCTAAACTACACACGCACAAGCATGCGCACACGCACACAAGGCGAGAACATCAGCCCCCCCTCCCGCCCTCACCACCACCACCAGCAAGTGCACTTGGCTGCCAACCCCACGACTCCAAACACACACACCCTCCTTTCTCAATTAGCTCCCCATGACATGAGGCGGCCAAGAAATTGCTCTTTGTGTCACGGCTTTATGTCGTCTTTGGTGCAAAAGATGACGAGGCGAGGCCCTTACAAGCCTGCTGCTCGCCCAGAGGCTGGTGGCTGGCACCGAGGAGGCTGTTTGGGGCCCGGGCCAGTTCCCATAAAGAGAGAGCACCCCCAGAGGCCCCAGGAAGCTGGCACCGTACAGAGAGAAACATCCTATAGTGCCCTGAGATATCATTATACATCCCTCTGACATGGGATTAGCCCGCTCCCTGCATGGGGGGTGTTAGCTACCATTTGGTGAGGGTTTGTGGGAAAGACAGCTTCATCAAACCCCGGCCTCCGCCAGCTGACTGACTGACGGACAGATGACATCAGTGAGTGGATCTACTTTATGTGTGCCAACAGCCAGTGGCCTATACTGTACATGTGTATGTGTCAATCAGTCTAATTAAAAGCAGGGATGGGAGTTCTCTAGTTGGCACTCAACATGTTTGGAACAGCCAGTCATAATGATGCTGCTGCTGGATTAACATTGTCAGTTTGTCAGGAAATTTGAAGAAGAAAAAAAAAACCTTGTTCAACAACAAACCATTTTCAATTTTAATATGGTGCCTGCCCTAGACCAAAGTATCATCAGACCTGCTACACAGACCTGCTGCACTTCTGAGTACAACATGTAACCAAATGACAAGGGCCCATTTCCTTCATTGTGTTGCACTGATGTTGCCACTGCTGAGGCTTCGTCATATTTTGTATTAACCTCATTTAAACTGCGAAAGTATCTGCATTTTAGATTTTAGTGTTGGGAATGATTCATACAAAAGCAAGTCTTTTGCACACCTATGATGGCAATAGGTGAATTGGAGAAGACCAAATGAGGCCCAATCTCACTGAAAGAAAAACAAATGTCTTCAAATGCAATTGAAAAGGTATTTGGTTTTGGTCTGTTATACCTTTTTTAATTGCATTTGAAGACGGTGTGCTGGAGCATTATTCAAAAATAATATATACCTGCATATAAGGTCACAGCATGGCACACTGCCAGCTTGTACATTAGCCCGTGAGCCAGGGGGGTTTGTTTGTACCATTTGGGGGATTAATGCTCATAGTGATTTTTGTGAAGGTATACATGTCTAGAGTCAGAAAATATGTGATAGCATTGCACCAGAGGTAGCTTTATTGGTGTTATCATGCATTTTATTATACAACAATAGGCGAAAATTACATGGGTCAATATATGAAAACATACAACTTAACCCCCTAAAATAAAATATACAAAATGTTTTTCCAATTGATTCTGGTACCTTTAGGTATGCTTGAGAACATAGTGAAAATCTAGTAAAATATATTTTCCAGAAAGGCGTCATTTTCAATATCTAATATGGCTGATGGGCTTAAAATGGCCATATGAGCAAGGGGAGTTGGTCTGTACCACCTAGGGGACTAATGCTCAAAGTGATTTTTGTGATGGTATACATGGTCTAAAGTAAAGACAAGTAAGACGTGCAAACACGAGAAGCGAACACAGTTTATAAATTGCAATAACAACAATTAGCATAAATTAGCAATTATTGAGTGTGTGGTACTGTAAAATTTGTGAAAACAGGGCCGCCACGAGAAGGCTCAGCACCGCTAGTCCCCTATATATATTTATATATATGTTTTTTTTTTTTTTTTTTTTTATATATAAATATTTTTTGTCTTTGTTGTTTTATACTTTTTTTTTATTTTCTTTTTTTTAGCTTTTTTTCATAAAGTTTTGTTTGAAATTTCTACAGTGACAACTGCAGTTTACTTTGCTGTCCATACCTTCACAGCCTAATAATAAAAAACATTGTCCAAGTCTTCAACGTCTTCATCTGAACTTTCCACACTCTCTGAGGTGGATGCCTGGTTCTCACAGTCTGCCAGTCTACACATGTCAGTACACTTGAGGCCATTTGCAACACACACACATTTTGGGAGTGAACATTTCTTTGTACAGTTACAGGCCAGTAGATCCAGGACAGCATCAGGTGCAGGCTGGCCTTCCATCCAGTGCACCACCAACTGTTCAGATTCCCCTTCTCTCTCCATCTTCCATCCTCTGCCAACAGGGCTGGGAACTTGTGGGTCCTGCTCCAAGCATCTTCTCCATATACCAGCCTGGTAGTTAGCTCGCTGTGCATGTTTTGTTAAACAGTCCTTACATGGTGGGAGTTGATGACTTTCAATTTCACCTTTTTTTGGCACAGAAAAGATGATACCTGAGCTCATTGATCTTGGTGGTTGAGGCTTTTGGGACATACATGAGACATGTAAATACCTCTAGTTTGTCCATCAGTTCTGGGGAAAGGTCCCATTCCGTACCCAACTCAAAGAATGTGTCCTGTATTTCCCTGTTGCTGGTGAGAAGTTTTAGGGCACTTTTTTCCCTATGCCTGCAAAGGCACTTACAGTGTCACATCCAGTATATGCATGCAACCCAATGAGAGCCCTACAAACCTCCAAGCCAACAGAGGCAGCAACTTTCCTGATGTCTACAAGCCTTGTACGGGTTCTTGTGCCACATTTCTGGAACAGTGGGGCCGTAATCCTGTCACAGAATGCTAAAGACATAATGAAAACATCAGTGTCTTCTGAGCAGATGACTACAGACTGGTATCCCTCTCTTGTGGCATGGGCAGCATGGAGAAGTAGGCGACCATCTGCTTCTTCTTGTTGACATTGAAGAGCAGACACCTCCTCACTGTCTTGGGACGTAATTCTGTAACATGTGTCATTCACAGTTGCATAAAGAATCTTTCCCTGTAGCTTTGATCTATATTCTGCATTCCTCCATTCATGCACAATGAATTTAATGAGACTGGTTTTGTTGCTGACTTTGGTCAAGAAGCTCCTCCACTGCCTCACCATCTGTGTGCCTGGTGATACTTTGCAACTCATGGCCTGTCTGTTCACCCCGTTGAGATCTCTCACTGTTTTTGATGGAATTATCCTTGTATGTGTCGAACACAACATCAATTCTGTTACTCTGACTGCCTTCCCTGAGGGCCATGCTCAGTATTGTTTTGGCGACATCTTTGAAAGTAACTTGATCACCTTTCACTCTTTGGACCAAGTTCATACCATCAACCTGCACTGTAGCAGAGTTTGCTGGGAGTTGCTCGGCCACAGCTACATTTTTCTGCAAGGTGGTGGCCAAAGTAGCTTTATTTGTCTTTCTCAGTAATCCATCTGGTGTGGACAGGGCCCAAGGCAATGGTCCAAGGGGATGAGAAAGAATATGCTCCATGTGTAGACTGCGCCCTTGTGCCATCACTATGATGCGTCCAAACAAAGATCTGTCTGCTTTCAGTATGATCGCCCTCCCACTTGATTTCACTTCTCTCTTCTTACACATGTCACTGAATTTTTTCAGCTTGTTGGTTTTCAGTGGGTCATGGAATTTCTTTTCTGGTGGGTCTTCCTCTAGTCTCTCTTTCTTAAAAGTTACATAGCATTTTTCACCGATCTCACATGCCTTCATCAGATCAGATGCTATTTCCCTTGGTGCTGCCTTTGCCGTAGATATACTAATGAGGTCCTGCTTCTCTGCAAATGGGTGACCCATCCATGTATGAGGCTAACCACTGCTGAAACTGCTTCCTCGTCTTTCTGGATTCGTGAGCGCTGTAAGTCTGTGTGACAAAGCTGAAATTTGTTGCCTTGCACCATTTCCCTTAACTGTCCCAGGAATGAACTGCGGTGCTCAGCTGTTATGTAGTAACGCTGGACAGCTCCAGCATTCAGGCTGAACCGTGATGTGCCTCCTGGAGTCTGTGTGTCTTTGTTAATTGTGACTTCAGTAGCCTGGTCCACAGGGTTGTTGCTAGACAGCTGCACTGAGAACTGCCCTGTCTTGAAGGCCTCATACACGGAAGAATTCTTCTCGGGGAGGTTTGTCATCTGAGCAAAGTAGGGGGACATAATTCAGCCTATCATAGGCAAAGCACCATGGGATCATGTTCCTTATAGCATGTTGGTGCAACTCCCAGTTTCCTTCACGTGATGCACGCAGAAGACCAAGTAATACGTTCTCTACAATGTCAATGTATGACATCCAGAATGCAGAGAGCTCGCCGTTGTTGTGACGGAGGTGTTCCAGAAAGTCGTTCCACAGTGCAGTCAGCTCAGGTAAAAGTGGACTTTGCATCAGGTTGTTAAAATTATGTTGGTTGAAGTCACTGGTCATGTCTTTCACATCGTCTAAGAATGATTTGATCATCCCACTCATCTCTTGAATGTTGTCCTCAACCCACAGTGTGAACTCTGCCCATGCGAGTCTCATCAGTGCTTCATAGATGCACTTGTGCACTCTAACAGCACGATTATAGTGCTTACCATCAAGGACTCAGTTTATTGATACACTATAGCCTAGTTCTATCACTATTCTGTCACTGCCTGTCATAGATATTATTGCTGAAGATGATATTTTTAACAACTTTTTTGTAAAATATATAGTATGGGCTATATCCTCACCATTTTTTAAAGAAAGGGGGTCAATAACCAGAGAGAAACATGAATTTGAAGTAGAATGCTTCATTCGGATTTTGAAAACTGTCTTTTAGCATGGGGTTATAAATGGAGTGATAACACACAGAAAGCTACCACCAGTGCAATGCTATCACTTTTTTTCTAGCACTAGGGGTGTATACCTTCCCAAAAATCACTATGAGAATTAATCCCCCCTTCGGTACAAATGACCCCAAAAATGGGGTCCTGGCTCACGGTCTACATCTGCTATTTTCGAAAAATCTTGAAAGTGTGAGCTAACTATACTGATTTAGAAGGCCTTTAGAAGAATCAGCCTCAGGTCTTGGGTTATGATGCACAGTATTTGTTGCACACACTTAGCCTACATTTTGCTGCCTCTACCTGCATGTAAATGATGAGGACTTTACTGTGTAGGCTACTATAAACGTGAACATTGTGTTTACAGTACATCACTGTTTAAAGTTTCATACTTTTTTTAAATTAATGCAAATTATATAATTTAATTCTTTATTATGTAACCGCTCTTTGAGTTACTGTAGGCACATTTCCAAACCCTAGAATCTGAAATGATGGGATGGTTTATTAAGATGTACCATACTAGAGCTATACCACGGTAGCTTACAGCAACATTGGGAATCATAATGAAATAGTTATTTTATTTCTACTTCACCATCAACTGTAATTTCAGTCCTTGCATGATAACGAGCAAAGCACCTGCATCTGAATGAGAGTAAAAATATGTATTTATACATATTACATATTCTCTACGATTGAGTCGAGGAGGGGGAGAGGGGCACATGAGAACCTGGATCTGGTCCCTTATATACATCATTACTTGCAGTGGGACCACATCAGAAGACATCTGCCATCATCAATCAATCATTAGTGCTTAACCCCCAGCGAAATAGTTCCCCATATACATGCAATAGCAGCAGCCATTACACGAGCTAGCAGCTAGCATTGACAAAACATACTGATATTATGAATATTTCAGGTGACAGAGGAATATTTTTGCACTCTACTGCTTGTTTTGTCCCTTGCTGTCATTATTTGGCTGCTTGGCTTGGTCACAGAGTGCACAAGTTAAAAAACATATTTTGCTGTTGCGCTCATGCTAAGTGGCGGCCGATGAGAGCATGTAAATGGAGATGAGATGGCAACGGCATGCAGGTGGAGAGCGGGCGCTGTTTAGTGTAAACAGAGAAGTTTGTTTGCCAGCTCTGAAAGTAAATTCTACTTTGTGAACATGAGAACAAGGTAACACTTCATGCCAGTGCTCTCAATGAGTCGACTCAGCCACACATGGAGGTGCACCTGCAAACTGTGTCAACAGCACAAAGTAAAGAGAAATTATGGAAACTACACTACTCTTATAAAACCTGTTAGTCTCATCAACGTCTTAGATGGAATGGTGGAACAAGTGTTCTCTTGATGAATGGTCTGACGCCCCTTGACCGGTGAGCTTTAGCATTCTAAAGCACTCAGTAAAGTGGTCTAGGTATTGTAGGTATTATTGCACATACTAGGCCTACAGTACTCTCTGGCAAAATGCAAGCAGTACCAGTGTGAGTGACTGAGGAATTTCTCTCACTCTTGCACATACTGTGAGTCACTTTGGATAAGGGTGTCTGTTATACACTGTATGTCTCGAATGTAAATGTGTGTGCTCCGCATGTAGATGTACAGATAGACAAATAATGACTGTCATTTAGAGAAGAATGCAGTGGCTGTACTGTATCTCAGTCAGGCAGCGGGAGAAAACGGCACGCCTGCCAACTGTGTCAATAAGAGAAAATGAACAATGGTGGGAACTTGACCTGACTATATACTGTATAAGCTAAGTCAGGTTATTGTGGTTCTACAGAGGACTGTTTATTGACTGATTAGGATATCATTTATTCATTATAATGGACCTGAATTGAACTGAATTGAGATTAAATTAAATTATACTGCATGTGCAGTGTATGGATTGGATCCTTTGTTTTCACTTTTTGATCATAATATAATAAATATAATATAGCAGCAGAAGACAACCTGTACATCTACCAATTCAGATCCACAAAAAGAAAAAAGTACATTGGCAAAACCTCCCGTGACAGGTATTGAGTATATCCAACAGCCCCCCCCCCCCCCCCCCACCAGCCTTTCTCCCAGCAAAACTCAATCAAGTACATGTTGAATTCATTTCGCCTTAAGACGTAACACCGTGTTCACATGGACCCGAGTCGTATAATTAGAACAGAAGTAAGGCCCAAACACAAAGAAGGAACATCTGACATGACATAATGACTACATAAGAGAGAGCGGTGTGGCTGTGCAAATGCGGGTCGATGGATGCAATTTGCATGTTTAATTAAGCTATCAGCGTACCACAACAGAGAGACTAGGGCCTAAAGCTGACGAGTCAACAGCCCCTATAATAACACCTCCCTCTGGTCGTGACTGTGTGTGTGTGGGGAGTCTGTCAGTAATGCAGTGAAAGAGAGAGCGCAAAGCTTTTCATTAATACCCCCTGTGAAAGACACATTCAGACTCCAGCCCACTAATTAAGGCAGGTCTCACTCACTCACTCACTAGAGAGGAGCCAGATGGAAAGAAAGAGAGAGAGAGAGAGAGAGAGAGAGAGAGAGAGAGAGAGAGAGAGAGAGAGAGAGAGAGAGAGAGAGAGAGAGAGAGAGAGAGAGAGAGAGATGTAGAGAGGTAGATCTGGTAAGGAGAGAGATGGGAATTGGGAGATGAGCGGAGTCTGAGAGCATGGAGAAGAGATAGCAAAAAAGGAGAGAGAGAGAGGAGGGGGAGGGATGTTATATATCTTTGGTCTCTAATCAGGTTGATTTTAAAGTCACACTGCTTGCCAGTCCAGTGCTGCAGGCCTCATTAACTTGCCCCTGGCTGGCATCATTGTTCAGGCGGCGTTTGAAATCCACCAAAGGAATGGAGATTCGCTTTAATCCAGGCCCATCAAAGGTATAAAACAGTGATGCGATGGTGACGCTTTGCCTCTGGATTAGATCACGCTGCTGCTGCTGCAGCGTGCATGTGTTACTATACTTGTGAGGGCTAAATGTCCCCACAAGTATAGTAGGATTTGAAAGATAGACATGTGAGGCCAGTTCCCCTGGTTCACAGAACAGAAAAACAGATTTTTGGAGTTTGCACATAGGTTCAGGCATTTAGAGGTTAGGTTTAAGGGTTAGGGTTAGAATTATGCCTAATTTATACTTAGTTGTGCACCAGTGTTGCACACCACAATAAGCAAATCAACAAGCTCTCGCCATGTTGACAACGCATTGTGAGCTTGTAGATCAGGTATTTTGAGAGAGAGAGAGAGAGAGAGATAGAGAGAGAGAGAGAGAGAGAGAGAGAGAGAGAGAGAGAGAAAGAGAGAGGGGGGGGGAGTTAGAGAAAAAAGTGAGATTAGGGTGAATCAATGAGACCCCCTTCCCCTATATATACAGCATATATATATATATATATATATATTTTTTTTTTTTTCTGATTCAGAAGGTGACATCTCAGTAAGCATCAGTGGCAGTGAAGATGACACCTTCAAGACGCCATTTGAATAATCTGTAGAGGTTTAGGTTACATAATTATGCCATGACAATTTGGGCACGTATGTCACAGAGTATAGTGAGGCATGCCGGCAGCCGTGGGGAGCTTACAGGAGTAGAAGATAAGCTCACACACTGTCCCAGAAATGTGCTCCCCATTCCTCTCCGCTCCTTCTAGCTGCTGATTTGGACGGATTTGCAATTCAAAACAACTTTTTTTGAAAAGAATATTTTTCTATCCTGTCTCATGAATACAGAATAGGGGAGGCAAGGTTTTCTTTTTTTTTTTTTAAAGTTGCACATGGTGACAAACGGCAGACCATTTTTTGGGTGGCTGGTTTACCCCTCTGCCCCTGTGTCTAACAGCTGTGGGATGAAGGACTGCGCTGGCATATATACAGTAGGGGGACAATTACATCTCGGAGGAGTGGGAACAGTGTTTCTCCTCTGTCTAAGGGCCTGCATTTGCCAGGCAGGACGTCCAGTTCAACCTAACGGGAAGTTCTACTTGTTCCCACAGGAAGGGACATCCAGATGAGTACAAGTTGAGGCGATACAGAAGTGAGGGGGGACGGGGACGGGGGGGACGTTATGTCATTGCCAGAAGGGCAAATAGCCACAGATGTGCCTGACTCCCATAAAATAAACACAAAAAAGTGGACACTGAGGCTTGACAGCTGTGATAAAAGGCATGCTGCTAAAACACACACTTTTATCACTTCCCTATCTTTAAATAAACATGTTTTCTCGAAGGAGAGAGCCTCTTCTATACTGGAGAGGGCATTTCCCCCCATCTAGCCGTGGCCTGCTCAGTCCCCGGGTTCAAATAAACATCACATCCACTTCCTCATTGCTATTCATGAGCAAAAAGCACTACTGTGGATATCTTTTAGCAGTCTCACGAATCTCAAAAGTCTCATAAATCAGCTGGGTTCTCGAACTTTTTCATATCAAGGACCCCATCATTTATATTTGTTTGGTCTCGGACTCCCACCTGAAAGGATTATTAGCCAGGGAACCCCATAAGTTTATTTGTGTTGTTAAAAATATGAGTTTTCTATTTTAAGATTATTATTTTTTAATTATTCAATAAATTAGTTCCTCATTCTTGCTTGAGATCCCCTAGAACCCAACTTATTGGGGGTCCCCCAACCTCACTTTGTGAAACACTGTCATTATTAGGCCATTGAAAGTGCATTTGTTACGCCTAGATGTTTTCTGCACCGTTCCATATTCAAAACCGGTTCTTGCCCGTACCGCTGCGAGTGTCAACCTCATGCTCAAACTCACCATCCTGATCCCCTGGACACATTGTTTAGATTCTAGATCTCTTTCAATGATGATTCCAAGCATTATGGCATGTTAAACATGAGTTTCGTCCAATATGTCCCAAAGGGCCTTGCAAGTGGCAAATCCCGGTGACATTCAAAGATTCTCTGGGAGCGTTCAGGGTGAGATGGTGAGAGGTGGGAGTTATGAAGAGAGGAGAGGAGGGGAAAGAGAGGAGAGGGGGATGTGGGTGGGATCGGGGGCCCCAGGCTCACAAGAGGGAGCCAGGTTAAGCCAGTTAAGGGCATTAGACCTCCAGGCTGATGAAAAGGGGCCCTCCCAGATCAAATTGAGGTAAATCTAACCTAAATCCACCCCACAAAGGGAGTTTAGACTTGGCCCATTGTGAGGGCCGCAAGTAAACAGGGGGTCCTCGGGTAAGCCCCCACCCCTAACGGGGGGACAAAGGCAGGCGAGCTGAAGAACTGATCTTACCCCTGTGGGCCGGTGTTAGCACACGGATCACAGGGTTAGACACACTCCAACATATCAGCCGCAACACAGGCCTCTCTGGTCACAACACCCCCATTAAGCCGCGGACATGCGATGAGTCCTCGTCGGGCTCTGACACCTCTAGCATGCCTCCCGTGACTTGCTCGTATTTTTTGGGGCCTGGAAGACACGGATTGGCGATAACATTGTGTCGAGCCGCCCGTCTCAAAGGGCCAGTTTTCCACGCCCTCGCTGCTGTTTCACACATCCTGCCACTGGGCTTTTCACAGGCCAAACAGGATTGTTATTGCATTGTGTCACCACGACAACCGACAAGTCCAATACCTCCGTATATTCCTTCTTTTGTCAAAATGGGCGCACGAGGGCAAAATGTTCCCCAAGGTGAGACCAAGATGGGGCAGCTCGCTGTTTGCGTGACGGGGTGACGGGAGAGGTGAAACAAATCTAGAAATAGAAAAACTCTCTGCTCTGCTCTCTGTAAATGGACCTTCCAGGGTAAAAAAAGCAAGCACAATCACAGTGTTAATTGAGGCATCATCAGACCTGCCATACTCCAACTGAACCTGCAGGCACAAGAAATGTGCGTCCGAATAGACTCCATCAAGAAAAACTACCACTGCTGGAAAATAAATTAACAATTTAAAAATAATAAACACCCCCCAAACATCACACTTTCATTTAACCAAGCACATTAAACATTTCAAATAATCTCTTGAGGGAACTGAAATGTGCCGTCTATTTGTGCTGGGGCCATTGTTCCTTGTCCTTTGACACAAAAAGTTTGGCAAATTATAGCCTCTGTGTGGCTGAAAGGTACCAAGCATGTCAGGCACTATTAGAGTCAAAGTCTAGAAAAACACACGCAATACTCAAGTAGACATGCACAAACCCATGCACGCACGCACGCATGCAAGGCTATGCGGACACACACAAACACACGCTGACAACACAAAGTATTCTCACAGGCTACACAGTCAAATGCACACGCACGCGTGAATGAACATGCACGCACGCACGCACACACACATGCGCGTGCACACACACACACACACACACACACACACACACACACACACACACACACACACACACACACACACACACACACACACACACACACACACACACACACACACACACACACACACACACACACACGCACACGCACACGCACACGTACGCCACAACCCCAGCAGGCATTTGTGTGAGGCTGTGAAAAAAGCCAAAGTTGCTCCAGTAATTATCAGGAAAGCATAACAGTGTTCACACAACAGAGGAATGTAAAAAACAAAGGGCCCATTCAGCAGCGCTTAACACCCAAGGTGTTTTCATAATGACGGCCATTTTGTCAGCTGACACACGCTGCTGAATGAAATGAAAGATAGCCACCGGGGGCAACCAGGTGCTTCTTCCCTCTACCGCATGTGTGTGCGTGTGACGTGCGTGTAATGAAGAACAAACTGTCAGTGTGTCAATGTCTTTATGATGTAGCTTGAGGTGACAGTTCAGTTTGGACTTTCAGAGCGATAGGCCTACCACATGACAGGTTATTTGTTGGAAGTTGGTCTTTTTGGATGATTTATATACGCTTTGCAGGTGTGTGTGTGTGTGTGTGCATCCCCTATGCACAATATGCAATATTACCATTATGTGTATGTTAACCACATGGACTCTATAACGTCTCTATTCTGGCGCAGTGTGACATATTGTGCGCTTAGCCTTGTTGATCTGCTATTTGCAGCAAGGAAATTTGATATAGATGGAAAAACAAAGGGGGCAACTAGCCTATAGTGCAGGGCACACACAGTATAGCGGATTTATGTAGTTAAATGTGAGGTTGTGAAGGTGAATTCATGGATTAAAAAAAGGATCTTCTGTCATTTGACCTTCTGCGTGCATGCGTCAGTGTATTTCTTCGTGCCTAATCATAATGGAGTTTTTAAAGAATGAAATTAAAATTATTATAATTTTTTTCACTCTCTTTTCTTTTTAACGGTTTTAGACAGGATAAAAGAGACATGAAATTGAGGGTAAGACATGCAACGGAATCGAACCGGGGATGTTGCAATTGTGTGGTCAGCACACTCACAACATAATGTTTTTGAAAATACACACCACATTCTGCAGATGTGTATGAGAGAGAGAGAGAGAGAGAGAGAGAGCACGCACGTCGCACACATGCACATGTTTAGCACAGTACTGTAATGTATGCATGTTTTTGTGAGTAATCAGCACACATAGTTTTGGCCATTTACTCCATTTCTACATGTGCATACTATCATTATGTGTATGGGTGTGCCTGCACACACACACATTTACAGAATAACCTATGCATAATTTGTATACAGTATATATATGAGAAAATTCAGCACATATTTTGGCCTATTTACTCCATTTCAGAATGTGCGTACATGCGTGCGTGCGTGTGTGTATGTGGGCAGGGGGCTGTCAGAGAGTGTCAATGGGAGCTGATGGCTCCAATGGCGGAGGTGCTGGATGTCTGAAGAGCCGGGGTTATAGTGGCGTGCAGGCACCATTTGGAGCCAGCGTTTGACTGCTTCACCTCCTAATCACACCTCCTCCGGGCAGCGCTCTCCTGGGAGGCCTCCCCTCCTCTCTCCTCTCATCTTCTTGCTCCTCCCTTTCTTGCAACCCCCCCCCCCCCCCCCCCCCCCCTTCCTCTCCTCCTCTCTCACTGACTCTTTTAGGCTGCATGTGCAAAGTGTTGTATATTAACCAGCATGTCACGGCAAGCATGACCTTACAGGAAGTATATATATATATACAGTACACTGTATACACACACACACACACACACACACACACACACACACACACACACACACACACACACACACACACACACACACACACACACACACAGATAGAGGTTATGATGTAACTCTGAAGTATATAGCGTGTACATAGAAAGTGGTTAAGCTAAGCTACCGTAAAACATATTTTTTTCCCCCCACCAAAAAGTATCAAATTCTGATTCCTAGTCTTAATTGAGGTTTTAGGCTGTCATCACGACCACATACGGGACAGTACCACTAATCAGTACTCTACAAACATGCTCGAGTCCACTGAGGCACCCTGCAGTGCTCGATGTACAATTACTGCCGTGCTGAGTCACAGGACCTGAAGGTAGCACTCAACCCTGACCCAGACTAACTACACAACCCAACCCTGCATTCTCCACGCAGGAAGTGAGCTAGGCTGACATGCAGCGCTCAACACCATCTGTCTGCAGTTTTATGTAATGTGACGGTGTTGCACATTTGATATAAACACACCGCGCGGCGCACACACACGCACACACGTTCTGCTATTTCCATGGCAGTGGCAGGGCTGTTTGTCTGTGGCCGCCGCAAGGCCGCATCTTCCACTGCGGCTTGTTTGCCCTGCGTATTTCTGAACCCACCCATTTATTTTGGTTTGTCCTAAACTATATTTATCTCTTACCCTGTGACAAGTGGGACTTGAAAAAGAACATGCTTAACCACTTAAGCCCCTATTATGCTTCATCGTACGACAAGTATAGCAAAACATAGCCGATCTGCAAGCTCACAATGTGTTGTGACACATCTTGTGAGCTTGTGGATCGGCTATATTCTCTATTTTAGTCTTTTTTTTATATATTTATTAAAAAAAAATCACCAGAAATAGGGACTCCAGGGTTAACGTGGTTAAAGATGTCTCTCTCTCTCTCTCTCTTCCCCTCACTGTTGAGGGACGTATGGCATACAGTATAAACAGTATGGGCCATTCTGTGGGCCAACAGTTTGTTTGTTCATGTAATTCTTTGCAGATACATGTAATTGCAACTCATAAAAGTGCCAGTCGGTTGACGTGCTGACACAGACAGACATGTTAAATACAATACAGAAAAAACTCATACTGTAGCACGTGGACGCACAGACAAAACTACAGCATGCATGGCTTAAAGGCAGCCTAGAGACAATGCAGACAATCATGAAAAAGTGTCCACTACGGTCACGACTAGAGGTAGTAGCAAATGTAGTCCAGGCGCTTTTCAAGCACCTGGCAAAAATACATGCTGTACCAACAGTTCCCAGCAGGGTGCTATTAACGTGCTATTAACCTAACCTTAAATCTAACCTTAACCCTAACATAACCCTAAGGTAAGTCGGGAACATAGAACCTGGGGCACATACGGTAGGGATGACCCCCACACAACGCCCATAGGTACCTTGTATTACAGTATGTCTTCAGGACCATCTGATATTTCTGCAATTTTATGTCCATGTTTAAAGTGCCCACAGACTTTTAACCACACTTTCAACCCTATTATCGGCATGCCATTCTTTTTTCTTCTTCTTTTAGCTAAATCCCATTGGGGCCACAGCGGATCATCTGTTTCCATCTGGTTCTGTTTTCTGCGCCTTCCTCTGTATCTCCGGCCACCTGCATGTCTCTGCTGTCGGGGAGAAACCACCTAACTCCAAAATGTAAAATTTTTAGGAAATGAAAAATATACATTTTCAGGAAATGAAGAAAAACTTATATTTCAAAACAAAATAAAGCAATACTGCCTCATCAAAGTTGGTACTGTGACTTTATATATTGTCAATTACTTGAGAGGGAGAGTGGTGGAGTTAGCTGCTTTAGCAGACAGTTTGAGGGCATTTTTACTACTTTTCATTGGTTCAATATTTTTTGATTTATGAAGAAAAAAAAAGAGTTAGATGATTTCCTCCAGACACCTCTCTCACGGCATCCATAAACCTCCTTTTTAGCCTGGCAGCTCCATCTTCAACATCCTTCTCCCAATGTATCCCTCGTCCCTCCTCTATACATACCAAACCATCTCAACCTTGCCTTTCTTGCGTTATCCCCAAACCTAACCTGGGTTGATCCTTTAATGTAGTCGTTGGGCTTGTCTATAGCAAAGATTGTTAGACATTTTCAAGAATAGTTCACTTCGTATTGCCTCTCAAGCGCATGAGCTTATGTAGATAGATGAAAACAAATGCAGTAGTGCCGCATAGGGCTTAAGTGGTTTACGTTATGTATGAAGTAAGAGATCAGTGATGAATAAGTAAAGAATGTGATTACACCATTCATTGCACACTAATTCCTTTGTCTTCCTGTCATCCTCACTGACTGACAATGAAGTCAAACGCCAGGGGCTCTGAAACAAAGCTGTTTGAAAGGCTGTGTGTGTGTGTGTGTGTGTGTGTGTGTGTGTGTGTGTGTGTGTGTGTGTGTGTGTGTGTGTGTGTGTGCATGAGCGTGCGACACGCACGCACGGTGTCAGCAAATATAAGTGCACAACACAGTGGGATCAAAGGCAGCGACACATGCGTGAATGAACCGTCACAATTACCACTGTCAATATAGGTACAAGGAGATAAGAGGATATAGAGCCCTCTGCAAGCTTCCTGCTCAAAGTTGACTGAGCTGAATAAAAAACGGCCTCGTAAACGCCGTTCTAGGGTTAAGTGGTTAATTTAATACTCTATCGCACAACGACGTTGCTCGTCAGCAAGGGACATCGTTGTATAAAAAGTGAAGGCTTAACTGTCCTCTGACGTGGAAGCCGTGTACTGTATGTGGAACAGTATGCAGACCAAAGCAAACCGTTATTCCGTGCTCTGCTCTTTGACTCTCTGTTGTGTCCTTGGCTGTTATAGTTTGATGTCTCCTTGTTCTTCTTTATGCTGTCCATCAATTATTAAAGAATGAATCCAACTTTCTGACATGTACACTCATCAACTATAACATCAAACATCACGTGTTCCATACATGTCAAAATGTCTTTCCCCAAGCTGAAATCGATGTATCTTAGAGCAGTGGTTCTCAGAGTGGGGTCCAGGCACCATCCTTGCGGGGGTTTGAAATGGACCATTACGGGTCTGTAACTCTGAGAGTTGCAAATAGAACCAAATGGTTGCGTTTTTTCACACTCTCAGAGTTATGAGCATCCTTGAAATAAAAAACAAAAAAACGTTTGGGAGCCACTGGCTTACAGAAGCGTACAGAAGCATGGTTAGGGTGTTCAAGTTCAAGGAATTGGCAAATGTTGTGTATAGCCAAGATGATCAGAGATCGTACTTCTCTGGTCATTTGATTTCGATGTATAGACAAACCTATACTTTGGAAACCACACCTGTTACCGTCCCAATATGTTACCGTCCCAATATGAAGGACTGCCTTAAAGTCCTTGGATTGGTTCTGCAATGCAGTTATTTAACTCTTTGTATGCCACCTGGTTGCGGGAGAAGGTAGTTAAACCCTGCCAGAGAATATTCTCTATATTCGGGTATAGTTTAATTTCCGCTTTACCGGCATGGAGACCGACAGCGCTCGTAGTTTCAAAGATATGGGGAATTGAAAATCCTACTTTGAGCGGAAGTCCATGGGGGCCTAGCAACCGGGCCAATGTTAAAAGCAGATTTTCGGACTAAACTGTTTCATATTTGGTGTACCTTTGGTACGAATATGTTTGTAGGATCCAAGCCATCCCAATCACAGACCGCTTCGGATGTTGCTGTATTATTTCGGTCCTACACAAAGAGCAATAGATGATAAGATCACCCCTCACTTCACACGGGTGTGATTTTCTTTAATTCTTTGTAATTATTATTACCTATGCTGCTGCACAGTCTGAAGGAAGTGGAACAAAACTACGTTTTACTCTTATGTACCCTGAACACAAGAAGTAACAATGATGCACAACCTTGATAGGTTTCTCCTCTGGTGGCCCGGACGGTTAGCTCAACCGTCTGGACACCTAGGCTGCCAAACCAGCCAGTCGGTGTGTCGCGGGTTCGACTCCCGAGCGTCCTTTGCCGCGTGTTACTCCCCAGCTTTCTCCCCCTTTCCTGTTTGACTACTGTACGTCAGCCAGTGTGCCCAAGCTAAAAACACCACAGCATGTCCCACTGCACACATGCAGTATGAGTCTCGAAAAGGTTCTCAAACCAGTTCTCACTCAGTCCTTAACTGGACTGAGGTCAGACAGCACACTTGTCTTGGGGTCGGTTCGCTCTCTAAAACAATGCACCGTCCAGGAATAGACAAATCCCCCCGGACGTCGCCGCCACCGATAAGAAATACTAACGTCTACACTGAGAACAGGCTCCAATGAGGCTAAAATAAAACACCCGGCTCTAAATGATGCAAGAAGAATCTCTTACTCCGGAGGATGAATCAGAATTTGTCAGTGCGTGGGCACTCATTCTAAATATGAATTATTAAGTGGCTATGATGCCTCCATAGTATGAAAAAAAAACCCGGTGGGGTGGAGAAGAGCGGAGGCAGAGGGGTTGCTGAATACTCATGCTCATGATACGGGATGCACAAAGGGGGACGGAGGGTCCTGGGATGGATTAGGGCTACCTATCTCCTAGATATCTTTTAATGTCACAGAGTGAGCAGCAAACACTAGATATCAGAGAGACAGAGACAGAGACAGAGAGAGAGAGAGAGAGAGAGAGAGAGAGAGAGAGAGAGAGAGAGAGGGAATGAAAAAGGAAAGACGTCTGCACACTTTTCTTGAGCTCCCAGGATACTATTAGTAGAACTTTTCGACCTTCATCAGGTATGAGTTGACAACACAAGTAGGCGTGGTACTGTATACAACAGCATAGGGGCTATAGTCAACAAAGAACAAGCCGTTTTGCAATGAAGATGACACACCCTGACTGACACACCCACCGCATCTACAGGATAATAGAGAATGTCAAGCCGAGGACCCATAGAATTATTTTTAGTGGCACTAAGGCCAACTGTTAAGACAAATTAAATAAGGAAGTCGAGGGTAATTAAGTATCCTGGGAGCTCAAGAACAGTGTGCAGACTTCCTTCCTTTTGTACGTATCTTTTGTTCACCTGTAGAATGTTTTGAGATGTGCGTGCTTCCCTTTGAAGAGTGTGAGAGAGAGAGAGAGAGAGAGAGAGAGAGAGAGAGAGAGAGAGAGAGAGAGAGAGAGAGAGAGAGAGAGAGAGAGAAACACAGCATGAATAGAGAGACGTGAGTGGCTACAGTTCAGCTGAACTAGATGATTTAGCCTTTGGAGGTCAAACAACAAGAGCGAACAGTTATACAGCGTTTTAATTTCAACCAGTTCTACGACGTCTCCTAAATCTGACAACACGCCACATGGCCTTCTAAAGCCTCACACAACCTATACACACACATTACAGCTGGTATCTGTTCCACCAGGTAAGATTACACCGAACACATGTATCCAAGCACTGGACGCGATGCTGACAGAAAATCAAACACGCTCCAACGACACGCCATAAATCTCCACCGCGCGTCAGTGAGCGATGGTCGGCCCGCTCATAAATTAACCTGCGGGAGTGGCGTGGGTCCTGGCGCCTGGACAAGATGCTCATTCTGAGGTAGTTTTGGGGTGGGGCATGACGTCTATCCAGCATGTAGCTGTCCACACACACACACACACACACACACACACACAAACTTCACAAAGAAGTGATTATTTCTTTGCAAAGATATCCGTTGTGTGTGGACAGCTACATGCAGTCAAATCATCCTTGTTAATTTAAGTGTGATACAATGTACAGATGAATCCAAAATGACCAGGAAGGTTCAATTTGGATCCATTTGTACTATATTACTGAAAATTCATAAAGCATCACCTCTATATGAAGATATCTACCTACCCATCTACTAGGTATATACCTATCATTATCTATGAATTTATTATTTTTCTTTTAGTGTTGCAACAAGCAATGGTAGAATACTCATTCTAGAATAATATGTTGATACTTTAGGATATTTCAGTCTATTATACTACAAAACAAATGCTAGAATCCATAGTGGAGGAAAATATATGTATATAGGGTATACCGTATATCTCTATACACAAAACCATAAAAGACTACTATGTTTTGTTTGTTTGTACGATGCCTCTTTGCCAGCTGGCTGTCAGAGAGAGCCGTTGAGCCTCTCCGGTTGAACCTCTGGCCTCTGGAATGTCTTGGGCAGTATGCCAGGAGAAAATATGGCCCAGATTAATATCACTTTGATGGACTCTGATGGAGGGAATGGTTAGCAGGAGCAGGCTGTGGGCACGGCGTATGAAAGATGGAGCGAGAAAGAGATGGAGACGGAAAGATTGATATGGGGAGAGGAACCGAGGAGGAGGGAGACCTCAGGACAGGGAGTGGAGAGAGAGAGAGACACACAGGTAGATAGAGAGAGGTATATAGAGAAGGAAAGGAGGGGAGGATGGAGCTGGATGTAATTGTGCCTTCGACCACAAGATGGGGTGTATCTGAGAGGTCCTAATTCTCTTTATAGTTGCGCTCTTGGGATTGTGATGCACGCGCACACGTTAGAAATGTACGAGTCATTTTTAAATCACTGCTAGAGCCACAAGGGTCAGGAACACCCCCTCGATGCAGCACTGTCCCAGTGAACACAAGACATGCATACATTTCGTTATAGTGTTTCTCAAGTTGAGGGGGCTCTGGGGAGGTCCCCAGCAAAGGAATACGCTGTTGGGAGGAAACCACCCAACTCCATTTTTGTTTTTTCATATATATTTTCCTTCATAAATCAGAAGAGATATCATAGGTTTAAACTGTTTAACCCGCCTATCTTACACTTCAGCACATTTCTTTTTTATATATATTATTAAAAAAAAATATATATATATATATTTTTTTTTAATAGGCAAGCTCCACAAAAATCTTGGAAAAATATTAAATAATTAAGCAGTTTGTAGATAAAGTAATAATCATGAACAGACTGTTTGTTGACATCCGTACATGTTTACCTAAACATTTATAACTATGTGAATAGTTCACTACTTACTAATACCTTACTAATAATGTATAAATGATGTTTAAACATAGTTATACATGTTTAGGTAAACAATTACGGATGTCAACAATGATTGTTCATGATTATTACTTGTCTACAAACTGCTTATACATGTTTATAAATGCTTTATAAAAGGTCGTTATTTTAAAGTGTTCCCAAATCTTATTTTGTGCCAGGGTGGTCCCTGGCACAAAATCCTGGCTCAAAATCCTTGTGACCACAGGGCCTGTGGTCAAAAGTTTGAGAACCACAGTTTTACTATACATCAAACATTTTCTACTTGAGTCCATGGAAGATGACAAAATAAAAAAAGAAAAGACTCAGCAGAAAGACGTTTCACGGTCTCCGCCCGTAGCAGAACTAAGCCCTAACAGTCCTGACGTCTCTCGTCTGATCATATCGCCCTGACGCTCGACCCGCCGTGTGACCCCCTCCTGGAGAGAGAGAGGGGAACCAGACGGACCATGGGAAGAGGTCCAGCTGGACCCCGACCAAAGCCTCCATGTGTGCACCAGCGCGCGAGCGCGGCCGCACCGCACCGCGGTTCAACAGGGTCCACGGCACAACGTTCACCCTGCCATTTAGGTTACAAGTGCATTCTTGGCATTTAGCGCATCCTGCTGCCATCCATATAGTGTCAGCAGTAAACATGTCACATTACGCAACGTCACCATGAAGTCTAAGGTCACCGGCGTGTCCTGCCTGTGCCTGCTCCGGCAGACTACTATACTATAGACTACCCATTTAAAGATGGAGTGCCACCATTTTTATCCACCCTAAAACATGATCATTAGGTATTATTACAATATAAGGGGGAAGAACTTTTTCCAAAAAGTGTACAGTATTTGTTAAAATCATGCTTTTATGTGGACACGCCCACCAGCTCATTAAGTATGCCTGGATTGCCTGGTGGGTGGTGATGGGTGGTGATCCACCTGAACTGAAGCCGCACCCACAGGTGTAGTTGTATGATAAAGGGGGAGGGGTTAGGGGAGGGGCTGATAGTGTAGTGTCACTATATTACTGTTTACTTCATTGGCCCGTTTGACTGTCAAGGGTTCAGCCTCCAGGAAGAAACACTAAATACAAAGTTAATACACCATTGCACATAAAAACAACTCCAGGGTGTCTAATGAAGTACTGTCACCTCATAGACACATGAAAAACTGGAAAAATACAAAAATTGTGGCACTCATCTTTAAGGTTTTATATTATTCCTATTAATTTTAACTTTTTTAATGAAGTTTCTATTTTAAAACACTTGCTTCAATCAGATAAATAAACAAATGTTTTGCTTTCCTGTCATTTACTATTAAAGAATAAAGCAATCAAAGATTTCCAGGATTACATGATGCAACCAACAGCAAAGAATGGAAGGGGCGCACTTGTTTCAGACAGAACACATTGAGGAATGCCACAAGAGAAAAAAAACACAAAAAACTGCCTTTTGTTATTGTTGTGAGACTTTGTATTTAGATCAAATGTGGCCCCATCACAAAGACACTGTTGTAACTAGCTATGACAGGCTGGGTTCTGCAGCTTGTAGGAAATCTTCTGCCTGACCTACAGTATGTGGTTATTTCAGACAGAACACATATTGCCAGTTGTCTCATGAATACACATTTTTGCTATTATTATAAAAGTTCTTAATAAGGCTGTATTGTTTAAATCAGATACTATAGGTGACCATCACAAATACACTGAATTAAAGGGAGAGAACACCTTGATAGAGGTTTGAGTTGTGTAGTTATCTTGCCATGATGTAACTCCAAAGGTGGGCAAAAAATCAAAATAGTTGCTCCGTTGTTTGGAAACTGACCATTCAAGTTTTGCTCCTTGTTACCTTACATTGTATTGTATTGTAGTCTTACAAAAAAAGCTGACTATATAGAGAACATGACAAAACCCAGTACCGTTTGTGGCTTTATTAACACTGTCAACTTTCCTATTTATCTGTTTTTGAGCGGTGCACACCGCTCCAATGACTGGCCCCGTGTGTGCCTATGTCCGTATGCCTGTCCGCTTGGGGTGTGAACAGCTGCAATACCGCTGGTGACCTGTGGTATTGTAGCTCAAGTGGCACAGTTGAGCAGCCCAAAGGTCCACTCACACTGAACACCATAACTATAACAATAAAAGTATAACAAAAAAAGAAAACCTGTACCACAGAGTACAGTACAGTAACTATCACAATAAATGTATAGTTGCACTGCTTAGTACACACAGGTGTGATTTGTATTAGGAAGAAAACCCAGACTGGATCCACAGATCTGGATCTTCAAATAATAAAATCAACAAGATGTAGATTTTTTGGCAAAGAGTTTTGGTGTGCAGCAAAAAACAGGAGGGGTCGACTCCAAGTATAAACGCCTGGGGGACCTTGGTCAACTAAGTATATAGGGTTTAAGTGGTTAAGTAGCCATGACAGATTCTGGAGCTTGTCGGGGAGCTTCTGCCTTCACTTGGGACGAAATGCGGTTGTTTTAGACAGAACACATCTCTACTGCAAGGACAAACAGAAACGATGCAGTCACAGCAAATGTCCTTGTTTTGCAGCTGGCTTGCCTGGCATTGAATTCTGTGCCTGTGAATTTCCAAAAGGCCCCAATTATAATTGTGGATGACGGTTTAGTTGCACCCTAGACTCGCAAGTCACAAGCCACTAGCCTGGCGAGAATACAACTGCCTTCGTTGCTGGACATGTTGGGTGAAAAACCTTCATTGCAGAACCAATGCAAAGAACTTTAGGGCATACCTTCATATTAGGATGATATCAAGATTGGTTTGTGTATGCAGTAAGTCTGTTAACGGCCATTTAGAATGCAGCTACAGTAAGTCAGATATATTGATACAGTAGGTAAAGATCTCTGATAATCTGGCAGTAATGCGAGGCTATTTGCACCTTAATGTTCACATTGTACTGTATAGCTTTTTGATTATGAATTTAATTTAGGATCCAATGTATGATTCATCTTGGAAGTATTTTCAGTTGAATCATTTGGAAAATATTGTGTCATGCAGCCTGTTGTCTCATAGTATGAGGCTCATACAGTAGCATATTTGCCATCTCTTGCATTTGTCATCTCTTGAACCCGTTTGCATTAAATGTATACAGGTTTTGACTTAACTATTGGTTTGGGTCCTTCTCTTCAGGGGGTGAAGTGAATAACCTACTTTGGTACATAAAGATGACTTTTTGGTGATTGGTCTTAATTTCACAATGACGGACATACAGACAATATACATCTATCTATTGGACTATTCATTTCCCATTCAATGTCTGCCTATGATTCACGTGTGTTTACTCGTGTACATTTTGAATGTGAACAAGAGTTATTGATGAAATCTTACGGTATGATCATTATTTCCAGAGATACATGCGATAAGGCAGACACCGACTGTTGGAGAAACCTTGGATACATCACTGACAGGTACTGTAGTTTTGATTTTGACAGCAAATTTTGATATAGTTGACTAAATATCATGCAATTTTAGTCGACTAAATCTACAGTTGATTCAGTCGACTAAATGTTTTTTGGCGGGCCTTGATGGCGTCGTAATGGTTGTTTTTCAGCATGTAAACAAGTATAAAATCACTTGTGATTTAGTTCTACTGGATCACTTCTCCACTAGTCCCTCCTTAACATTTTAGTCTAGTTTTTATTTGTTGACTTCATTGTCAGTATATTTAGTCTTAGTTTTTGTCATCATATAGCTTAGTTTTTATTTTGTTTTCGTCAGTAATAAAGGGTATAGTCGACGACATGTTTTGTCTTGGTTTTAGTCGACGAAAGGATTTTTGACCTTTCCAATCCGCGAGGAATCAGAGCTCTCTTCCCTTCTTCCTGGAGGGAATGTTTTGACTGGGGCCGATTCTCTCCAGTGTAAGCCGAGAAGCCCAGACAAATGTGCCCTTGAGGGCAGACCATTTACTGTAGCGCTAATTTATTAGGAGTTTCATGAGGGAAATTAAGATCATCACTTTCCAGGTCCATCATGGACTTGTTGTATATATAGTGCTGCTGGGGGATTTCCTAATTGAGAAATATAGCACAAAGTCAGAATCAACGGTCCTTAGTGCATTTTGAAATTAGTCATTTTACAGTCTATTTCCCCCCCAAAAAAGTTCTTGAGGGGCAGACAGAGGTGAGATGAATCTGGACATTAGCCAGTTCTGTTAAACTCTATATGCAAACTATTCCGATGACAAGGCTGTGCTTCTTACAAGAATTAATGCTGATTATATAGGTTAATATAATCCATAAATGTCCCTTCTATACATTTTGTCCTGTTACAAGCCGAGGTGATTTAGGTTCACCTTCTCATAAAAGGGCTACATTAAAGAATCTGGCAAGCCTCGACTTGGAGAGAGAAAAGGCAGCATTTTTTATTTTGTCTGACCATTCTGCGGCCCTGTAATTCACTCCTTATGTTTTGATGTCTTAAAATGGCATTTTACAGTCGCTGCTTGTATTTCCACATAAAACGGTGTCTTGTGTAAGCCTGTTAAAACAGTAACTGATGGTATCTCCGTCCCAGAGCGTCCAAAATGCACAACAAAGCACAGAACCTGCGTCAGTGCCAAGAAGACCCACTGTCTGCTTTCACTATCACAGCAGGCTGTTTGTTCTTCAAGTCCTCTCTTCTGCTCCTCCTTTTCTCTCCCTCTTTTGCACACTCCAAGGATCCGGAAAGGAGGGGGAGAGGAGAGGAAAGGAGAGCAGAGCTGTCCAAGAAGAGAGGGTGTGCCAGAATTCACCTTTTATCTCACATGTGTGGCAGAGAGTGAAGGAAGGGCTGCGAAGAGCAATAAAGCGGCAGAGAAAATTAAAGATGAGAGGGAGGGAATAAGAGAGTGATGGGGGGGGGGGCAACAGAGAGGCAAGGGAGGCAATAAGAGAGTGATGGGGGGGGGGGGGGGGACAGCAACAGAAAAGGGGGAGAAGAAAAAGCGAAAGGGTGGGTCATATTCTTTCTCTGTTCTCTTTCTCATGTTCTGTGTTCTCTGATGTGAAGAGGAAATGTTAAAAAGTCATTCCAGAGAGAGAGAGAGTAAGAGAGAGAGAGAGAGAGAGAGAGAGATGACGAGGGAATTGATACAACTTCCCTTTTCTACTTTATTGACTTCGAGTTTCAAAAGTACTGCCAAGTCTTTGGATTGCACAGCAAATACTGCCCTTGTAAAAAAGAGAGGCCCACTCAACAGTTCTCAAAAAGAAAATCACACATGCAGACGCCTGCATGTGTTGTGTACATGCTTTATTGCACACACACACACACACACACACACACACACACACACACACACACACACACACACACACACACACACACACACACACACACACACACACACACACACACACACACACACACACACACACACACACACACACACACACACACACACACAGTACTGCCACGATGCCTGAATTTCCCAGACTGGATCAATAACAGTCTTATCTGTCTATAGATACTTTCTTTTTCGGTAGTAGATCTACAAGCTTCTATTTTGCCATGCGAGACACTGGCCACACAACCGAGCATAAATTAAGCGTTGGACACAGAATGTTGCACATGAGCTCATGTGGAAGCAACCGTTTGTTGCTCGTTTTCAGCATGATGTCAATCAAGACGCTATTTGCATGTTTTCAGCATGCTGTCAAAATCCAGACGCTATTTACTAAGTCTTCCCGCAGGTGAATGGCTGCAGCTCTCAGGACTATAGACGGTGGAATTTGGCGTGGTGGCAATTTGGCAGGAGTGCTGCAATAAAGCGCTCGGGAGAGAGGCCTCCCTCAATCGCATCAGAGGCAACGGATAATACACTTTAGAGGGAAAGCTGTTTCAAAGGCTGTCGATATGAGTGGCTGAGTGGCCGATTGTTGAGTGGTCCTTAGAGGAAGGGGAGGCCTATTCCCCTTGCTGACTCTATGTGGGTTGACAGGTGGGGATGAGGGGTGAGCAGGGGGGGGGGGGGGGGGATACAAGTGGTTTAGAAATGGCGTAGCATCACTCCTAGCGGTGAGAGGTGACAGAGGCTTATTGACTTGTTTATTTCTTGACAGGCACCTCGACTGGGCCGATCTGTGGCCGTCATGATTCCACCGTCCGCCCGGTTCTCACCTCTTCACACAGACGCACTCGGGAGACCAGCCATCTTCCAACTGCACTTTTAACCCCCTGCCCCGTCATCCGTCCGCCTCCATCGCCTGAGACAGTGACACATTCTAGGGGATTGATGCCCTTCATGCCATTTACGTCTGTCTTTAAAAGTACGTCGCAGGAGGGATCCAAAGAATTTCCTTCGAGCCCGAGTGTACCCGTTTAATGCAACCTTTAGCCAAGCTTCACTTTCTACTGTCTATAACTTTTGCCACGTCTCAAGATAGCCTGGAAAAAAAGATGGACAGAGGTAGATATTTCCTGGATATTTCAGCTTTGCGATTCGCAGGGGCTGTACTGGATATGTGGGCCAATATTATGTAAATGTTTTTTGTCAAAAGTTGGAAACTTAATGGTTGGTTGCTTTGAAAGAAAGTTTTTTTTTTTTCTCTTTTCCTCTGAGCTACAATAATGATGTTAGCATTGTCCTGAAGAACAACCATTAATTGTGGTCTGTGTAATCTCTTTAGGAAATATTTCTAGTGATCATTCCATACGGCAGATTGCTGAGAAAACCTTTCACTTGCTAATGCGTTACTTATGTCTGACCTTTACAAATACATTACATAGCCTATACTGTAATCACTTTAATACAACAAATTGCAGACTCTCATTTACTAACATGACATTGTGCATCACTTGTGAAGACGAATCAGAGAATCATTAGCGGGAAAGATTAACTAAAATGTGGTTCGATTTGGTCAGTTCTTGCAGCATTGGAACAGATTCCTCAAATGGAACCGCTTCTGCTTCCCAGCCTTGATCGTAGCCCAGCTTTTGGGTCCAGACCCAACACTGATCCAAGACCGTCATCTCTCATCAACGTCTCAATCATATAGGAAACGCCTTTGTTTTGTGTTATGTTTGAACTCCCCCACCAAAGCTACGTTCTGAAGTTGTACACTTAACTGCAAGTTCCTCACTATCCGCAGGGCGAACTGAAAGAGCTGAAGTTGAACTCACCTCCTATAATCACTTGAGCAGACAGCGGCCATCTCTGATGCACAGTGAAGGGTATTCATTGGAGAGAAGTTTAACATCATCATATCTGATTGGTCGGCCTCTCAACCGCCTGGGCATTAAGGGGACTCCAGGGGTTAGCCTGGTCAGTAGAGAGAGAGAGAGAGAGAGAGAGAGAGAGAGAGACAGACATTGAGAGGACTGCTGGGTAATAGGCAGTCCACTGAGAGTTGTGCAGTGGTCTAATGGAGCCTCATCACTGGCTGTGCTCCGTCAGTCAGCCAGGTGAGACGGGGTCTATAACCGGGGGCCTAATGAAGACAGCTTGGCACTGAGTAGTCTGGAAACTGCCTGACTAAAATGGTGAAGTAGACACACTTATTATCCATCTTCCCGTGTGTGGATTGCTGCCGGTCTCAGACACTAACAAGAGCGAGAGCCAAGGAAGGGGGGGTGGTGCCTTTAAGACTGAGGCGCCTGACAATAGGCTGTTATTACTCACCTCTAACCACTGTGTTTACCGACTCAATTGTTATGTCTCCATATGTAGTGTTTATTCCAAGATGAGATATATCCCATTTGGAAGGGGAGAGAGAGAGAGAGAGAGAGAGAGAGAGAGAGAGAGAGAGAAAGAGAAAGAGACCTACAGTAGAATCTACAGCACATTATGGGTTGTTACTTAAGTCATAATGCCGTTTTTCACCACCTTGAACGCTATCGTCCCTATACTGGGCATGCCATTACAGGTAAACATTAGCAGATCTACAAGCTCACAATGTGTCGCAACATGACATGAGCATGTTGTGAGCTTGTAATTTAGATCAGCTATTTTTTGGCTCAGATTTGGTATAAAGAATGCAATGGGCCAAGGATAGACCCCTGGGGGACACCTGTCAACGAACTATAGGGTTTTAAGTGCTTAAAATGTGTTTAAGGAAAGAATCTTCTAGGATGTTAAAATATTTACCTTGAAATGAAATGCATTTAATTTACCCTCTCCAAAACAGCTGTACTATAGTGAGGATAGACATTACGCAGTACAGCTATTTGCAAATGTTTTCCCCAATCGTATTAATAATGCACAACCATGACATTGCTTAACTGAGTCATTAAATATGCATATGCACATTGGGATACAGAGTTTCACCACTTCCAGTGAACATTCCATAACAAAAAGGCTGCATTTGTTTGAATAAAGAGACAACATAAAAGATAATTGAAAAGACAAAACGAGAGAGAGAGAGAGAGAGAGAGATGAAAGGAAATTATACATTTGACACACAAAATCAATTTATTATCCCATATTCAACCCAACAATAAATCATCTTCCCAGACAGATGAATTCTGGGAAACTATTTGCATATTCAAACCATGGTAGGATTCAAGCTGCAGCAAAGTGTGAACCAGTTTAATGAGATGCAAGTCATGCTGTCGAACACAAACCTTGTATCTCCATATTTGTTTTAATGTTTTTTCATATTGTATATTGACATAAGTTGTGGCAGGTTTAACGTGGTTAAGTATGTCCATTTTATAAATATTGAACTATAATGAAAGCATTAACAAGTGACTAAATAATAACTATACCATACATTGGACCCATTTGAACAGAGGCTATTTTTTCCCGTTCCCTACAAAAAGTACAGTTTTGGACATACAAGGTTTCCGCCCGACAAGACTGTTTTTTTTGTTCGTTGTGGAACGTGTGTGTCAAATTTGAAAGTCAGTGGGGCGAACAGTTCTCGATTTACGTGGATTACAGACGTACACACGTAGATACTGTATGGAGTTATGTGTCAAGCATGCCCAAATATGGAGTGTTGTGATGTCAGAACAGGCCAGCTATATGGAACCTGGGCAGGGGCCCTGTCCAGAGCCCGGGCAGGGGCCCTGTCCAGAGCCCAGGCTGGGGCCTTTTGTGGCGTTTCTGGACACCGGGCACTACACTACCTGTGGGGGTGTGGAACACGAATGCGTGTGTCGAATTTGAAGTGGGCGAACGGTTCTCGGGTTACATGGATTACACACAGACATACAGAGACTTACAGTATTGGTGCATTTATAGATAGATGTTGCAAAACGTTCCGTTCATTACAGGAAGACTACGTCTCAGACTTAGGGGGATGTTGCAAAAAGTCAGTGGTGGAAAGTAACTTATGTAAGTAGGCTACTGTACGCAAGTACAATTCTGAGGTATTTTGAGTATTTCCAATACTTACAGATCCAAATGTTGTAATTTTACTCCACTACATTTATTTGAAAACTTTAGTTACTAGTTTTACTGGATTACAAAACCTACATTAACCACCCTATTATATAGATTTCAGAATTTTGAAATGGGACATTCTGCACAATGAGTACTTTCTACTAGTGGTACTTTAAATGCCGATACTTTTGTACTTTTAAGCAAGTAGATTTTGATTACCAAAATATTTTACTTGTACCAGAATGTTACTTGAGTAAAACATTCAAGTTATTTTTCCACCACTGCAAAAAGTTCAGTTCAGTTCTCTGAAGTGAACTGCAACATGGGAGCCATGCCCCCATCCATCCCAGGGCCAGCCAAGCCTGGCGGCCATGTGCCCCAGGACACAGCCTCTGGGTGGCCCCTCACCGAGTGCTGGCCCTGCTGTCGCTGCTGTGGTAAGTGCTCTGTCACGAGGTGACCGGGGGGGGCTGGGGGTTGTCTGTGGCATATGCCACCAAATCCCTGGCGTACCTGCCCTACTCCCCCAATGCCCCCGTCAGCTCAGGCTAAAGCCCTGCTAATGGAGGTCCGTGTGTGTCCGACCCTGACCTTCATCTGTCCCCACTCCTCTTCCTCATCTTTCTTGACAGGAGACGGTTCACTGCCAGATGACTATGCACCATCACACACAGAGAGAGAGAGAGAGAGAGAGAGAGAGAGAGAGAGAGAGAGACGGATGTGTGAGAGAGGGAGACCCGTTCTCCTTCCCTCTCCTTGACCTCGAAAAACGCCATAGGGAGGAGAGTCACACTGGGAGTCCCAACACACTCTACACATCATCATCACATGTGAAGTCAAACACTACTTTGTTTGATATGTGAGAAGGTACACGTAGGCTGTCGTACACTCGCACGCACTCTCTCACACACGCGCACAAAGACAAGCAAGCGTGCACACACACTTCAGGCATACACACATTTTCTTACAGTAGTATAGAATGTTCTCGTATACTCGTAGCAGATGGATACATCATCATGCCAACGACGCTGTGAGCAAAAAAAGTCATGATCCATGCAGGACAGCGGCCTGTGTTGGTGGTACCGAAAAAACTGAAACGTTAGCCTTTGAAAAGGTTAAACCATGTAGTCTCTAGCTTTGCTTTGATGTGGCCGTGTGCTACAAGTTGTTATTGTGATACATGGTGTAGCTTGGTACCGTGGGGCACGGTTGTGGTGTCCAGACAACCCTAATGAGAAGCCGTGCGGGTTGTAACACAGATAGTATAACTAAGCGACCTGAACAATAACCCCACTCGGTGGTTTTTATAATATCACATTCTCCACCATCATAACACAACGTCTGTGTATTTTCACTGTCCAAAGAAATAACAGCTCAATCATGAGACATAATGACAGGCCTCTCAGCCCTCCACCTATGTGTTTACACCACCCTGCCTGCGTGCATGTGGTGCTGGAAATAGTCACGATTGAGGGTCTGACTTGAGAGCCTTGGTGAATAAACCTTTTGGCCGCATATTTATCGAGGACTTTCTTTGTACTGTGAGCGCATGGATGGCCGGCGGCGACTGCCACACGTTTGCCCACGTAGGAACAGAAGTACGCAGACACACACACGTGCCCACATTAGTCCGACAACACCGTCGCTCCCGACATGCATGGCCAGTTACAACTAACCCGTGGCAGGTTAAAACTAACACGTGGCTCCTGACATGCGTGGCAGGTAAAAACTAACCTGTGAGGTTATAGGTTTAGGGGGATTTGGGTAGGGTGTAATGTCAAACTAATGCCTGTATGACTGTTAGTATACGTTAATTGGACCAAAAACATGCACCCAACTCCGAGAGTGGATGGAACCAAATAGACAATTTGGTTGAACTAAATTGAAGTGTTCCATTTGTACACTCTCAGAGGTACAGAACAAAGAAAGAGGTAGGAGTGCACACCAGTAGTGGGGAGGTGCTGACCGCAGGAGATGAAAAATTTAAAAAAGGAAAAGAGACCGCACAGCTCGTATAGTCACTCACGATGCAACAAACCTTTATTGAACAGACGTTTCGGCAAACAGGATGCCTTCTTCATACCCTGAAGAACGCATCCTGTTTGCCGAAAAGGTCGGTTCAATAAAAGTTTCTTGCATCGTGATTACGAGCTGTGGGGCTTATTCTCTCTCACACACTCACACTCACACACACACACACACACACACACACACACACACAGTACTGCCTTCCGTGACATTGCCCAGTGTGCCCCAATGTGTGTCTGTCTGCCATTCTGCGGGCATCTCACATAATTACAGGGCTTTGTAGGTTGGTATAGGAACACTGGGAACCAGATAAAGCTGTCATTACACACCATTGTCCACATGCACAGCCCCGCCGCCCGGGCACAATGCAATCGCTACAACTGTATTATCTTTTTTCCCCTTTACAAGTCTATAATTAGTTCTCCCCCTTGTTACGGAGTGGGCATATGTTTCATAGAAGAATGGAACGAGAGGGATTACCTCGAACCTTAACCCTGTCCTACTTCTCGGAGATAGTGTTAGAGCAGGGGCGCAGATAAGAGCGACGCTGCGGGGACAGTGACTTTACACGGCGTTGTCTTTGGTATCAGAGAGTGTCAGGGAGTTTGAGAACGAGAAGCCTGGGGCTTATGTCTTCAAATCTGCTGCCTTCCCCAAGCGACGCCTCTTTGTAGCAGGCCACGGAGGAGGGAGAAGCACTTTCGATGTTGAGTGGGTGTGTGTGTGTGTGTGTGTGTGTGTGACTGTGTGTGTGTGTGTGTGTGTGTGTGTGTGTGCGCAACGTGTATACCGGTAGTAATGCAAACATGATGCGTGCACGTGTGCGTGCGTGTGTGAATTTGATTAGCTCCAGTGTGCACAGTGTGCATGTGTCTTCCAAGCGGTGACCAGAAACCTAAGTTCGGGCACAGACAGAATATCAACTGAGAATGTCACCTGTCAGTGCATGTGTGTGTATATATGTACATGCATTGCAGTTGTGTATGTCGTCAAACCAATAAATGCATACCGGTATGTGCACGTGCGCACATGCCAATAAATGTATACCGGCATGCACAAGCACACACACGCACACGCATGCACACGCATGCAGCTGACAATATGACTGGTGGTTACTGTCCAATAAAGGTATGATTAGTTTCCATCTGTACTCTCATATCTACAATGTGTTTAAGGGGGGCTTTATTTTGTCATACATAAAACATAAGGCGGTACATTTAATTGCGAGTGAGAGGGAGAGAGATAGAGAAAATGGGACACTAGACTAATTATCTTCATGGCCGGATGGTTATATATTATTTATCTTTATATTTGGGTCCCATGGCTAGCTGGGTCAACGGGAACAGCAGCACAGAGGGAGATGTTATTTCCTGGGGGAGTGGCGGGGCAGGGCCACCTGGTAGTAGGGGGAGGAAAGGACAGGGTGAACAAAGTATAGTAGTATATTTAAAAAGACATCACACCCGTGTGAAGTGAGGGGCGCCCTTATCGTCACACATCATCATGACATAAAATAGACACGAGGGGCCATATCTTGCGCCACCCCTTAACCCTAAACTCATTTGCCATTTGTTACTATTTTAAAACATTTTAAAATAGTGCGGACAAAGTTTGTGCAAAAGCTATATCCATAAGCTGGATAGCCCCTCAAAGAAAAAAATCTCTCTCTCTCATACTGGTGCTCATTAACGTCACATAGGTGAACCAACACATAGGTGAACACAGGTGAACCAACACATAGGTGAACACGGACATTGCTGTTCCTTGGAGTGGTTGCACCACTCAAAAAAAAATTACGGGAAGGTTACACACCTGACCCACCCAAGTGATGGCAATAATACTAATGACCATAGCCTTATCGTGCAACATGGGTAGTCGTTTAAAGTTGATTTATCCATCTGTAATTTCCTCGTATTTCTAGTTTATTTAAATAATGTCATGCAAATGTGTCCAGTGCATAGCCTACTGCAGGCCTGGTAGACTAGATTTAGAAGATGCGCTTTTTTTGAATGCTCTTGCTACTGTAATTATCGATTATTTATACGGAGAAATCCCATCATTTAACATGCATCTCTATGGGGAGAATGACAGCTTGCCCTGTCTCCTTGCTGCTAACGTGCCTATTGGAACAATCACAAGAGGCCCTGATGGCATGAGTTCAAGTCCATTGCTCTCCCCAGGTTGGCAGAGGGTGTGTAGAGCCCAGGACCACATTAGATAATTGACACACTGGTGAAAAATGGGTTACAAAATCGTGGGATAAAAAAATATATATGAAAAAAGGCCCTGATGCCGTTACTGTACTGTAATATCATGCATCCGGTGAAGTTCTCTCCTACTGACAATGGACTGTATCGCTCTCCTCTTCTCGCCCGCAAACTTTTATTTTAATCCAGTCTCTCTCTCCGTGTCTCTCTCTCTCTCCGTGTGTCTCTCTCTCTCTCTCTCTCTCTCTCTCTCTCTCTCTCTCTCTAACATATTAACAAGTCGTCAAAGTAAAGTAGCATAATGATAAAAACAAAAAGAGGACAGACAATTCATGGATTTGTCTGGATGTGTGTTCGAATTATCTCTCTGACCCCAGGGCATTACACGTTTAAGTTGACAATTAATTGTCAAGCTATTTCTGCTAAGTTATGTATGAACATTTATCAACATGGGCACGATTATGAAGAAATAATTACGATTCTCTCAAATAATCGCGATTAGACGATTATGTAATAATTGTGACCACCCTACGTCTCTCCATCTCTGACTCTTGGCATCTCTGACTCTCCTCCATCTGTGACTCGCCTGTCTGGATTATGGTTTACAGCTCTCAGTGATGTGCCATCGGGTGAAGACAGGGAGGCAGTCAGGTGGAAGAGAGGTGCATGGAGAGAGATAGGAGATGAGTGAGAGGAGGGGGTCAGCCCGGTTGACGGAAAGACAGAGGGAAAGATGGAGTGAAAAACCAAAGCACAGGCAGGGAGGGAGGGAGGGAGGAGTATAGGGTCTGGGGAGCAGGAAAAGTCTACAGTCCTGCAGTGCCATGCTATTGAACGTCTGCATGTGCACTTGTGCTTATTGAGATGAAACTTTCATCGTTTTTTGCTGTTTCTTTTCCCCCACCCCTTTCAAAGAGCACTTGAAAGCTCGTCTTTGGTATACATCAAGCAGGTGGGGATGAGCACAGGGAGAAGACAGGCTGCACCAGACTGGGCAGGGCTTGGCGAAGCTCCTCTCGCTGTCTCTCTCTCTCTTCCAAGACGTAAAAGGTAAGGTAAGACTCACAGGTCCAGAGGCCCAGAAGCCCAGCGCTATACAGCCCACCCTCTCTTTAGAAGATTCCCCCTCAGTTAGATGTTATGATTGGTTGGGGGGGGGGGCAGGGTCTGGCCAGCATCACGTCAACATTGTCGTATAATTTCTATAAATGAACCAAGGTTAGTATTAAGCAACAGTAAGTGAAAATGTCTCTGTCTGTGATTCTCCCTCTTAGAGGAGAATAGTCATTTACAAACTCACACCCGAATCCCAGGCCTTTGTCTTGAAACCGTTTGAAGCTCCCTCCGGAACAAAGGGTTTCACACGTCACAAGAATTGTCATCACTGTGAATGCATCTGCTACTTCTATGCTAGATTTCTCTAAGCCGGTTCCAGTTGGTGACTCTTGGTGACTGATTTTCACTGAGTGAACTAACAGCTAAAACTTAAGAAAACTACTTTAAACTAGACTAAACTATTAATAGTTCATAATAGTTATATAAGCTATAACTATTAATAAGGAGTGCAATTGATGTATTGATTGAAAATGTACTAGGAGATTATAAGATTATAGCTTTTACTAGTTTGGGGTTTAAACTGTGTTAATCAACTTCTAAATAATCTGTTCAGTCATACATAGTTCCGTTTTTAAAACATTGCTTAGATTTTTTAACTATGTGTCATAAAGAGTAAAACTTAGGTTTCATCTAGTTGCTGACATGTTTAAACTATGTTTGCCTTAGAAGTAAGCAAGTCATCACATTGTTGTAAAAGGTTGTAGACAGTAAAAGGCAGTTGTAAGTCCCGCCTCTCTGCAGACCGGATGGGGAGGGGGGAGGCGGGGACTGCAAAATGGTATATAAACGGAGTAACCGCGAAAATTCAAGGTAGCTCTTTCTCGGATCCGTGGTGCTGCCTTTTCCTGACTACAAGCGCTGCTAAGTGTGTTATTATCCGAAGAGCTGCCAGGGAAGTCCGTTTGGTGATTCCTTTGTTACACTGTGTTGCCGTGTGTGGATCGTCTTTGCAAAATAAAGGACCTCTTCTTCCAAGCCAACTGAACCTCTCCTTTGTCTGCTTCCTGTACGCCGTTACACGCTGTGAGAGCGGGTGAGAGATACGTCAAAACTTGGAGCCTGAATATTACGAAACGGGGTGACCGAGGCGTTGTGGGGTGAGTTCATTTTTTCCTCTGCAGCGTTTTCGTTGGTCCGTTAATATGGACCTTGGAAATTTTGGTGTGTACTGGCGTATAGGTGGCGTACGGGTGGGTTCATTTGGTTTGGCCACGGCGGGCGGGTCTGGGTAGTGTTGGTTTACATTTCTACCCGGGGTCATTTTTTTTTTTTTAGTTTCTGGTTTGAATTTTTTTTTTCATATAGGCTTTGTTTGCATTCTGGTTGGTTGTTGGTAGGTTTTTAAGACGGACTTGCGCGCATAGCTGTCTGTCGTAAAGACGCCTCGTAATGGGTGGACGTCGTGTTCACAGCTATGAGTACAATAAGGTTAGGGGCGTTGATAATAATTTACCATTTACCTGCATAGATTTCAGTCTTTTATTAACACATGGTAGAAGTTCTGGGTTTAGCTGCGCGGAATGGCTGTTTGTATTATTATTTTTTTTCCTTTGTCTTTTTAAGCACGGTGATGGGGGTGGGTATTGTGTGCCATTCCTGTTGTGAAGCCGTGAATGCTTAGAGCCTAGCTGTGTCGAAGGTGCGACCGTGTTTTTGTGGTTGGTAGCGGTGGCTAGGGGGGCTTATCCTGTCTAGCTACGGTATGAGACGTGTTCCCGTATTCTGAGGCTTTATTTGATGAAAATTCGAGTTCGTTTTGGGCGGTTTACACTGTGTAGCCTGGGGGGTGTGGGTTGGTTCCTTGTTAGTGAAGGGGTCAGTTGGCACAGGGCTACGAGTAAAAGCGTCTGGGCTTGCAGAGCGCTTTGCAGGGACCCTAAGATAATTGCGTTTTGGTGGAGTGACTAGTTCTTCCGTTTAAGGGAGAGGCGGTGTAATATATAGCGTGGCAATTACGCGTTGATGTGGTTTATTATGTGGCCTGAATCAGGCTTAGTGTGTAACTATTTGGTTTTGCGTTTTGTGGTGAGAAGAAGCGCTGGGTTTCTTTGTTCTTTGTTCTTGGGTGCAGGTAAATGTTAGTGTGTTTGGGGGGAGGGTCGGTCGACGGCCATTTTGAATTTGTCTTTGTTGTTGTGGGGGGTGCGAATGTTCCGGTGGAGGGGGGATGGGGTTTTGGAAATGGTGTGTGATGGTTCGGGGGTTGTTTTTTCTTTGTCTGGTGTCTGGTGCAAATTTTCAGGAGGTTTTGTTGTGTGTCTTGCGTGTTTGTAGCCGTAACAAAATGTTATGTTCCGGTGGGGGGGAGATATGGACAGTTATGAGATGGACATTTAATGGAGGGGTCAGGTTTTTAAATTTTAATGGGGTTAATTGGGGTTAGCAGATTTAAAAAGAGGGGTTTAGCGGGATGTAGTGTGTATGAGGTGATGTGGTTTTGTGGTAGAGTTCTCAGTTCTATATGGGGCATGGCGCCTGGTGTGTACAACTAGGTAGTGAGAATATTGATGGCTGGTCCATGGTGTTCAGCGTGTCAGGTTTTCTTGTGGAAATGGGAGTACTCGGTCATATAAACTACACCAGTGATGCATTTATATATTAAAAAAAGGTAGGTGATTAAGGTGAGTAAATGTCTGGGGTTTTCTATCTTACTCCCCATTCTGACTCCTTTGTTGTCTGTTGTCCGGGGCATGAACTTTTTCCATGCCCTCTGTTTTTGTGTGTAGATGTAGTATGTGTTTCTTTCCTTCGATTTTGTATCAACTTGGACTTCCCCTGGTAGGATAGTATAACTAGATGGTTCCTTCCCATTGTTTCCTCATTGTGTGGTTAACATTTCATATGCCTCCCTGTGTAAACTTTCTTCCCAGTAAATTCTAGGGGTACGCTGTAGGGTGGAGCTGATCACTTCCCCTTCGCGGCCTAATCTTTCCTTGTAGGGAGGATGTGGGTCTGAATTAACCATTCTTCCCTGCATATTGTTAATAAAGAATTACATGAAGGGGTTTGCTTCATGTGGTTTGAGAGGGGTGCTCAGTAAATCATGGATTTTTAGGATATAGGTGTATTACTGGCACATAAATCTTTGTAAGGGTTGCATTTGCAACACGAGGTGCGGGTAACATACATTTAATGATAATTACAGTCACACATTTGCTTGCAGATTATAAATATTCTGCTGATTGATTACTGCACTATAATACTAGATGTGCACAAGTGTATAATCCTACAGACTCAGTAGGGAGACACCTCAGTGAGAGGTAACTTGGATAGAGGTTACGGTTCAGTGACTTAAGGTCACACATAGTCTATTAATAATAATGATGATTATTATCCAATATCCACAAGGGTGGAGAATGCAGAAAGGAGGATTCAATCTGCATGGGAAAGCTTTTCATCCTTTCTAAGATGGTTCACATAAAGGATGAGCAAAGTATCTAGGGGGGAGCCTCAGATATCAATATTTTACCTTTGATTGGTGTAACAGGACATCTGTTATCAGTATTTTGTGGTGTCAGCATGACTCATTGTTAAAAAGCTATTAATAGTGAGCAGTGCATGATTCTCTCCGGTTAAACAGGTACTGTACGATAATAATGTGTTAAGTTATATCTTTCAGTTTGAAGGAGGACCAAGGAACTAGGGGAGTGAGTATCAATTCGTGTAAATATCAAGTCTTTTTTCACTATTCTTAATTAACAGTCGGGATAAATTAGGTGTGTCCCAAATTGTGAGTTGCTAATCGTCAGTGAATTACATTTGGTAAACATAAATTGATATTGTTTTGACTTGTTTCATTGGTTTAATGTAAGTTAAAAGCCAATTTCCTGAAGGAACTCTTAGTAGTTAGTATTGAACGAATGGGGAGTTAGGTGTCACTATTCCGTTTGAGAAAAACATTCGGTTGTTTAAACTCTCTCACAAAGCGGTATAGTCTTTGGTGCATGCATTTCCTTGTACTAACGAACAAAACCTAACTGCATGTCTGATTTTTTTATTGTCTAAATACTAACTCTGACTTGACAGTGGATACTTGGGGGGTGTGGGGTCTCTTAAATACCTGTGTTTCTTTTTTCAGAAAGCAGGACAGGGTGGACAAGTGGAGTTATTTTTCTGCTTGATCAAGGGAGACGTGTCGTAAGGGTTTTCTAAATTTAGGTCAAACGCTGTATCTTTTACCTTCCAACTTAATATAGTCCATTTCGTTAGTTTTGTTTAAGCTTATAGTCAGTTATAAACATCTCTCACACGTGTCTCTGGACTCGTGTATAACATATACAGTAGTGTTGCATTTCACATAATTTGCAGGACATCTTACATTTTTTGAGTACACATCTGCCTACAGTTCGCAAGTGAGTCTACAGTCTGTAAGTGACTGGCAAGTTTGGAGTTTCTTGTATATTTCCTGTTTCAGTGAGGTGATATTTTTTAGGAGCATTGCAAGTAGGACTTTAAAGGTTAATTGGACGTGACATTTATTGTAATTTAATATCTCTGAACTCGATATTTAAAATACTGATTATGGCGACAGCTAGTCGGCAAGCTTCCTACCAACTTGATGAGTTCATCGACAAGTTATCATCAATTCTGGGGAGGTGGGAGTCACATGGTCCCATTAATAGTCACTGCTGGCCGCAGGACAGCATATTTCATCCAGGAAACAGTGAACGTCTGGTAGCCAGTGTGCACGATTACGAAAAAATGTTGAAGTCTAGGTTCAGGGAACAGCAGAAGATTATGAAATTGTTCCTTAAAACGGGAAAGAAAATGGGCAGAACCTATGACCTCATCACCAAGCTGAATCGCGCTAACGTGTTGCAGCGAGGTGCTCATGATTTTGACAGCTCCAGTTCCAGCTCATCGGGGTCTTCCGAGGATGGGGGCACGGATGACGAGGACTTTGTGAACGCAGTGTTGGGGAAGGAGGCGCGGGAGACAGCTGAGGAGGAGGAGTTGAGTGCAAGTCAGCGTGGCGCTGGAGGTCGATCCGAGGCTGCGTCCGCCCACGAGAGGGCAGGGGTTTATTTGGCTTCACTCAGGGGGCCAACCGCCAGGGAGACCAGGGGCCTCGCCAACATGATGCCTGTGACAGAGTCTCCACTGCAAGGGCTGGCTGAGGGTAGATGTAACCGTCCCCCACCTACAACTACAAGTACCGCCACTCGGTCCACAGGTGCTGAGGGTCCTGTACGAAGAGGAGCTACGTCAGAGGTCACCGACGGGGAAGCGGTGAGGTGTCCAAGACCGGTGGACATTAACCCAGCTGAAGTATTCTTTTGTCCCTTAACGGCAGTGGAACACCCACAGGGGTTCGTGAGACGCGCGTATCAGGCGTGGGCAGAAATTGCAGGCTGTGAACCATCCCAGGTCGACGACGATGGCATGTCCAAAGCTGTCCTGAGAGACATGATTGTAAGGGGTTTGCCGGACAGTGTACAGCAGGGACTGAAGAAGGAGGTAGGCGTGGCACGTGTTTCCTTGTCATCATTTACAGGCCTGGTGGTCCATCATGTCGGTGTAGTCCGTGCCAAGGAGGAAACCCAGCAGCGTAAGCATACAGAGACTGTCAGAAAGATCGCGAGACTCCAGTTACAGCATCTGGAACTGCAGCTAGCGAGCCTGGCCACACCGACGCCGATGCCTCAAGACACCAGGTATCAACTAACAAGTGAGGGCCCTGCGGTCAGGACACGAAACCTGCCGGTGGTGGTCAGTGGACAACATCTTTACTACGTACCATTGTTTCATGAACATGACCTGGAGGAGATCACAGCACAGCTGCCCCCACTCCAGGAAGGCGCATATCCCTGGTTTGCCAAATTCGATGCTTTGATGATGGGCTCTCTGGTGGCCGTGGGAGACATGAAGAGGTTGTTGACGCACCTGGTAGGGCTACAAGGGTTGAATGACATTTTTGCTCAAGCAGGCATGCAATCGTACGCAGACACGGCAAGGGGGGACGCAGACCTACTGGCAGAACACAAGGGATCTCTATACCAGGCAATGAGTGAGCTTTTTCCCACCACAAACTCCAATCAAGGGTTCTGGGGCAAGAAGGGGGGGAAGGCTGTACGACCACGTAATTACACCGGCTGTTACAGATGTGGCAGCTTAGATCATTTTGTGAGGAGTTGTGACGAGGTCCGTAGATTTCCCTAGGTTCTAACCAGAACGACAGGTGCCGCCTGGCCCAAAGCAGCCAGCAGGGTGACACCAGCAGGGATCTCATCACCGCAACTAGACCATCACAATGAGTCCGTCCTACTTTTTCAAGGTGCTTCCGTTGACTTTGGACATATGGTTGTGGCAAAAGGAGAAGCCTTTTTCTTGACAGAATGTGGAAAAGAGAAGCCCCATTCTTGCAATTTGGTGAATTTAAAAAAAAAAAACTGTGAGAGAGGCAACGACAATATTTTCCTGTAGGGGGGTGGAATTTCTAGAATACTTCCTGATTCCTTTCCTACTGGTTCAACATTAGTAAGAGTGTTCACAGTATATGCTATCAGGGGAACAGTGGGACAGCGGATGGTACAGTAAAAGGGAGGTGTGACAGAAAGCTATCATTGACATGTTGACACAATCAGTATACGTATATAGTCTGTCACTCTTGTTGAGTGGCAGAAGGGGGGAGGATATAATAAAATCAAGTTAATAGGGGGGGTATTTTTTATTTTTCAGAGTGCATTTTCCAATGCAATTGGACTAAATTCTTTAAAAATGTATAAACATCTTAGGAGGAGTCAGAGTGTCACTTTTGTTTATTTAGAGGGAACATGCAATACATTTTGAACTTGTGACTTATAAGTGCTTGAAGAAATGACTTTTTGTCAACAAATGCGCAGTCTAATTCAGGATGCATTATTCACATATAGGAGTAATTTGGGTTGTTCTAAGAAACAACCATGGCATTAATAAGAGGAACGGAAAATGAGACTGCATTGTTAAAGTTACTAGGAGTTGGCAAGATAAAAGATACATCACAATAAGAATAATTTGATTTTAATATGAGTGGATGATTTTCAGGACTTTGGGAGTAACACTGAACGGTCTGCTACTAACTAACTAATAGTTCAATGCATGGGGGTGTTTTTGAAAAAGGATGTTTAATCTTGTGTGGAGTTGTTTCATATTTCCAACAGGAAGCTGATGGAGAAAAAGTTGCAGTTACAACAACATCTTGGAAGAGGCAAGGGTGTGCCAGTGGACATCTGAGATCGTGTCCTAGCAAAGGCTGTCTGTCTACTTCTGCGCTACTCCATGTCGAGTCGTGATTATCAGCTCTACAACAGCTATCCTGAGGACAGTGGTCCACATCACCGACAGCGGGTAACCAGAAGATGTCGTCAAAACTACATCATCAAGGGGATATCAATCTTCAGTCCGTCTTCAGGTCACGCCTACACGAAGGGCTCGGATACACTTCAGCTGTGTCATGACTGAGGCTGGTATACAGTCGTATAAGTCAAAACCGATTTCTGATTCCTGCGGAAATAGGTGATCCGACATGGAAAAAGAGTGTTCGATCCTGAGGAATGCTGTACAGCTTCAGCCACCCATCCTTTGCGCAAAATGCCCTGGTGCCCACAATGAAGATCGTTGCCATTCCTGTTGAACTACTGGGATGTACAGGACAGTCCAAAACCAGGATTCATCTGCGTTTATATTTTAGTCGAAAAAAGAAGGAGTATGCGCGTGAACCGTCATCGCAGGAGAAAGAAAATATGTCGATACTGGATTGTGATGATTTTGTGTTTATGTTTTCATATGTTTCAAATTTGCGGGTACAAGGGATTATTGACTTTAGATATGTTTACTTTGAATGTATTGACTTTTCAAATCCACAGGTGTGACTTCGTGAATCATGACGGATGTTGTGCTTCTATTTTTTGAGGTTCAATTGTACTTCAGCTTTCAAGTAGATCTGGTGATTCGAGGATAACGTTGATGGTATTTTTAGTCATCATTCAGGGAAGGGGGGTGCAATAACTGTTTAATTTTTCATTTGTTCAGTGTGATAATTGTGTAGGTATTACAGGTGCCAAGGGAGGAGGCGAAGACTTGTGTACTGTTTACATATGATTTGGTGTTTGGAGAAGATGTCTGATTCGGTATTTTATTATTACTGTTATTACTACTACCATTAGTATTATTCGGTTGGTTCATACTTCATATAATTGGACAGTCAGTTGGTCGATATAAAAGGGAGGGGGGTAGGTCACATTCAATGTTTTCACATTCAGGTTTTTACTATTAAGGTATTTTTGGGGGGTTTTAAGGATAAAAGGGAGGACCTGTTTCTTTGGGTTCATTTATGTAATAGTTTATGGAGCAAAATAGCTCCATAAAAGGGAGGTTATGTCGTATAATTTCTATAAATGAACCAAGGTTAGTATTAAGCAACAGTAAGTGAAAATGTCTCTGTCTGTGATTCTCCCTCTTAGAGGAGAATAGTCATTTACAAACTCACACCCGAATCCCAGGCCTTTGTCTTGAAACCGTTTGAAGCTCCCTCCGGAACAAAGGGTTTCACACGTCACAAGAATTGTCATCACTGTGAATGCATCTGCTACTTCTATGCTAGATTTCTCTAAGCCGGTTCCAGTTGGTGACTCTTGGTGACTGATTTTCACTGAGTGAACTAACAGCTAAAACTTAAGAAAACTACTTTAAACTAGACTAAACTATTAATAGTTCATAATAGTTATATAAGCTATAACTATTAATAAGGAGTGCAATTGATGTATTGATTGAAAATGTACTAGGAGATTATAAGATTATAGCTTTTACTAGTTTGGGGTTTAAACTGTGTTAATCAACTTCTAAATAATCTGTTCAGTCATACATAGTTCCGTTTTTAAAACATTGCTTAGATTTTTTAACTATGTGTCATAAAGAGTAAAACTTAGGTTTCATCTAGTTGCTGACATGTTTAAACTATGTTTGCCTTAGAAGTAAGCAAGTCATCACATTGTTGTAAAAGGTTGTAGACAGTAAAAGGCAGTTGTAAGTCCCGCCTCTCTGCAGACCGGATGGGGAGGGGGGAGGCGGGGACTGCAAAATGGTATATAAACGGAGTAACCGCGAAAATTCAAGGTAGCTCTTTCTCGGATCCGTGGTGCTGCCTTTTCCTGACTACAAGCGCTGCTAAGTGTGTTATTATCCGAAGAGCTGCCAGGGAAGTCCGTTTGGTGATTCCTTTGTTACACTGTGTTGCCGTGTGTGGATCGTCTTTGCAAAATAAAGGACCTCTTCTTCCAAGCCAACTGAACCTCTCCTTTGTCTGCTTCCTGTACGCCGTTACACGCTGTGAGAGCGGGTGAGAGATACGTCAACATCAAACCTGAAAAACGTCCACACTTAAGAGTGTAGATCTCTAATGTATTCAAAAATATATGTATTTTGATGCTTGCTAATACGAGAGGTTTGACAGGTTAACTAGCAAGCTGTGCCCCTACTATAGGTTTCAATGAGGAACCCTTTTAGCCACATCATTCACCATATGATGTAACAGGGTTCAACCTGCTGCACCACGCAGTCTTCCATTTCCTCCTGATGAGAATCCACTGATTGTCTTTATGGCTGCCAGCTTATATGAGCATTGCGGATACATCTTAAGTAATACATTCTGAAGTTAAGAAATTCAACATCTTGTTTTATTATTTATTAACTTCTATCAAGCTTTCTCCATTAGCAAGATGTCACAAAAAAGGTGAGTGGTTTCACCAACATTGACCCGATATTGGATAGAGCAGGTCAACAATATGGTGGTTTGGCAACACATACTTGAAAAATCACGTGTGTGTGTGTGTGTGTGTGTGTGTGTGTGTGTGTGTGTGTGTGTGTGTGTGTGTGTGTGTGTGTGTGTGTGTGTGTGTGTGTGTGTGTGTGTGTGTGTGTGTGTGAGAACTGTGTTTATATGGGCCACATGACATCTACATTGTAATTTAGTGCCCTAAACAAACATTAAGAATAATAAAACTTTATTTGTATAGCACCTTTCATGACATGAAATGCAGCTCAATGTGCTTTACAGAGAAAAAGAAAGCCAAGTCCATAGACTTGGCTGGCCCTAAAGTGCTCTCTTAAGTGCTCTAAACAAACATTGTCCTCAAAGTCCATACACTTGGCTGGCAAACTGGCTGCTATTATCTTCAAAAGCCATGCATTGGAGGGGCTAGCACCCCTAAAAACAAATAGTAGCATCATGCTACTATTTGTTACTAGCATGAGGATGATTAATAGTCTATGCTTTTTTAATTGATTTGCCATAATTGGAGTCATTTTGGCCCTTCTGTATTTATGGACATCTAATCAGAGAACCATGGCTAGAACGCTGTATTGATGCAATCCAGATTCTCTTTTCTCTTTTAAACATACCACTTTATTATAATTGATCAAAAAAAAAAAGAGGCCGGTCTTTGAAGAGGCAGCCCTGTGGGAGCAACTTCAAACAGTATCAATTATAGAAATAGCCTCCGAGGAGTGGAATCAATTCCCTATCAATAAAGTATTCAGCACCAATCGCTTGGAGATTAGGGGGAAGAGATGAGCCAAGAGAGTGCCCACTGGACAGTCTAAATCTACTGCATGGCGGATGCTCCACTAAACTAAGCAGCTCCATGATCAAACAGGAGGTATTCCAATCAAACACTGGCATGCAGGCGGATGGTTAACTCTCACTGCTAATACAGTGTTGGTCTTAGGGGAGTTTCTTTTAAGCCTCAGATGGTTCACTTGAAGTGAAGAGCGCGCACACACACACACACACACACACACACACACACACACACACACACACACACACACACTTTACAATTAGCCTTCCTTCTAGCACAGTTCCATTGTTTGGCCAAAAATGCAGTTCGGTGCTCTAAACAAAATGCATGTTTGTGGGGAGATGCTCTGACTGGAGGGGACAATGGATGGAGGCACTGATCAGTCTGTGTGAGCTGGCTGATGTTGCACGGAGAGGTTGACAAAGGCACTGCGAATGTATACCGCTGCATTAAAGGGACACCGGGTAGACAGTGGAATGTATACCTCTGCACTAAAGGGACAGCGGGTAGGACGTGGATAAGTCTGTCTGTGTTCTTCTTTAAAAGTTAAACATTCCTGGTGGACATACAAGCTTTCTGCCCAACAGTGACGATAATATTTTATATACACACTAATTTGATTGATGGAACATGGATGACACAAACAATGTCCTGCATGGCACTTGTTTACATTGTGGTCCTACTGTACATGTACAGTATATGTACTGTATGCAATTCGTCCATGCTAAACCCTTTATCCCTAAACTACTTTTGCCTTTTTTGTATTTTGAAAAACCTTTTTGAATAGTTAAAATAGCCAATCTACAAGCTCACATTTAAATGGTAAAAAAAATAAAAAAAATAATAATAAAAAATTACAAAGAAGTTTAGCATGGACGAAAATAGAGCCCTATATGTAGAAAATAGATGGACATATTACATTTACCTCCCTATTGGCCAATTTGAAAAGAAACCAATACTGTTATACATCCTTTAATGATGGTGTCAGTGCATTCCACATTTTGGTGGCAAAGCAGGAGAATGAGTTTGTTACAAATTTGGGTGATACCAGATCATGGTTGCTCGTATACTGTTGTGGGGTGTGGGTGTCATTCACTTCGGAGAATGTTCAGTTTGACAGGTACGACACCCGCTTTGAATGCTATCAATGTTTAATCAGAGCATTGAATGCTCACAGTAGGCATCTACTGACCTATCAAGATCTCAGGCGGGTAATGTCCGACATTACTAATGCTAACACTAAATCTAACCGTAACTCTAACCTCAGTCTTAACCGGCCATGTAAGTCAGTTGATAACGATAACGCACATAGTCGCTGTCAAAATAGTAGCTGTGATCAACGCACAGAATGCTACTGAGATCTTGGTAGGTCAGAAGATGCATGGCTACTGAGGGCATTCAATGCTCTGGTTAAACGTGATTTTTATCCCTTTCAATGCATTGATAGAATTCGAAGCAGGAGGGTATGAGGGTAATGAGAGCACTGTCTCTTTTGACTATCTTAAATACCAATCTGGGCTTGTCTTCCACCCTGGCCTGAACCATCCCAAACTAGCAAAGTGTGTTGGAATTAAGTGGGTTTTATGGGCTTAAGACAGAGAAGTACTCAGTTTGAGTAAATATCAAATCTCAAGGTAATGCAATTGTTCAACACTAATAAAAATCCCTCCAACCCCAATCCCTCACACAGTCCTTTTCATGTACTATTAGGCTTGAACTGCACCTACCTAATCTTCTGTAGAATATATTATACTGTTTACACAACGTTAGGTGGCAGATACTCTACCATATACCAATGCACTTGTATTTTGTTTTATCTTTAAATCTTCTTACAGTATGCTGCTGCATTGTCTGAAGGAAGCCAAACCAAAATAACCAAATGCACCTGTACACAACATGTAACAATAAAGTACAACCTTGATTCCTCCATCCCCTATTTTCGATCAGTGCGTATCACCAAGCAACAATGTCCCTCTACTCCTCTCTGGTTGGAAAGTAGGCTACATCGTAGACAGCTTATCTTCCATTCAACGTTGCTCTCGCTCTGCCACTTTCATTATTCAGTAACTTCAAGTGACTTTCTGTTTGAAAGAAAGTTCTTTAATCTTGGATAGTTGAACAAAAGAAAAACAACAAAGAAACTAGTCTGAAACTAGAAGAAATTAGTCTGTCCTCAAATCCATTAGGACTTTCAGAAAAGACGAAAGAAAAACCCAATTTAAATGTATAGTTTATAATGACTATGCTCCCCCCCCCCCTATTGGGATAGTAAAGTAAGTGTGGTGTGCTGGGACAGTGTGGGAACAAATTACATGTTTTCAGGCTTGACAAGCAGATATAAAGGTATTTATCTGGGCATGCTAAACAACCGCCGGTGGTTATACTGAGATAAGTGGAATTGCAAATGGGTAACACACACACACACACACACACACACACACACACACACCTCATCGTATAGATCTATTGACAGAGGCTTGCCATATCAATGACACCTTCATTCTTTACAGGGCCCTTCTCCCTGAAAGGCCTCTGCCGCGACACAATCATTACAAATTGATTGCAAAATAGCTAACAATCATGATTAAATCATTATATTCTTGTCTACGCTTCAGAGAATGGGGAGAAAATTAACTTCCCACCAACCTCATTTTTTCCCAAACACGAAATAATGATTTTCTGCCAGTCTAATTACAAAGCCAACATCTGATCAAGCCCGCATCCAGAGGGGATTATCACATGCGCCAGTATTAGACCTCATTACCAGCCTGAGTGCAGAATTATTACATCTTGTAATTGGATGGTGAGATTTATATACAGATCGGGCCGGTTTCTGTAAGATTGTAATTACAGGCTTCGTTGGTTAGCTACTTATCGCCTGGTGGTTGGAGTGGGGGGGAGAGAAAAAAAGCGAAGGCACGTGGACGATCATTTCATTAACCCCTCGACGGCTCCCGGTGGAGGGCGGTGTACCTTCCATGTCACGCCTTCAAACAGCGCCGTTCGCACATCAAACAATTTATTATCCATCCCCCGCCGCCTCATCACCAGCCCTTATCCCATCAGTCCGGATGTGAAGGACCTTTATTTTCTTAACCCCCCACCCCCACCCTCCCCTCTCCCAATGCCTAATGAAAGCTTTCGGTAAATTTGTCTGAGTAAACCATCCGTTTTTTACCGTCGACTGGGCTCCATTTTCTAATTACCCCAAAGTTAAGTGTGTGGAATGAGCACTCATCTGTTTAGGGGGGCTGCTTTATGGAGCGGCGGTGCTCCGGAGTCTGGAGTGAGGCCTCTGGGCGAACTAACTGGTGTGTGTGTGTGTGTGTGTGTGTGTGTGTGTGTGTGTGTGTGTGTGTGTGTGCGTGCGTGCATCTCGCATGTGTGTGCGTGTGAGACCAATATTGTGTTCAGGTGGATGGGTGGTTAGTGTGCGTAAGGTGTGCGTGTGCATGCAGAGGGGTGTGTGTGAGTGACTACATATCCTCACATTACTGTAAGCATGTGCTCAGTGGGAGTGGACTATATTCCAGCTGTCTTTAGCTCATCTGAATTATTAAAACACACTTTCTCCCACTGTATGTGTGCGTTTCTTTTTTTTGGGGAGGGAGGAGGAGGGGGGGGGGGGGGGGGGTTGAGGAGGCCCTAATTAATGAAGCGAGACGCCTGTTAAACACCTCGCTTTCCATGGCACAAATCTGTCACGTGTGATTAGAGAGGGCCAACTGACTCCAGTTCAGAGAAGCAAGTGAAAGAGAGAGAGCAGAAGAGAGAGAGAGATAGAGGGCGAGAGAGAAAGCGAGGGAGAGTTTATGCAACCATAATCAAAATTCCTGGCCGTAGCTCAGGCACAGCGTCCGTCCTCACGCCAGCCAACGCAAATCCACTCTGACAATATCTAGCCCTGACAGCTTTTACATATGGTAATAAATTGAAAACGGGACCGAGGTACAACTCGACTTAAATGAAACAAGAAAGGAGAAAAAAGGAATGAAGGAGAGAAGGTGTGAGACTGGGAGAGAGAGAGAGGGGGTGATGAAGAGAAGGCCCTGCATTCTGCGTGTGGGGGGGACGGGGGGGGACGTGAAACATGGAACACGCAACTCATTTTGGTGTTGTTCTCCATCCTGAGACTCAGCAAGAATACGCCTTGATCGGCGTGTCGTGTTTGACAGCACTGGTGGCAAGCGGCGGGTGGAGAAGAAAAGAAAAGCATCAGCACCTCTTCACAGTTAACATCTTACTCCATCTCTCTCTCTCTCTTTCCCTCTCTCTGTCTCTCTCTTTCTCTCTGCATATCGCCGAGGCCCTCCCGTGTAACAATCAATATGGGCCCTACATTTTATGAGACAAGGAGTTAACTTGTTCAATTATGCCACAGACAGCTCTATTCTTTTGTAACACGTAATCTGGGTAGTGAAATCGATACTGACAGACTCACTGCACGCTGGCTAATTTCATATTACCTCCAGCCAATGGTGGGACGGCTTGTAATGGAGCTGCGGTTCCACTTCATTATGAGGTGGGAGGAGGGATCAATATGGGCACGCACGCACGCTCACGTGCATGTAGACCCACACACAACGCGTGCGCTCACACGCACACACACATTCAGGTTTGTTACTAAACTCACAACAGACGTGCGCGGCAGACACAAAGCGACAAAACAGACGCATAGACACACATGCACTCACATACGAGCAAAGCCAAAGGGGCGGCCAGGCCTGCTAGCTCCGGGGGCCCCTGGGGAGTCGGAGAGCGCAGGAGGTTCAGAGGCCATAACCACCCACCCAAAAATACATTTATTTTGTTCTAGTCCACACACACACACACACACACACACACACACACACACACACTTCAACCTGTCATGCAGTCAAAATGTCTCTTCTGTCCCTGTAGCTTCTATTCCTACAGACTATACTTTGAGTGTGTGACTACACAGAACACAGTGTTGTGTGTAGTCACACGCACACACACACGCACGCACGGTATAGTCATGGTCTTCTCCACAAGGTCATCATCAGATACATAGAGGTTGACGAGTGAGAGGAAGTGTTGAAGCAGCAGCAGCAGAAACAGCACACGGAGCTGAGAGGATAACCTTCAAACAGCCACTTGAGTCTTTGACCTCGGCCCGCTAATTACAAATTAAACTCTGTATCCTCTTTTGTATGAAATATCTCTGCTCCTTTTTCCCATTATTGTTATCACTCTGTAGGATTAGCAGGGGACTAAAGGGGATGATGTTGTCTAATGCCTGATTTATACTCGCTCGTGCGCCGTGTCACGCGTGGGAAAATAGCCGATCCATATAGCTCGACGAGCGTCGCTCACGCAACCCACCGTGAGCTTACAGATCGGCTGTTTTCGGAGCGCGACACCGCCGCGCGGCTAAGTATGAATCGGGCTTAAGCCGATGTCAACTGTACAATTACTCGTTGAAAAATAAGACACTGTAGATTAAGATAAGTCGAGCGAGGAAAGAAAGGGGAAGCGTTTATTTTTTTCTTCCCCCGGCCGATTACCGAAACGCCGAGCGGGGCGGCGTGGCCGGCGTTTGCACTGGCGGTAAACAAACGTATACACGATGCTCATTTGGACACGTCACTTAACAATGCTTTTTCATAACTTCCCATTATGCAATTTGGATTTATTGCGCTCATTAATAATCTTTTACCAGGTTACGTTAGAGACACGGGTGACAGCGGCATTACTTCCGCTTCGGTGAAAGGGGGGGGGGGGGGGGACTCCGATGGGGAAACGGCTGGGGAAGGCTGCGGCAAGGACGCATCCCGGCCCGCGTTGAGTGAGAGGCCCCATTAAATGCATTTTAATCTAAATATCTCCTCAATATGCTTTATTGTTCTGCTTTAATTTTCTCAGCCGCTATTCCATAAGGGCCCCCAGTTATCAGGCAGACAGGCTTTATGAGGCTGACAGTGTCGTGGTGGCGCGTATGGCCTCATCAGTCCTCTGATATTGGTGCAGGGCACTGTGGTGGGGGGGTAATATCCCTCCACCAATGGCCACGGACCAGGAACGGAGGGCCCAGGTAGAGGCCACTGGTGGGTAAACACATTTCGGTTCCACCAGCTAATCACAGGAGACTGGGAACATTTATTAACACTTACTGTAGCAGCACATAAGCATTAATCACGTGTTGAAATGAGGGTATAGTTATGCAAAGTTTTAATCCGTGGCGTATAGTCTTGGGAGATTGCCATTATGCAGAACAAAGGGAAGGTTGTTGTTTTGAGAAGTTGTGGTGTTGCAAAGCGGCGCAGAAGCAGGGAAACGTGCTTGTGGAGCAGCTATCCTCACTGGCTATCATGCAGTGATACTTTGGTGTCATTATTACACATTTAAGGCATAAATGTTTTATTAGATGTACAATAGAAAGAGGCAAGGAAGTGTTGATCCAAGTTCAAACGCAGGCTAACACAATGATGTGGAGTGTGTAATAAAGGGTAGATAGCCTATTGGGTTTTATGCTCTTCCATCAAACGTGGAACTTTGCTATGTAAACAAAAAATCACCAAGGGTCTGGATAGTTACATTAAACATCACTTGTTAGCCTATTTCAGTGCTTATAAGACGTTTGTTGCGACTGTAGGTCGCATTTACTATCCAGTAAGACGCGCAAACGCGGGAAGCGAACGCAGCTCGTACATATTTGGGTTTTGGACGTATAGCTGCTTTGGGGACTCCTTATATGGTTATGGCTGAGTCATGGTGACGTAAGCTGAGGCTTCTGCCAAACTCGCTGAGGCTTCTGCCAAACACTCCCTTTTGGTCAAAAAAGAAAACCCTAAATACATTGTATAAGGTGTGTGTATTTTAAAAATGACCAATAAACTTGAAACCTAATCACTCAGCTCCATATATGGGCACAAAAGCGGGACAGACAGACACACAGACAGACATGATCTGCTAGGTCTCATAGTAAGTGCTCACTGCATTCGCAAAAAACCTGCCTCTCCCGTCTGTTAGTCACGCCTCCATATATGGTCACGCCTCATGATATCACGCCTCCATATATGGTCACGCCTCCTGACATCACACATCATGACATGTCACGCCACCATATATGGACATCTCCATATATGAAGATCACGACACTGACCTCATCTAACCCTGGATAAGCATACATGGAGAAGACTGGATCATCATGGAGCAGGCCAGAAACTCTATCTGACCTCAAACCCTTAGATATATATATATATATAATACACATCTATATATATACAGCTGACCTTGCTCTGACATTCCATATGTTGATCCTCTCCCCACCCATCCTTCCTATTCTGACATCCCATATGTCAGAATAGGTTGCTTTTCACCCTCAGGGCGTCTTACTGGTAATATAATGTGCTAACATAATTATACTAAAGTGATTTGAATGTTAAACATATCGTTTTCCTTTCCCATAGAATGGGTGTACTAAAATTCAATAGTCAGATACAATGCGGGATAAGATGAATCACTTTTATATAAGAGGATTAAGGAATGCGTGGAGATAGAGAGAAAGAGAGGGAGGACACAGAGATGGAAAAGGGGAAGGGACAACAAGCGAGAACGATGTGAGAGGAAAGGTGAATGACAATCAAATTAGACAGAATCACGAAGAAGAAGAAAAGGGGGAATTAGTGAAAGAGAGACGGAGGAGAAGAAAGAGAGATATATTAGAGAATAATGCCTCATTTATTCGCTGTCGCATGCTGCTGTTGCGCGGTTAAGATAACACGCTTACAAGCTCACAACGTGTGAGCTTGTGGGTTGGAAACTGTCGGCCGTCGTGAACTGCCTCTTAAACCCCAGGGGGGTTTAGGGGGAAAGTGTGCAACAGTTGGAACCGGAGACCAATTGGGTCTCCATTGACCCGCTGAGCGCTGTTCACCGGCGGGGGCAATGGGGCTCAAGAGTTAAGAGAATAAGAGAGAGAGATCTTGAGAGATTGAAGATACCAGCACACTCGTGGCCATTCTCACCTTCCATTATCTGATTAGCCCTCCATCAGAGCAGCACTGACCTGGATTTTGGCACGCCGGTGATGAGCGACCGGGGCGGGGTCCGGCAAGAGGGGCCAGACCATTCGGGGTTGGGGAAGGCGGGACATCATAAATCAGCAGCGAACAGAGTGGGGTTGGGAAGGGGGGGGGGATTTATAAAGACACTGCGCTCGCCATGGCCCGCCCCGGCACACTTGTGGACACTGTGATGAATTCACAAGTGCACTGCCAAGGCAAACTACTTCATTATGCCAAGACCCAGTGGTCATTAATCTCCCTGGGAGGCCAGTGTCCACAGGGGGATCACCAGACCAAAGCATTTATTCAGGCCTGGAGGTACCCATTTCATTAGACATTCAATCTGGTCTCTCTCTCTCTCTCTCTGAGATCACACACACACACAATGAACTTCTACTGTACAACACAGTTTAGTTACGTGCCCAGTTACGTGTGTCCTTGCTGTACACTGTTGTATACTGTGTGCTTACTTGTTTCGAAAATGCTGGAGCAGCAGTGGCTCAGGACAGGAGGTATAGAGAAGCAGCAGCAGTGGCTCAGGAAAATGTGAACCTGCAGTTCTGTGTTCAAACAAATTAAACCAAAAAAACATAACTGTTATGTGATAGAAAGCAATCCTTATTTGTTTTATTTTTAACATATTGACAACAAAATCAGGTAAAGGGGGGAGTACTTTCAGAAAACAGGTGAAGGGGGTACGGGAGCCAAAAATATTTGAGAACCACTTCGATCAGATCAGATAAGGATATTGATCCATGTAGGGGAATTTAGACTAGGGTAATTTGTGTGCGCATGTGGTTATATAGGCCTAAATGTACAGTATGTGAAAGCCTGAGTATACTATGGCTGCATGTGTATTTTATGTGCGTCAATGAGCTGTGCTGAGACAGAAAGATGATCCCCAGGGTCGAGCCCCGGAGCGCCGTCTACCTCGACCTGCTACTGGTGTTATTACCGAGGGCAAGTGCTGCTGGGCCAGCATGTTATGGAGGGGACATCATTCACCCATTACTTATTAATGCTTAAGTCATCGTTCCACAGACAGATAAAGGTTAATACAACATTCCGTCCGCCACTTTGGTCCCAAACAACATATCTCAAAACCTACTGGCTGGATTGACGTGGGATTTGCTGTGCATCGTCTTGCCCCCCCTGGAGTAATACACCATGTCACTTTCCTCTAGTGCCACCATTAGGCCAAAATGTCCACTTGCACCATAAGATATCTCAAAATCCAAAGGGCAGACTGGCATGAGTGAGTGACCCCATGACGTAGCCTCTAAAGCCTGTGCCAATTAAGCTAAAATGCAAACTCTGTCTCGAGTCTGTACACATGATATTTCATAATCTAAGGAGCAGATTGTGAGACAAACCCTACTTATCTTGGTGACCAAGATCAGTACAAGGACTCGAGGGACCAGGGCATGTTACCAGTTACCAGGTAGCGGACTCCATTCAGTGGCTACCTCGTGGCTGCTAAGCAGACTCAGAATAATTTAATCTAGTTGACACTTCAAGGGACTTTTCTCCTTTATCCTACCCTCCTTTATCCTAATCCTAGGTTGACTCCCCTCTGGTCCCCTCCTACATCTCATCAGGTCCACTCATGCTCTCACCAGGCCCAGGACCTGTGGGTTGCACCAGAGCCTTACAGCCTCTCACCTGCTGCGGTCTGATGCTGACCAGCTACTGTATTCCGTTGAATACAATTATTATGAAAATAAATCATGGCCACAATTTGCTGAAATGTGCTGTTGTAATGAATGGTCTTGAAAAAGACTAATTTGATATTTCACTCATCACCATATACTAGAGTCTTTACCTGACTCCCTTCCTTTTTTTCCCCACTCACCAAATAGCCAATCTACAAACTCACAACAGGTTGCATTTTGAGTTTGTAGAACTTCTATTTTTAGTGAAATTATTTGGTATAAAAGTACTGGTGTTGAAGTAATGTAAGTCCATAGACTTGGCTGGCTCTAAAGTGCTCTAAACAAACATCAAAGTCCATAGACTTGATAGTGGACAACATGATGTCATATAGACATTTATTTTGCCATTGACTTGAAAGGGAATTGTGGGTGGAATAATAATGCATAGACAGACACACAAACACAAACGTTGGTTTAGACATAAACTTGTTAGGTTAGCTCGGTCGACTAAGGATAAGGGTTTATAAGGGATAAGGAACAGGGTTTCTTTCAACAAGATTTTCGTCTTACACAAACATTAAATTCCCATTGACAATGAATGGAGAATTTACGTCTAGACATGTTACTCATGATGATGTACGATGATAAGAGCGCCTCCTTGCTCTTCGCGCATACGTGTTGGCATTCACTTCCCTATATACGGCTCAGATAGAATCCCTCGTATCTCCTAATCTAGGGAGCTTGTTTTGACCAGATGGATATACTATGCTCATCATTTCTGACTTCTGACCTGCCTCGTTCAAAATATGAACACGAGGGATTATTCAGCGACTTTATCGTAACGATAGCGAGGTAAGCAAGCAAAGATATTTGCTTGAGGAAAAGCGGTCCTATCTGCGCGGCACCCCGAGCTGTTATTTTGAAAGAAATCCCGGCGCTGATTATGTTAATATGGAGAGCCTCCATCCCCACCAGCTATGGGATTTTAAAATCCATTATAACACGATTTTCAAAGCGCTGTATCTCTGAAGGTTCGAGAGCTGTCCATGGTGGGCCACCGCACACTCGGTGTTCGTAAATCATCACACAGACACACACACGTCACACACACACACACACACACACACACACACACCCATGTGATGAAGATAAGTAAAGCAGAACCCTAAGTGAGTACAATAAGCAATTCGTAACCTGCAGTCGTGATCAGACCTCACATGGTAAAATCAACAGTGGAGAAGTCTCCCTTTCGTCTGCGTTTCCCCCGGCTGTCCACTCCCTACAGAATAGAGAGTCATATAGTATGTGTGGAATAATTTCATCAACTACGCTTTATCCCCATGGAGCACTCCACTTTAAACACTTAACGGCTAAATAAATAATGATAGCTCCCTGCTTTCTCTCTCCCTTTGTGTGTGTGTGTGTGTGTGTGTGTGCGTGCGTGAGTGCGCACACGCGCATGCGTGCTAAATGTTAAGCGTGTGTATGTATGTGAACGGCACCCACCACCACACTCCATCATGGTCCCACAGCAGCAGAAGTCCTTAAAGCGAATAATTTGCTTCCGGCTCGCAGGCCTCGCACGCTGCCTGCCGTTCAGCAGGCAGATTATGGGCCTTTAAGTAGCAACCGGCCCTTGAAATGTGACTCTGGAGAGGCTTCAGGGAGCCGTCTGTCCATGGAAGAGAACGGCTCCATGGAGAGAGGAGGAGGAGGGATAGAGAGGAGGAGAGACAGTGGGAGAGGAACAGACAGAGAGTTGAAGAGGGAGAGCAAGAATAAAAGTAGGGATTTATACGTTACTACCTATATGTTTGTTTGAAGAAACATATAGCTTCTTCTGATTGGTTGGAACAAAGCGGACTTGAGCCACGACAGGACGTTGTATGGTCCACTTCATCCGGCTCAGCGCCGCTCTATAGTTACGTCCCAATAGGGACAGCGCTCTATAGTTACGTCCCGACAGGGACAGTATCGTAAATCACGTTTTGGGGTGAGCATTCTTGTATTCGGCACAATTAAAGTGACTACTGGCCAATCACAGCGTGTCTTTTACAGGACTTGAATCAAATCGTATCGCCATATTGAACAAATATCGTCCATGTATCGTATCGTCACAGATATCGGCCGACAATCGGCAGGGGCCGATATTTGCCTTGTTAACTGCTCTGCAGGCAAATCCGGTAATACACCCTTGTACGGAGATGCATAGAGGGGCTGCATGTCGCTCAGTGCACTGAGTGCAGTGATATTCCTCCTCCCCTCACAGGCTCACACACAGGCACCGTTTCAACTCAAGACAGGAGTCAAGTTTAGTTGTCCTGTCACAGGACAAATAAACATGTTTTTCTTTTCCTTTTCAATTTACCAAACTATAATCCACAAGTTAGTGACGGTGTGAGCGATCCCCAAAATAATTTTCGGTGCGCACTCACCATGAATTCAAGCAGAGGTCCTCACAAGTATAGGTAAAACACAGCCACCACAGTCCTCAGTGCAATGGCCCGTCGCGCAAAAAGTTGAGATTTAACTTAACCCAGCGTGCCATACTCACCAATCCTCAACCGATTGTTATAATTCCAAATGGTGTATATTTTCATTGGGTGTATATAAGTCATGTTTTTATATGCCTTTATCAAAGAGATCCATATGAGAAGGAGAGAGATGGTAGGGTAAGCACTAATGCAGCCTATATTTCATGAGCTGTGGTGGCTTGTTAGGCCTAAACTCTCTCAATTAGAGATTTTCCCAGCGGTTAATTTCACTGATGTGTACAACCTGTATTCAAATAGCCTAGTTGAAAATGTATTCATTAAAAAACTGAGCACATGTATTTTTGATCTATAAGGCCAAACCTCATTTGAAAGAATATATTCAGAGTATATGACAGGCTCAGCCTTTTAAAATCTTTATAATATTAGAATTTTACACAGCTGTTCTACCAAACTAATTACATCATGTCAGTCTGTTTGCACAAATCTGGGTCAATTAAGCAGCAGGAACTATAAGCTCCCCTATTCTCAATATTAAATCAAGAAGACAAGACTTTGTCTGCTATGTTTATCATACCTTTCAATTTTGCACAAAAAAAACAAAAACATGCTCGACAGGATCTGTAACCAAATAATGGCCGGTCCAGACGGTCCAGATCGATTTAGCATATTAACAGCCCGGGCTACTATGTAGAAAAATACGGTATATACACAAACATCGGTATCGACTATATTCTTTTGGCAGTGTGCAGTGTGCCGCGGGTTCGACTCCCGATCCCGACGGCCTTTACTGCATGTCACTCCCCCATCTCTCTCCCCATTTCCTGTCAGCCTACTGTCTGTACTGTACCTCCATAAAATAAAGGGGCGCACCCCTATATATATATATATATATATATATATATATACGGAAAAGAGGAAAAGAGCAGGAATAGGCTCTCTTCACAGGTCTTACCAATAATTCTAACGATACCCATGGAGTTCGGAGTCAGCGTTGACCATGGGTCTCACAGCACACTCATGCTCTAAATAATTCCACATGTCCCAGTATTCTGGCTATGATGATACTGTATGTGCTGGATCAAGATACTCTGCTGGTTCTGAAATGTCTCCACACTATTGTGATCCCCGTCAGTTAAAGTGTGAGCTGATGGAATCAAAGTGCACCGTACGTGGCATGAGTGATCATTATGGATTTCTTATTAATCGAGGTGCATGAACTGTAATGTAGGCCGCTACAGTATGGAGTATGACATCTCACCGGCTGTGTTAGTGAGGACATCATTTTAGGTTTGTCGGCTCCATATATAAAAAAAAAGGTGCCATCCGGGTGTGTCTTTCTTTTTTAAATCGGCTCCACTCGGATCTATCATCTTGGAAACAGGCTTTTTTAATCTGTGAGAGCTCTCTAATTCCGAGGAGTCCATTTGGTTACATTTGTGTACTCATTCGGAGTCATAAGGTCACTCTGATACAATTTGCGTCCCATTGTGCGTATGTAGCAGCGTTTGTGTCTGTCCATGTGTGCGTGTGCATGTATGTGAATGTGCAACATATGTAGTTGTATGTCATAGAGGAGCTCATAGTGACAACCCCATTAAGATATCAGGCTTTATTTACATTTATGTTAAGATTCTAAATCAATTCTCGAAGTCGAAACCCACTTCGCTTTTGCCTTTCATTCTTTTCTACATACAGTATGAAACTCGACATGTTCCACAGAACTGTGCTGCCACAATGCTCCGCTCTACTCTAACCTGAGGTAAAGTTCTATTCCTCTCCACTGAAGAAGGCGCGGGAGGCAGAGCAGACAGCGACGGTTTTGATCTAATCTCATCATCTCTCTCAGACAGAGAGAGAGAGAGAGAGAGAGAGAGAGAGAGAGAGAGCGAGAGAGAGGATAGAGGCATCAAATCCCTCCTGAAATGACATCCGAACATCAATACGCCTTCCCGCCCCCCCACGTCTATCCGATGTGACAGTAAAAGCCGTATCGATTTCCACCTCAGATTAAGGATACTGTTGGGAGCAATTTAAACATACAAGCTGAAGTGTCCTGGTCCCACAAGTGAGTGATGTGCGTTCAGGTGGGGTGGGGGTGTATGAATAATCAGACCACATTTGGGAGGAGCAACAGTCTTGGAATGTAGACGTTGAAAGCGGAGATGGGTGGTAATGGTGGCATAAAAGTGTGTGTGTGTGGGGGGGGGGGGGATGTGACTTTGGGGAATAGCACACAGTTGAGTCGAGTGAAAGAGGGGATTTGGCTCTGTTCTCGAGATGTAATATATAAAGTCAGACCAGACATATAAAGATAAGTACCCGACAAGGTGTACAACATGGCTTCACAGGAAGGAAACATCTGATCGCTCACATGGGGAAAGCCAGCTGCACTGTTGCTGCTAGTCTGTTACTGCCGAGTGTATTTATCAATATGTCAATCACTGACAAGGCTCAACATCAATCTTTGAGCTGTTCCAAAAATGTATTGAGGTTCACTACAACTCTTCTGATGCTACGCTTAAAGGGACACTTCACCCTTTTTGCAAAAAAATACCCCATAGATATAAAATAAATAGCTGCCTCATTGGCCGCTGCAGTACATTGGAGCCACGTGTATCGGAAGTGCAGAAGGCAGGATATGCCGCGCCTGCAACTCAAGTAACTACTGGCCAATCACAGCACGTCTTTTCCGGCAAATATCAGACAAGAACGTCCGCTCTTTGACGCACGCTTCAGCTCCTTAGATGGACGCATACTTTCCTGTTCACCATGCAGTGCTGCCCCCAAAGCAGAATAAAGATAGTGTAAGCTTGGGTTTTGACAGACACTGTCCCTGTATCCAGGATCCTGCTCAACTTGGCTTGTTATGTCATTCTTGCATAGCACGAGCCCGTTTATATGCATCCATTACATTTAAAAAAAGAATATGTCTGTCTAAAAATGGCACAGCATTTGTTTGTGTGTCCCCTCAGTCATATCAGCTTTTGTCCAGAAATATCGATAAAATCCACAAATTACACTCATGATACCGGTAATTAATAAATGCAAGTATGAAAGACGTGACCTCCACATGTTGGAGCATTTGGAAGAACAAGAACACACACACACACACACACACACACACACACACACCTGTGCAGTGCTCTCCTCTCCTCTCCTCTCTCTGGGCAGCAGGTGGGCAGGGCTGAGGCCATGTATCCTGATGTCACTGATGATGCTCCATGCTGACCTGTGCTCTCTGGAGATCGCAGCCTCCCTGACCTCTGCAGTCTCCTGCCTGCCAGAAGAAAGCTCTGATAGATCACTGCTTCTCAAACATGTTCTATACATAGATTATTTGGCCGCATACGCCCATCTGGAAATATTTTGTGCCAGGGATGTGTGTTGTAAGATGTTTGCAAGATTATTGTCCTTTTTTGCAAAAAGCCGATCTACAAGCTCACAACCCCTTGCGATGTGACTCAATTTGAGCTTGTAGATCAACTATTTTCAAATAGCCATAGTATAAAATTGGGTTACAAAGTGTGCATGCCCAGAAACCACTTCAGCCTTATTTCACACAGTACTTATGTCGTGGTGAGATCTACAAGCTACACATTTCATGGATAGATATGGAATGGAATGGAACGTGCGACCTGCAGGCAGAGGTTGGTCTTTTCAAACCACCTGGTTGGTGTCTCTATAAGATGCTTTGGGGGGAAAGTGCCCCCAAGTGGCATCTGCTGTGTTACAGTATGGAGGGCAGGGTCACTGAAGAAGCCTCCCCCTCTGTCTACACCAGGGGGGCAGTCAGACAGATATTTTGTGAAGCCACTAAGGAAATGAAAGTTCATATAATGGCCTGTTGTGGCGCTGTCATTGGGCTCAAAAAAAACCATAGCCCCATAGTCCATGTATTTGGGCCCAACTTCACCTAGACTGTATTACCTTAATAAACATGGTCATGAATACTTTTTGCTTCCAGTCACTAGTTTAAAGTCTCATTTCTAATGTCATAATATTCTTTTAGGAAAATGATGGTCCCATTTATAAAATAAATTACCATAAAGTCGCGCATGTTCTGAGGGGCGTGGCTACCGTTACAGTCTATGAACGGGATCCCCCACCCACTCGAGTCAAAATAAAAACCAACGAAGAAGAAGGGGGGAAGTCCCGCCTCGTTGTCTGGGCCAGCCAATGGGCCAGCTGGGCCCAAACGGATCTAGAAAGATGGCGACTTCCATTGCAAGGACTGACAGGCTTCATTTTACGTTCATGTTAGACCCGCGGAACGCTTTGTCCATATTTACAGTCTACGGTCCACACACACACACACACACACACACACACACACACACACACACACACACACACACACACACACACACACACACACACACACACACACACACACACACACACACACACACACACACACACACACACACACACACACACACACACACACACACACAGCCTGGGGGAGGGGGGGGAAGAGAGAGTGCCCACTGCGGTCTGAAATAGACTGATTCAGACAGCAACTTTATTGACCTTCAGGGAAGCACACCTCAATGTAAACTGCACATTATGCAAAGACCACAAAACACAGATCTGTGTGTATGTGTGCGTGCGTGTGTGTCTGTCACACGCGTGTTTATTGCATGTCATTGTCTACGGAAAAAAAGATGTCTAAAGATACCGCTCATCTACTCAAATGATCACACTTCATGCCCTAAAGTGTGAAATAGTCCTGACATGCAATTGTTTCCTTCCAAGAAGATCCATAATAATTATACGTCAAACACAATATTTATTTTTTCACCATTATGTATATTTTACCATAAGGATGACTGCTGCAATTATTTCAATTTTATTTCCAATCAATGACCAACGCTGCACGTATATTGACGAGGCACATAAATTGTGCCTCGTCAATATACGGTCAATGTGGGAACTAATATAATCTATAACTAGACATCAATATTGTGCAATAAAATGCATCACTGCATCAGCACGAATGCAAATGATGAATTCAAAGCAAAGCTTTCTTTTCTTAAACAAATGTTTCTCATTACCGTAATACTCAATATCCTTGACTCGGTTGTTTATGTGGTAAAGGAAAGCCCAGAGGGGTCTGAGACTTATAAAGCCAGATATGTAGCTAAGGGCTATAGTCAAGTAGAGGGAATTGACTATAAGGAAACCTTTTCACCCACTGCAAATATGACTTCTGTACGAGCAGTGATGCAGGTTGCAGCACAGGAGGACCTCATCCTACATCAGATGGATGTAAAAACAACTTAGCTCCATGCTCCAATGGACTACGAGGTTTATATGGAGCAGCCATCTAAAAATGGCAAATACTGATAATATGGGTGGATGATTTTCTTCTTGCAGCCAGCAACAATGATTTGCTCTGTGACGTGAAATACATGTTGAAAGGACTTATTAAATGAAAGATATGGGAAAAATAAGACACTTTCTTGGGATTGACTTCACTCAGAGTGAAGGAGCTAGTCAAAATTAGTCAAAAGCGACACAGCTACAGCTACAGAAATTTGGTATGTTAGACTGCAAACCAAGGTCAACCCCATGTGAGCAAAAGCTACACTTTGACACTGAAGGTGAAGTGACAAATGCAACAGGGTATCGAGAGGTCATAGGCAGTCTCAATAACCACCTGGCCTGACTTGAGTTGGGTTGTGAGTAAACTATCACAGCATTTATCAGAACCTAAACAGCAGCACTGGGTTGCAGCAAAACAAGTGTTACGATATTTGAAAGGAACTATCGATCTGATCACGAGTTATGCTATAAGAAAAGGATAACCTAAAACTTGAAGGTTACAGTGATGCTGACTGGGACCTACAAGATAGGCGGAGCACAACAGGCTATTGCTTTAGCTTAACTAAGAGTGGTCCAGTTATATCTTGGAAAAGTAAGAAGGAGCCCACAGTGGCTCTATCTACTTGTGAAGCCGAATATATGGCTCTGGAGAGCATGTACCTTGTACAGTTATTAAAAGAAATGGATAGAGGTAGCCAGCATACACCAGTTAAGATATATGAGGACAACCAGGAGGCCATTGCTCTATCAAAAGACCCAGTCTGCCGTCAAAGAAGCAAGCATGTAGACATTAAATACGATGTTATTAAGTCTGGTTCCCTAGAATTATTATTCTAGGGAACTATGAACATGTCTTGAGTGGGGGTGTTGACTATTACACTTAAATAATGCACATATGCAAAGTCATATTGACGTCATCACGTGCCTGCATGCACAGCTTTCTACACTGTGTTCTACAATGAGCATGCGCAAATAAATATTACATAATTCCTCTCTGAAACTCCATCGACGAGCCACGTGTTTTCTTGTGACCACCATCCACTATACGCTTTATTAATATGGCTATAATGCAAAAGTTGTGTCTGGGACAGAAAGTAGCTCATAACATGTCTACGGTGGATTTTTATGAAACAAAAGCTAGACAGATTGAAAGAGGATAATTCAAGCATGGCCTAGAGCTGCTATGTTGGTGAGTTTAACATTGTTTAATACAAGCAGATCGCAAACGTATATTGGATGAATGGGTAGTCAATGGAGGGTATTGCAACTCTAGATTCATCCCATTATATTGCAGCTACCCTGCCACAAACAGTACAGAACAGAACACAATACACACAATAGCCACGTAGCATGCTAACTTAGTTTGGTGGATGCACACACTGAGCTACAGTATATTCAACAGCAGTTAATAGAAATTGTAACATGTTTAAGTTGCAGAGAATTCAATGTTTGACTCTTGTTTCTTACCACAGAGCTTCCTCGTTCTGGGCTGTTTGTAGGGAGCATGTGTTGTCTCACTGATTGTGCTGTGCTCGTTGCATATTCCTGTGTTGCCTGTGTGATGATTGGGGGGATTATCTGGGATCGACTAGTTCAGTCTTGATATACAACATGATGTGTGATGTTGCTGCTTTGCCGTTGTTGTTTAATGTTTACTCTGAGTTTGAAAGTAAAGAAGAGTTGTGTTTAAGCTGTGTCTAGCTCTGGTCCTGCTTCGATTCTGCCCTGCAGTAAGGCTATGGGACTATGAGTTTTAAATCTCAAATCGAAATCAGACCAGCCTCTCCTCTTTTGTGGAAATCTCACGAACGATTGACACAACCCATCTTTGACTCACAACACAATAGCATGCTCAGTCAGTCAGTCCATCCAAGATGGATCCAATTGAATTTAAATGAATGGGAAGCTGAACCCTACCAACTGTGGGTTTGTTTAAATTGGGTTTAAATATTACGTGAGTAAAATGTTTACACTTTAAAATGTGTATAAATTGTAATGTCTGTGGACATTGGAAATTAAAGGGATTGTGACATTAAAAATCACACCCGTGTGAAGTGAGGTGAGGGGTGCTAATATATTAAAGTTTAACTAATTTACTTGTTGATTAGGTGATGTAATGCTGATGTAAAACAAACGGTGCCAACACTAACATTAAATGCCATTAACAATAAAGAGACAATATGACATAATGAGGGACAATATGACGAAAAAGCTTCCCTTCATTGTCAATGGCGTTTTTAAAACAAACATTGAACTAAAAACAAACATTAAACCTGTATAGGAGGAAACAAAGGTTGCACCCAAAAAACCTGAACTTTTAACATTCAGTAGATTTTCTGTAGTCTGGGGATTTCTGGATCAAACAAGTGCTCTGATTGTCCTGCTGTTTTTGATGTCACAGCCTGCAAATACTATTATGTCCATGGGATTTGCCAGCAGATCTCACTGTTTTAACTGTTTTGCCTGTTTTCATTGCAGCTCAAAAGGCTTCCAACCCCCAGAGGAAAATAAACTCCAGACCACAGAAAATCCACTGAATGTTCTTTTTGGGTGTGATTGAGGTCATAAAACCTAAAAGAAAAGCAGACTGCTGGGCGAGTGCTGGCGCTTTGGCATGGGGGCTCAGATCAACAGGAATGAATTATGTACTGGCCGCCATATCTGGAGTGTGTCATAGGTGTACAGGGTTTGATGAGGTCAGATCAACATGGAATGTCAGAACAGGTCAGCTCCATATATGTGGCAGTGGGGGCAGTGTCTTTGAGTGTCTATAGGGTTTGATGAGGGCCCAGGTAGGGATGAATTTTAGAGCCTGTAGGTGATTGTTGTATTATAGTGTTCTGATACTTGGTACTGTGTTCGGATACTCGGTACTGATACGTGCAATGTACTTGTATGTATGGTGTACTGCCTGCCTGAATGGTAACATAAGAGTGGAGCTGTGTTAGAGCACGCTGAAGGCCGCGGCTGGCAGGCAATGATTGTGATGTCTAGTCTGTGACGTCATTAGGACATGAAGTATCCAAGATATATGCTGCTGTAAGTGGAATAAACCTTGTGAACGTTTTGATGTGACCAAGTCTCGTGTCATGTTAATCTTCTCCCGGGCCGGCCTGTCTGTCTGTCCGCCGCCGAACCATGGAAATGCCAACCGGGTCGTCACACACCAGAACCAGACGAGGGTCCAATACGTAGAATACAGCTAATTATAACAAATGGTGTCAGAAGTGGGATAGATAAGAGGTGAGTCACTTCATATTTTACTCTTCATTAGAGAAAAGTGTCTCTCCTCTTACCTGGTAATATATAGGTTATGATGCAAGGTTTACCTTAGTTAAACCTTGTCTTTTTTTTTCGTTCCCACAAGATTACATGCTTCCAAATTTCATTGGTATAGACCCTAAGTGGTAATTTAACATTTAAGTGACTTATACAGTTTTTGTTTTTTTTAGTGACGTGACAGAGTTAAGAGATAAGACTGTTTGGGTACAAGCAGCAATATGGTTAGAGTCCATATAAAGACAGGCTGTACTTCCGTCCCAGACAGATCAACAACATGTGCTAGATAAGATATGACGAAGAAGGGAGAAATGCCAGTAAGCCTGCTAGACTGAGAGAATAGATTAGAATGAACTAATCCTGTGGTGTTGAAATTAAGTGTGATTATTCATTATTCAGTGTGATTATTCATTAGTTAGAAATGAACTAATTTAAACATAATCAGTGATTTCAGGATGATTTCAGGTTGAGTGTATATTTTAATGTACCCTGTCCTATCCCCACGTGTATATGTTGTATATTATATAGTATATATTATATATTGTATTTATTGTTGATTTCTCCTCCTCTTTTCTTTCTGTGTTTCCTATTTTATCTCTCTCTCTCTCTCTCTCTCTCTCTCTCTCTCTCTCTACACCTATGTCTGTGTTTCAAGTGTACAATCAGGTGGCGTGCGCGTGCTTGCTCAGAGATTGATCAATGATTATTGATTAAGCAAAGAGATCACATAAACGAGAGGCTCGATACAATTTCCCTGGCAGGAGTCCAGGTTTTTTGGTATCGATACGTGATTGTACACTTTTCCGCATTATAAATACAGTATCAGATGACGTTGTCCTTATAGGACAAAAGAGTGGGCTGTTGTATTATAGTGTTCTGATACTTGGTACTGTGTTCGGATACTCGGTACTGATACGTGCAATGTACTTGTATGTATGGTGTACTGCCTGCCTGAATGGTAACATAAGAGTGGAGCTGTGTTAGAGCACGCTGAAGGCCGCGGCTGGCAGGCAATGATTGTGATGTCTAGTCTGTGACGTCATTAGGACATGAAGTATCCAAGATATATGCTGCTGTAAGTGGAATAAACCTTGTGAACGTTTTGATGTGACCAAGTCTCGTGTCATGTTAATCTTCTCCCGGGCCGGCCTGTCTGTCTGTCCGCCGCCGAACCATGGAAATGCCAACCGGGTCGTCACACACCAGAACCAGACGAGGGTCCAATACGTAGAATACAGCTAATTATAACAGTGATGATCCAGTCTTCTCCATGTATGGCTATCCAGGGTTTGATGAGTCAGTGTTGTGATCTTCAGAGACGGCCACGGACAGCGTGTCACGAGGCGTGATGGACTGACGGCCATATATGGTGGCGTGACAGAGCGACAGGTTTTCATAGTAATCTGCGACCTATACCGTTGCAATTAGTAGTCCCCACTCCCGTAGGGTATTTTCTTTTTCACTGCACACATGGATTTGTCCTCTGCATTTGCCCATGCTAACTATTAGTAGCAGTGGGCGGTATTAAAACAGCACCCGGGGAGCAGTTAGGGGTTAAGTGTTTTGCTCAGGGACACTAAGACTCATAGACTGGGTGAACCTGGGGGGCAAACCTGCGACCTTCCAATTCCCAAACGGCCACTTTTAACACTCAGCCACGGCCGCCCGATACCCGACATTCGAAAGGTGCATTAGTGACGATCATCATCGCTCCGTTATATAACTAACAAGGCGTGATATACACATGTGTGGGGCCTCCAACAGCCTGCTGCTGGCTTCGGGGTACAGGACCACCTAATCACTACATCATAAACATAAAAGTGTTCCATTTATACCCTCACAGAACGAGGTTAACCTTACCTGCCGTCAGGCGGTGTTTACCAGCACTGCCAGTCAGTCACAGTGCTGCGCAAACTATAGCTTTTGATCTTGAGTGGCTCCTGCTGTTCTAGGTTCTCTGCACCACACTGCCTGCCTCCGACACCACAATGCATACCACCTGGGGGAGCGTTGCATGGGTGAAATAGCTGAGGAGGAGGAGGGGCAGGGGGGTGAAAATGGGAAGGTTAGGATAGGAGGAAGGAAGGAAGGAACGGGTGACTGGGGGTCTTAAAACCTATTCTTTCTTTTTTACATACCCATGAAAGTGGTTTGAAAAAATATATATTTTAAACAACACTACAACTCTGTATGGTGGTGATCAAAGCTGAGGCGGGGGTGCCCCAACATGCACAGCGTAGCGTGCCGTTCCAGGTGAACTTGGCTAAATGGAGCTTCTGAGCAACACTGAGGGGTGATGGTGGCGCTGATGAGGGGAAAAAACAAGCCATTAGAAGGCGGAGAACAAAATAGGGACTCAGGCAGGAACAAGCGTCATTGAGGTGTGTGTGTGTGTGTGTGTGTGTGTGTGTGTGTGTGTGTGTGTGGTGGGGTTCTTTGAAGTGCTCAGAGAATTCCCAAGGTACCTCTGAGATATTTATTTGAATAAAGATTCACACCCCAGTGAGCAGGGAGCACACACACACACACACACACACACACACACACACACACACACACACACACTGTGTGTGTGTGTGTGTGTGTGTGTGTGTTGGGGGGGGGGGGGGGGGGGTGACAATGTTTTAATTTCTAGCTCTCTGCTGAGAGGAGAGAGAGAGAGATGAAGGCAGAATGATGGAGAGCGAGATAAGAACTAGACAGAGATGGGGGAGGGACTCAGACAGACAGAGGTATAGTTATAGAAATGAGAGGTATAAAGGCAGATGGAGGTATATAGTTATAGAAATGAGAGGTATAAAGGCAGATGGAGGTATATAGTTATAGAAATGAGAGGTATAAAGGCAGATGGAGGAACATGTAGGCTTCTGTAAAAACATTTTGACACTTTAAACCTAAGGCAGTTTGCCGGCAGTAAATAAAGGGAACAGAATCAATAGCAGTCAGTGATAAGGAGATAAAACAGCTAAATATGAAATACAGCCGTACAAAATGGTATGGATTTCCAATGGGGCCACGTGATCCAAGCTGCTTTGAAATGCAAATAGCAACTTATGCACATTGTCCTTCTCGGGGCCTGGCCACCTATTGATCTGCTAAAACAAATTCCATTGATCATTGAATATTTACTGGTGATAATGAAATCCCTCGCCAAGGTACTTACAGGCCATTTCCAGTTTCCAGCATCTTCCTCGGGAGACCTACCGGTGACTTGCTAATGTTTTAGGAGCACTATGTGAGAAATAGCACACGGCTAATTGCAATAAAACTAGATATTGAGTTCATGTTAGGAATATCTCAAAGCCTGTTTCCTGTCAACCCGCATGTCCCTTAATGCAAAACCTCACACATCTGCCTGTGTGTGGACACTGTGGAGTGTGGAGGCAAAACCACTTTGGATTGTCCTAATTGACCTTAATCGTTGTGGGCCAATTATGAATGAGCGTAATCATTCTGAGAATTATACAATTCAGCACCAAATTACATCTAGGGCCAACCCTTTCTGCGACATCCACCACTTAAGCTGAGAGAGAGGTGTATAAGACTACTTTTCCCAGGGGTCGTTGGGGAGTGGGAGAGGAAGTGACTAACAAAGCTTATGTGGTCCACTTTGCGTAGACTTTTTCAGGATCTGAGGCAACACCAAGCTATAAGCTGAAGCCACAGACAGACTCTTCCGTTTTAGGAGACATGGCATCACATCGATTTGGAAGAAGAAAAAAAAAACGAAGGGGAGGGGGCAAGGGAAACTCTCCACTAATCGCGTGACATAATTTATGACATTAAGAAACTAGGAAACAGGAAAAGGTTGCTGTCAGGATAGCATTAGAGGGCAGCTCTCACCGCGTGGCCCAGTGTTAAACAAAGTGCCAATCAATAGCCCTTTTATTAGTGGCCGCAATCAATGCAGCGGTGACGGAGCGAGCCAATTAACGCTATCGACCAGCCGGGCGGGGAAGAAAGAAGGAGAGTGGACAGGGAAGAAGAGAGAAAGGAGAAAGATGGAGGATAGGAAACTAGGAAAAGGAAGGAAGGACGGGCGGAAGGAAGGAGGAGGAAGTTAACCTTTTTTTCCCCCCATGGTTTGTGTTTTCCTTAATTCACCCATGGCAGCTAGGAGAACATCGGGACAGGAGGTGGGGTGTGGTGTGGCGTCTGCGGGGAGAGAGCGAGCGAGAAATCTGGATTCCCAGCGAGTGTTGGCCCTGGGGTCTGGCACGGAGGACACCCCTGACAGAAAGCAGAGAACGTCTATCTCCCAGGAGGAAGCAGGGGGTCAGGGGAGGCCGTGCCCCCCCCCCTCCCCCGTGTCACCATCCCCTGCATGCCCCCCCCCCCCCCCCACCATCACCACACAACCACGACCGCTATGCACCCCCCCCCCCACACACACACACTTCCTCACATCTCCTGGTGCGCTGGGGGTGCAGGAGGCGGTCTGCATTGGGAACGAAGAGCAGCTCATCTTCTCACCACCGGGTCTGAATAGTAATGAGGTCATGGCGCTAAAAATCTTCCCTGTGCGTATGCTGCTTCATCTCTGCTCCACAGGAGGCTGTCTGGTGTGTGTGTGTGTGTGTGTGTGTGTGTGTGTGTGTGTGTCTCTCTCTCTGAGTGCATAATGTGTGCACATTTGTGTTCTTTCTCTGAAGACATTGATTCTCACAATACGATGGGGTCAGTGCATTTCTCTGGGTGTCAGTGTATAATATACAAGCAGGGTATACAAATGCTGTATAGGTGCACATTGTACTTCCTTATACCCTTAGTTAAAGTCATATTTGTCCCCGTTCAATAGTCATTGAACAGGGACACTTTTAGAACATTGTGGGGCACTATTAGAACCCTATCGGTTGGGCAAGTCTTCATAGCCAAACCCTATATAAATAGAAATACATAATAATAAAATAAAATAAATATTCCAGTGGGCTCTACGACGAGTGTATAATTGTCATAAATATCTTAAAACTACACTTCCGGGTCTGAAATCAATGTCACTATACATTGTTTGTGACGGGCGCACCCTGACCCCGGAAATGTAGTCTTTGGATTGTTTTACATGTGGCCACATGTGGCCCCGGCCCCCAGTAGCCCATGTATGGGATAGGGGACACATATATAAAAAAATAAAATAAAAATTGATGTGCCCCCCTCAGTGGTTGTGGCATATTGCTTATGCCTAGAACCGGCCCTGTTGTTCATATCAGAAAGTGTTGGTGTGGGAAGTCCGATAATCTTGGAAGCAATACAGGTAATACTTATTACAGTTTCTGTTAGGTATGGACAGTATGTTGTAGAAACATGCGGAACAGGGAACAGTACAACAGAACAGGTTGAATAATGCTTTTGTACAATAATAATAGAAGATAAGGAGCAACAGATCCCACTCACTTTTTATAACAACAATAACATAATCTTTGTGCAAATTGCTCTCCCTCAAAGGATAGAAACAGCCTTGAGATCGTATCAGCATCATTTCTACAGCTCATACATTCTGAGACTTCAGGTCACACCCTGTCAGACCTCTGCTGACAGCTCTGCTCTCTCTCTCTCTCTCTCTCTCTCTCTCTCTCTCTCTCTCTCTCTCTCTCTCTCTCTTCCTATCCCAACAGTGTATTTCCGTTTCGGGTGTCCCGTTCCCAAGGAGATGGGATCAGGTGGGACATCTGCTTCGTGTCAGCTGGCGGCGTAGCGCCTCGCCAAGGGGTTATCAGTCTCTCTGTACGAGACTCTGGACTGAACACAGACCTCTGCATCCTGTAGGAAGCCATCCGAACCTGCGTGCCGACAGCCTGAGGAGGTGTTATAGTGGCTGGGAGGAGGAGGAGAGGAGAGGAGGAAAGGAGTGGAAGGGAGGGTGGAGGAAGTGGAGGGGGGGTGGGAGGGTGTAGGAAATGACAGCGTGTGAAGTGATAAGCCCCTGGCAAGGACCCCCGCGCCCTGGGGGAGGACTGGGGGCTACAAGGCCATTGTCTCATTGCTCGGCACCCTGCCCCTGTCCCCAGTGACCCATTGCCAGCCATCTCCTCACATATAAACACAAGCCACTCACCTCACACTCAAACGCATGCACTCACGCACGCACGCACGCACAGTGACGCACGCACACACACACACACAGCACACACACAGCACACTAATAACTTTTTATATCAAATGCATAATTAATGCCGTTTCGTGTCTCATACATGTGGAGTGGACCAATGCAATCTCTTCATATGTTGTAAAAACGATTTCCACCAACAAAAGGCCGGCGATCTGTGAATCTGCCCCAACCTTATAGTCCCTGAGAGTCCCTCTAGCAATTGATAGTAGGCTAAGTTAATATGTATGTGTGCAGTTTGTAGCAAAGGAGCAGCACAAATCATATAAGCTGGTCCAATGAAAATAACCATAAATACATCACCAATAATGGCCATGCATGCTGTAAAAAAAAGTGTATACAAACTAAAGTTTTACAGGTATGTGTTTTTCACCGGATATGAGTTTCATGGATAACTTCAGAATGCTGAAAGGTTGTAATGGATGCACAGAATCAAACGTCTGTTTGCCATCTATCCATCTTTCATTGTCATTAAGCACATTAACTTAACTGGCTTCCTGTACGTTTTCAAATGTATTTGCCTTTTCTGTTGTTCAATAATCAAAGCAGTTTAACTTTATAACATCAAAGGACACATCTTACGTATTGCAGTGTCTCTCTGCTTTGATGAATAAAATAAAATAAAAACGACTGGGGTAAGCACTGCTAGGTGTGTTTGGGCAGCCGAATCAATCTGCAGAGCTAAAATATTCACCAGAATGGAGTACACCCCACCCACACACTCCCTTTGTGAAAGGCCTGAGTGCTCATGCCCACACATCCATCCAACAAAGGGGATGCTTTCTAATCCTGGAATTGAGCAATACACACAGCTCCTTCAACAGAGCACGAAAGGGGGAAAAAATCTTTACATCTTTTGGAATTGTGCTGCCCTTTTATTTATTTATCAGGTGAACCAGGAGTCGTGTGTATGGGGATTTTGGATGCAGAGGAACTCCCTTGGCTTGGACCAAACAAGTGCAACAGCACCATACCGACCATACATAAATGTCAGAAAACCCATTTGGAGAGAGAGAGAGAGGGAGAGGAAAAAAGGGAATTTCAAACAGATTTTACACTGGGAAAAGAAAAGAAGCAGAAAAAAAGAGTACTGGTCAGTGTTATGGAGAACGAGGCAAAGCGCACTGGTTCACACACAGTCTCACGTGAGCGCGCGCACACACACACACACACACACACACACACACACACACACACACACACACACACACACACACACACACACATGAGACAGAGAATGGAGGGAGAGAGACGGGTGCATGTGAGTGTAAGTCAGGCTCTGGACTGTGATGTCTCTGACAGCAGGCCATGATGATGCAGGAGCTTCACATGAAGGGGAGTGCACAAAGGGCCCAGAGCCAGGGCTAAGTGAACACATTATACCATGCTTCCACAGAGACAAACACACACGCACATACGGACGCACCCGCACACGCACGCACAGGTCAGGCACATACTCTGTCCGAGGATCACAAACGGAACACAAACGAAAACCAGAATATAGCAGAAATGATTTTTTTAAGTAATTGAACAGAAATGTAGTTAACATTTGCTTTTTAACAAACATGGAACAAGGAATCAATTTCAAATTCCTGGTTAAGTTGGGTTAGGGCACCCTATATTCTGAACCCTGCAGCTGAATCTGTCTGCAACTCCCATTACAGAGCTGTTGTCATTATGAATGAAAACCGCACCACCAGAGGAGGGCTGAAGGAGAGTGAATGGTCGTTCGTCTCTACACAGGGAATTGTGCGGCGCTTCTTTTTGGCCGATGGATTCCTAGATTGCCCTAATCCTAACACAGTGAGCATTTGGGCACGTTTTCATGATGGAGCAGCCACGACTTGTCTCTCCAAAGAGCCTACCTGCTGTGCTGCCCCCGGTAACGGAGGAGATTGAGTTGACTGTCTGACCCGGAGTAACATTCTCATGATGGACCACTCACTTCAGGTCGAAGAATGCATCAGCACGCACACACACACACACACACACACACACACACACACACACACACACACACACACACACACACACACACACACACACACTTTTTGGGTCTTTTTATGTCTTTATTGATAGGTTGAAAGTAATCTGACATAAAATGGGGAGAGAGATGGGGGGGGGGGGACATGTGGCAAAGGCCGTCGGGAGTCGAACCCGCAGCACGCCATCAGGCTGGTCCAGCAGCCTAGGTTCCCAGACGGTTAAACTAACCGTCAGGCTGGCTCAGCAGCCTAGGTGCCCAGACGGTTGAACTAACCGTCAGGCTGGCTCAGCAGCCTAGGTGCGCAGACGGTTGAACTAACCGTCAGGCTGGCTCAGCAGCCTAGGTGCGCAGACGGTTGAACTAACCGTCAGGCTGGCTCAGCAGCCTAGGTGCCCAGACGGTTGAACTAACCGTCCGGGCCACTATGCAGCCTTGTGCTGCAGTGTGAAGTTAAACCCCCCACTAACCACCATGTATTTATTTGCATTATTACAATATTATTTATTATTTTATTATTATATTACAGTATTAATGCATCATTTATCTGCATTAATGAGTTGGCACACTTGAACACAAAACTCTAGACACCTTAAATTATACGCGTAATTAAACAGTCCATCTTTTGGATGGGTCAAAAAAGGGCAATATTTCATAGTGTTCTACTTGTGTTGAGCAAGCCTTAATTATTTAATGAAGGCAGCAGCACAAGTCTAACCTTTATCATGGCTGATTGCATGTCAATGCATCTGCTCCTAGCTCATTAAATGTTTGTCATGGGAGGAGCTCTGTACAGGTTTAGCACTCTACTCTGTCTGTGATGTGTGCCTCAATCTCTGTGATTTTTTTCTTCTCTTCTAATTAGCCTCAAGATTCTCTATGTTTACTCTCAACACTTGGGGGTGAGACTGCTCTGTTGGAATTTAAGCCCTGCTACCAACGTACCAAAGGGCTGTACAACCCCCTCAAGCTCAGCTTGTGTCGGTTTGTTTTCCCACGAGCAGTGTAAACATGACACTTGTTGAAGGACTCTCATTCACCGTGTACTTGAGAGGAATGCTACCCGCCATTTCCCACTTTTCTCACTCCGTTTTACCTCTTATTTCACTCTGTATGGATATCCTTGAGATAAATGGACAGTGCACAAACTACATATCTATGACTCAGAAATGGAAAACATCTTGAGGAGGGTATGGTGGGCGGGTGGGTGAGTGGGGGGGCATCCTAAAAGCAGTTGAGTCGTGTTTCAAGGATACTGCCCCTTTTATTTGGATGCAGCCTTCGTACAACAGAGCGGGGGGCCTCGGTGAGATCCGATACAGCCACCCCTATGGTTCCCTCCAAAGTAAGCTTGACAATCTGCAAATCAGAAATTAGCCCTAACAAGCTGGAGCCAAAACTATGGTGTATTATTTAGTGTGTTTCGTTGGAAATCTGATGATGTATTGGCCATGAGGCCAAGGTCAAGGTTCACTCAGCAGCCATGTTCCCAACTCGTTTACATTAACCAGCGACCGCTGCAATCAAAGGTATATGATTTCACCTTTTCTACATCTAACAAGACCTTTTGATGTTGGCAGCCATGTAACATCTGCTTTTAAGTTAGATGGATTTGAGGGAGCCCCCTTTTTTCTTTTCTTTTAGGTAGATCCAGATCATGCGAAGGGAAGGGAAAATAACGTTGGTCATGTCTGGTTGTCGATAGTGCATGTGATTTGAACGGAGCGCAGTTAGGGGGGGGGGAATGAAAGGGAAATAAAACAACCATGTCCGAGTGGCAATCCACTTGATGGGGCGGAGACCCTGGGGAGAAAATGCATAACACGCTGCTGTGAAAAGGGGAGGAGGACTTTTCCCCTCTGGATTTTATTAGGACGAGGCAATGCCAGCGCTCTGCTCAGAATAACTGGCCCTTCCTCGCGGTTTAACTGCAAGACGGACACGTTTAAGAAGAAGCAATAACAGAAGAATGAGTGGTGTTTCGTAGAAAAACATTTCTCGCTTGTTCTTTCCAGTCCTGCTGACATATGGACTTTAATGGCTCTGCGAGAGACAATAAAAGTGCACAGGTAAATGCCAGCACTGCACCGCTTCATCAAGGGAGGCAGATCCTCTCAGTAGTGTTCTAGAGTCAAGCATCCTCAACCGACCACTCCTCCCACACTCACGTCACCCCACACCCCCCTGAATGAGCACCTGACTGGACCCTTTGGGAACCATGCAGGTCAGGAATGGTCAGGTTTTTGTCCGAAGACAGGCACTATAAAGCATCATGGTCCCACTGCGCTGGCGTGACATGGCACGTGACACAGGAGAGCTAGAGGCAAAGGCAAAACTGGTTGTGGGGGGAATATTTTTTCCTCCCCCCCATCTGGATCCAGTTGGAAGCCGACCACGGAGGGACCTCCACCATCCTGAGCGGCAAATGAGGAACAGAGGGGCCCACGATGATTGAACCGTCATTGGTGGAACGGCTATTTCATTCCATACAGAGGGTGGAACGGGTGGTGCAGGGGGCTGGCTAGGCTTTGGGCTCCAGGGCCCATAGAATCTTTAATGCCTGATTTATGCTTGGCTGCGTATCCGTGTTGCACACTAAAAATGGCAGATCCAAAAGCTCACGACGCGTCACACCGTGACGCGTCGTGAGCTTGTATATCGGCACGACTAAATCATCCTTAAGGCTTCCACAGAGTATAGTCTGGTACCAGTTAGCCATGAGCCCGGCACACTTACCTAGCTGCACATGAAAGCGCTCAGGTCAAGTTTTCTCAGGCCTGTAGAATAACTGGAGCTAAGTGATGATGACTACCAATTGGTTGCCGGTCTCTTTTTTTCCTCCCCAAGACCGCAGCGGAAAATCAAAACAAAAGAATGTGCGTGCGATAATGGAAGATAAATCCTCGCTTACATTTTTCGTCTGTGTAACACAAGACTAATTCACCTCACTACATAACCTTGGGTTTTCCTTCCTTTGGTGTCTCCTTGACCCAAGGGTCCGAAATCAAAGTGGATGGGTGAGACCCCGACTTTCCTTTAGGAAGAGAGACATTTTCCCTGCATCGCATAGAGGCGCTGAACTCTCCACTGAACTCCTAGCATGTGTTACAGGCTCGGCTGATGTTATTGAAACTGACAATGCAGCGCTCGGGAGGGAAGAGCGAGCACAACTCCTCCTCATCCTCCCTCGTCTCTCTCTCTCTCACACACACGCGCACACACAACACAGCAGCCTCTGAAAAAGTTCACCGTCCCAACGCTCTGCCAGGAACCTGAAGAAAGGGAGAAATAACTCCAAAACAATCTGTTATTTTTACTTTTAAAGAGGCGCAAACCAAACTGTCAGCTCGGCATGGATTATTCCACCACAGGGCCTGGCTCCCCGCTTCCCCGGCATGGATTATTCCACCACAGGGCCTGGCTCCCCGCTTCCCCGCCATAATCCGCCCCAAAAAACTCCTGGTGAAGCCTTTCAAAACAATTTATGCAAACAAACATCAAGCGCGGCTATTTGTTTTGGCACCACTTTTCAGTAAACCAGACTGAACCAGGACCAGATGGGCCCCCCCAACACCAGCCTCCCCCTTCTCTGTGCATTGTGTCCAATGGTACAGGCAGGGGGTGGTGGGGGGTGCTCAGCAGGCACTGGCAGGCCAAAGTGATGGGGAGCTACTTAACACTTAGCCCCCTACTCATTGCATTACTGCTGTCATGTCTGGACACGTCTGTGTACAGTATGGGACATGTTTTGGGTTTGTTTTCTTGTTTTTTGTTATGTTTGTTCCCTTACGATGGCAAACACAAGCATGCAGACAAACATTTGAAGCCAACGTCTGTTGCATGTGTCATCATATTTTAGCTATTACCAGGGGTGAAATTGGCTTGAAGTTCTTGCCGGAACGTCCAGAGATTTAAATAAGGGACACCTCCCGGAGTCTAAATTGTGTGTCAGATGCCCAAAACGTGTGCTTATGGTTAGGGTTTGGGGTCGGACTAATGAGCGGTCAGAACAGTGCCACGCTACCCAAAAACACCGAAATGCATAGAAAACTGAATTTTGGAACAGTTATTATTATTACCTGTACTTGCATCTATTAGTAGGCCTACTGCTGTAACTTCTCATTGCAGGGTGTCTACCTTTTTTTCTTTCCACAAAAGGCGTGTGATTTTAACCAATCAGAAGAGTCTGCCAATCAGAAACATGTTTTGTATACTTTTTGTCATATCCCGCCTACTGTATAAGGTATGGAGAAAGGCAGTTTCCGTATCCGGTCTATACGTGATCTCCAACTGCAAAGTGAACTGAGCCCATAGAGTTATAGGACTGAGTCCATGGTTTGTTGCGCAATGTGCGAGTGTGTGGAGTGGACAACAATTCTCTTTGTTGAATACATTTAAAATAAACACTGAACGCAAGGATTACGCTGACTGACACACTGGGAAAATTCAAAAGCAATTTATTAGAAAATAACTAATAACACTTGTGGACATGCGTTTGTAGCACAGTGGCAGGTTATTTAATATGGGATTTTGATAGCTGCCGTCCAGTTCTTCTTAACGGAACAGCGTTCCGCCACTGAATCTTTTCCTGGAACGGCGTTCCGGCCCATTCCGGCCCACTTTCACCCCTGACTTTTCATTGGTGTTTTGTGTTGAGGAACTGAAACCAAAGAACTGTCCTTTTTGTGTACTGCGTCTCATGGGAGGGCAGTGGGCAGTTCAGAAACCTGTCCACCGGTTACAGTACATCATCGATGGGGAATCCAAGCTAATAGAAACTGCAGGCTTGCTATTCCTGAAAAGTTGCAATGTAAATATATTTAAATCTTGTTAAAAAAATTATCTGCTTAACGATGATGTCACTGGTGGACAGGTTTCTGAACTGCCCACAGCCCTCCGATTAGACACTGAGTAGAAAAGACTGAGACTGAGTAGAAAAGATCGTGGTATTTTATCATGAACATTAGTGAGGACCATAGGCCTATATAAAGATAAGTTGAAAAGTGGTGAAGTGGTCCTTTAAGTATAGCAATATTTAAAATGTCTTCCACCACTGTTGTTAACAATAAACAACTTCGCAGGAAACTTCTCCGTCACGGCAAATTCAGCGTATGAGAACATTCGGAAATAATGCATAAGAGACAAGATGGCCGCCGCACTAACGTATACCATGACCCGATGGTGGTGACAGCTGCGGCAGCGCTGCGGCCAGTAATTGGAGTGACAGTAATGAGAACCGTCTCCTCTCTCATTGTACAGGGACGGGCGATGGGTCGCCATGCAGCCTTACATTTTCGCTGCCTATACTGGGAGAAAGAGAAAAGAAAAAGAACATGTATACTTGCAAGCTACAGTTTATCTGTTTTTCCATTTTCTCACACGCGGGATTGAAAGTGGACATGGTCATTTAAAGGTTGAGTGAGTTTCATGACCTCCGGGGGGGGTCTTGACACCTGTCAACAGTTGATTGTGTATTTGCAAAGAAAAAAAAAGTGTGAGGTGTCAATAAGAAACATTTTTAAAAAGCTACTTTTAAAAGTGGAAAACTTGGTTTACACACGACAACGACATGTTGCTGCTCCTGTTGCTACCGCTGGCCCTTTGCCTTAAGGGAAAGTTCGGTCTGGAGCCAGCATCCATCTCAGCACACAGACCACACATACACAAACATAGGCATAGTAGCAGGGAGGTAGCCTACACATGGCAAACAGACTCCTGCACTTGCGGGACCGAAAATACACATTTGATCATATTCGTGTCCAAACACGAACGCTAACGCACGAAGGAGACACGTCGCGGACCGAGGCAACACCACCGAGCGAGCTACTGACACGCCCGATATAGACACGTATGCTATGCCATGCCCGCTTGCCAACGGGAAACACAGAGACACAACCCGACAGGCCCCGAGATGAAAGACGGAGCACACGGCGCCTCCGTAGTACCTCAACCCAGATGCAGGCTTGTGCAAAATCATCCCACAAACTAACCTGACCATCACCAAACACGCCCTCCTCTCTCTCTCACGCACGCGCGCGCGCACACACACACACACACACACACACACACACACACACACACACACACACACACACACACACACACACACACACACACACACACACACACACACACACACACACACACACACACACACACACACACACACACAAACACACACACACACACACACACAGCCAGAGGCTTCCCATAAGCAGTCATTTCCCAGAGTCACTGCCAGGCGCTCTCTCTCAGTGACAAGCTACAAATCCCTGACACCACCACTGATGATAGCTTTGCAGTACAGCCTCCAGGGGACTCTGCCAACCAGCGAGCACAGAAACACAGAAACAAACACAAACACACACACTTACTGTACACACGCTGTCTGTCTGTCTCTCTTCTCTTTCTTTCTTTCTTTCTGACTGTCAGTCTCTGCCTCCCCTTCTCTCCGCCTCTTTTCTTTCAACACCGATTTATACTTAGCTGCGCGTTGGTGTGAGCTTGTAGATCAACACGACACGCAGTGAAGTATGAATCAAGCCTTAGATAGTGGGGCTACCGTAGGCTATCTCTCTCATTCTTTCACTCCACTCGTTCCATCTCTGGCTGTCTCTCTGCTCTCTCATGTTCTGTCCCAGGAGGAGCCCTGGAGGCCTCTGGGATCTGCTGCTCACAACACCAACATTCCAGGGATTTGTTTGAGTTAAACATCTGACTACAACCAATCAAAAAATAATGAGGCTAACAAATGATGTGCCAATTACGCATGTCCGTTCCAATGCGGTAGAAGTCCGATCAAATGACTTTGTGTCTTTTAAAAGTCAAACAATGCCAATCATGTAGCCCACAGTAGCACCAGTGGACTGTCACACCACTAATGCTTATGATGATCAAGCTAATAATGCCCTCTAAGGCAATCACTGCTCCTTTCATTTGCTTTAGCGGATGATTTATTGAAACAATCGTGGTGATATAATACTTTCTTTCTGTTTGATACAGCTTTAATGACTCCCTCTGTGTGTTCAAATTATTCGCCAGCCTAGACGATGCTTGTTTTAGTTTAACCGGCCAATACTGTGACCACAGTCCACCACTGTCACTCCATCCTTGCTCTGATTACAATATTTATTACTTTTCTTTCCCATTTTGGATAATTTACCAGCACTAATAACACTCCCTGATGAAGTTTAAGTGTGTGTGTGTGTGTGTGTGTGTGTGTGTGTGTGTGTGTGTGAGTGCGTGCGTGCGTGTATGTGTGTCTGCGTACATGTTTGCATGTGTGTGTGTGTGTGTACTGTACAGTATGTGTGCATATATGTATGACTGTTTGTGCAATAATTCGGGATCACAAGTGAGCGTTCATTGGCATATACCAATCTGCCTTTAATGAGATCACACACCTCCAGGTAGGATGTGCCCTCCTCATCTCCAGCACGGATCAGGGTTCTCCCCTCCATCTCTCCATCTGTCTGCCCTTATTACCATTTCAACACCCACACCCCCTTCACCCCTCAGTCTTATGAAAAACCACCAAGGCTTTTGTGCGCTTCATTAAGTCGGCACAGGAAACATATTAAACAGGAGAATAGGGCTTGGAGCCATGGCATGTTGACTTAACCTTTCGTGGGTGTGAGTTTATTTTTTGTCTCCACGCCCGTGCAGTACATAACGTGAGCGAGGTACATTAGTAACCAGCAGGGCCAGTTAGAAAGACAGACGGGAAACTTTCTCCTCGGTTGATTTTCAACATCTTGATTTGAATGTCATGAGAGTGAGACGATGGCGATGCTATATGCCATTAGGTAAATGTTATGTAAGAGACAAAACTACGATTACCAGATGAGTTTGGGTCTGATTGTATTTGCAAATAACCTGCTGGGAAAATCGGTTACAGTATATTGTGTGGCTTGCTGTACGACTGCAAACTAGGCAGTTTTCCACTTCAATACAGTTCTATTCTAAAAATGAATTTCAAATTCTTTCCTGGAATTGTCTGAACTTTGAGATCCTGTGTACTACAGTATATGTCTATAACAGACTCCAAGCATATGATATAGCTAGAGAGTTGCAACATAAGACAAAAACATTTATAGTGTAACCTGATCATTCAAACATACAAGGCAAGCCAAGTGAAGTAAGAATATTGTTATGATGTGTGTGTGTGTGTGTGTGTGTGTGTGTGTGTGTGTGTGTGTGTATATATATATATATATATATATATATAAAATAATAAAAATAGAAGAATCATAAAAAACAGACAGACAGACAGACATAAATACAAGTATTTCTAAGGACGCATTTAGAAATACTTTGGCTCTTAAGCTGTATTTATACTTTACCATGCAACGACGCCATGACCGTAATATAGAAAATCAATAAGCTCACATACTGTACCATCCATGATTAGTTGTGATCTTATATATCTGCTATATGTTCGGTCCATAATGCCCTATGGCTACAACGGAGCATAAAAGAGGCATTAGCCTCAGCTGGTGAAGGAAGAACCCAGTGCTCGTTAGGATGTGAGTTATTGACTAATCTGGGCAAAACAGTGTAAAAAGATTGTTCTATTGTGGATATGACACGTTCCAGGGAGAAGGGCGCTCTGGTCAGTGGGCCATTACAATTACTGTTCATTTGGTCTTGATTCAGTGGGATGGCCAGTGACTGCTGCACATGCATTATGCATGGCTCTGTCCATATGCACTTGGGCCATCATGCATGCCCTTGTGAAATTCATTGGCCACTGGCAAGCAATTACATTCCGCTTGCGCCACACTCCCTGGTGTAATAACAATTCGCATTTGAAAACATGCGTCCCATAGATGATACAAGATCATTTTGATTTTTTTTAATAGCGATTGGTGAACGGAATGTAAAATACAATATAGGAAATACGAATAACAAGCTAATATTATGTGTTATTTCAAGTTAGTTTAATCAATTTAAACCTCCATATTTTGTGCATGTCATTATAGGCAAAAAGGGGTGGGAGGCAGATCTCTCACTACATCTGCCTTGCTTGGGGTCCTCTTACAGATGATAAAATATATGCTGATATCAGAAGCTGTTAGGTATATTACAACAATTGTAAGCCTATACCTGTATTTAGCATTTCCGTCCATCTCTATGTGCACATTTCTCAAGTTTAAAGACACGTCCTTATTATATTTTAGACACATTTCTGTGTTAAAGTAGTGTAACCTTTGCTGGTCACATAGCACATTTGACATATATTGTTGAATGTGAATGCAGGAATTAAATGATCCTACGTATATCAGTGTTAACATGTCACTCATTAAAAACAACTTGGCAATTGATGACATTTAAGCACCTGCAGGGTGAGTTATCCAAGATGACGCCACTGTGTGTGTGTGTGTGTGTGTGTGTGTGTGTGTGTGTGTGTGTGTGTGTGTGTGTGTGTGTGTGTGTGTGTGTCACACACAGTCACACACCGCACCTGGAATGACCACTATCTGTATCTGTCCATCTGTATCTCAGACTCCTATAGTGACAGTCTGCGGGGAGGAGAGGAGGAGGAGGAGCACACTACAGCTCACATGCGGCTCTTGGGCGCCTCTCGAAGAGAAAGGCCGTAATCGCAGACGCATCTCTGGGGAGGCGTCGCGTAATTTCATCAGCTGCTGAAGGGTGGAGTGGAGCGCATATATATACCACATGGCCGGGGGGAGGCTTGTGATTGGCTTGTTGACTTGAGACAGCCACATGAGGAAATAATAGCCTAATAATAATAATAAGAGGCAAACGGAGTTGACAAAGTCAGATCAATTGTCTTCAAAAAGAGGGGTCCAGCTATACCTTCAGAGTTTCGTGAGGGATTTCCAAATTGTCCCTTATTAAGGTTCCTTGAAATTAAAACGTTTGAGAACCACTACTCTATAACAGGCTAGATTAGATATCATAATTGTACTTTTTAACCGGTTAGGCTATACCTCCTGACATTGTCGCAGCTAGACCGCCAGACGCCAGTCGCTCCGAGCGACGGGTGTGAAGTTTAAACTCCGTCTCCACCCCAACCATTGAAGTGGTGCTGATTGCTGAAGGAGCCCAGGGCTCAGTCAGCAGCGCTACGGGTCGGTCCGGTCGTTACAACGGACTCAGAGAGCTTCATTGTTTATTCCGGGCGCGAGTCGACGGAACCAACCGTATATCAGTATAGGACTGATCAAAGCTGTCGTGAAACATATATTACGTAAATGAACGGAAGATAAGTATCCTCCTGACATCTGACAAACCAAAAGAATATATCCACATAAAGCACGCACGTGCACGACACACACAGCTTGTTTATATGAGAGAGAGAGAGAGAGAGAGGGGGGGGAGAGAGAGAGAGAGAGAAATAGAGAGAGGGAGGGAGAGAGAGAGACTCAAGAATAGCCCAGCTATGGTTGATTTGTTGATCTAATAAGGCTTAAAATTCATTCTCATTGTATTCACTGGGAGGCAGCCACACATTCCTTCCCCATCTTCTTCAAGTGAGCATTATTCAATTAAAATGCAATTCTCGTGCTCCGCGTCCACGGATATTTAATTAGAGTGAGAGCACGCGGGGTTTCCACTTTCTTTTTCTTTTTTTCTTTGCCCCCTCTCACAGTTTCTTTTGTGTTTCACCTCTAAGGCATATTTTCACTCAGTTACTCGCTGGTTTAACACAGGCACGTATCCATTTGTTAATTGACACAATTACGCATTACGCGCAATGTGCACGTGGGTCTCCAGGCACGCATCAATCACGGGTCTATTGACCTGTCAAAGCCCCTTCCCTCCACACACCTGCCCTGCTGGGACTCAACCTGCCCCTAATAGAGAGAGAGATAGAAACATCATCGTCATTAACTCTGGCTTGGACCTTTGGCCAAGCTGCACAGCCAGAGGCGAACAAAGGTCGAGGGGGCGAAAATTGAGTGTCAGAGCGAGGTGCTCATTAAATTACTTTCAATTTCTTTAGCATAGACAATAAAATATGAAATAATACTACTAATAATATATTAATAATATTAATAAACGTCCTGTGTAATATGTTTGGCTATATGATAACAGAAGGGTTTAGTTTTACTGTCTTACATTAGGCTACTTAATTAGTCCATGGGCCTACTGTAAAATGAATCATCTGTCAAAGACTGACGTATATGCGTGATGGTGCTGCCAAAATATAGGCTACTTTTGTTTGGTTTGAATAAATATCATTTCACAAAAAACGATGCAATATAATGGAGGCACAATAGCAACCCCCATGTAGATGCAGTCTTTATATTTGATCGTTAAATCAGCCAATAATTCCACACAAAGAGCAACACAGCTGTGTGTATTATAGGCTACAGTGCAACGCTGTAATAAAACAGCAATGTTGGACGTGATTGGCAAAGACATTATTCCATCCTTGCTGTCCTGTCGTTCCGGGATTACAATGACGTCACGCTGGTACCCTTGCATGGGTGAATGCTAAAGAACTATAGAGCCACAAATAATAGCACAAGCAGAGTCCATATCTTGCAAGTCTTTCGTTATCCTTTAAGCCTCCTTCGGCTAACATCAACAACATTTTTTTGTATTCTTAATGACGCTTAATTTCATTTCTTATCGGCTCCTTTGGGGGATTATTTAATTCATATAAAACTATCTGCAGCTGGTATTGCAGCCCAAAGTCTCCCTCCTATGAGTGTAGTCATCTATTATTGAGGGGAAGGCCGTGCGTGGAAATGTGTGCAAGACGGTGGATTTAAGTAGAATTGGTTACAATCGATCAAGGGTGAAGAATATTATTGCTGATGGTAACAAAAGAAGCAGCTATGTCTTTCTCGCAGTTTGGATACCCTTACAATGCAGCTTCCCAGGTAAGCCTCTATATTATTATCTTATCTATATAATATTAAATCATATTTTGATATAGCCTACAGAATGAGTGTGTTGTAATAAGTTATCATAGCCTACCCTCTGCCTCCGATAGGACACAGATGGCTGGCTGACTGTCAAACTTCCCTGGCAGTAATGACAATTGCGTGCCGTGCTTTTTGTTGGACCAAATATCGACATGCATGTCCAATTACTTTGAATTATGAATGATGCTCACGTGTTGTTCTGATGACAAAAGAGATGAATGTCACCTATTAGTTCAACTATTGCGCTGCTCGTCAAGTTAAACTGCGAGCACTCCAAACTTTTCACTCAAAGTTCGGACATCAGAGTGCAACAAATTATTGCATTGCAATCATTATTTTGTATAAAGGTTTGGAAGAAAGCTTAGCCTTAATGCAAGCGTTTACATTAATTCCCTATACTTTTTAATGGCATATAGTATGGCATATAATTGGTTAAAATTCTGGTGCAAAAGTTAGACTATTCAAAGTTGTTATCCAACTTTTAATTTCTATCATGTTCTCTGCATCTTGTTTTAGTGGCGTTGCTGACAACTGAACGGAACGTCATAGCAATTAAACCCACATTTATTACAATAGGCTGCTCTTAAATATCAATAATTTCTAAAGTTCATATCTTATCGGATTATCAAATTACCACGGGCTGATATAGTTTCACAATATAATGCTACAGTAGCCAATATTATACGTCAAAACATTAATTGCGTGTCACGGATTCGCGTAAAGCCTGCACTCTCCTCCTTACCTCACCTGAAATTCCCTATCAGACTACAATCACTCCTTATACTTTACACACACGCACACTATCCAAATAAAAGAGCGCATGGATGCGACAAAAACGCCAATGACACTTCTGTCTATCCACGATTCTTCTTCATGCAGTTTTTCGTGTCGGCAAACCCCAGTACGACTTGCTACGATTCGATTTCCTCCAGGTCGGTGTCTGGTGACGGCGGCACCAGTTCATCCCAGCAGCCCCCCGTAACGTCCGGCTTCTGCTGTCCGGCATCCCCCTACGAGAACCACCACCATCACCACCAGCAGCACCGGCTCCTGCCCGGCGCCAGGACCGAGCTCTGCAACGCTGCGTTGGGGATGTACAGCTCTCCGTACGCGGCTGCCGCGGCCGCAGCCACTCACAGCTACGCCAACTACTTCCCATACAGCACCGAGCCGGCTCTCTACTCCTCGCTGGTAGGTCGAGCTTTACGCACGGACTGGCTGGCTGCTCCGCCACGCAGCATCGATCTATCCCTGTCTGAGCTGAGCTGCATGTCTATAGTCTAGCCTTCCTAAACGGGTGCTAGATCAATTAAACCCATTAAGCTTCACTGCTCACTTCAACATTTCCCCTCTTCATTAGATTTATTTTGTTATGTTACTGTTTATTGTTTGCGTAACATCGAATCTATTAATCTATCATCATATCATGCATGTGTAACTCTGCAAGGAACCAAATCAACACATGTACACTCCCTATGCTTAGTTACACATGGATATACATTTGTGTGCATGTGTGCGTGCGTGTGTGTGTGTGTGTGTGTGTGTGTGTGTGTGTGTACTGTGTGTGTGTGTGTGTCACACCTATCACTGCATTGTTGAATCAAGTTTAGTAAAAGTTTATGCATGCAATGAAAAATATTGTAGCCTATAACATTTACCACTTTGTATTTACTTGCGTGATGAGAATAATAGTCTAATATAATAATATACTCTAACTAGATTGTACTAAGAAAATAAATAATATGGAACTATAATCTTCTGGTTCCAAACAGAGTTTAGTGTTAAGAAAGCGGAAATGAGATAGGCTAGCATGCTTGTTCCCTGTGGGGTGTTTTAATGAAACACAGAGAGAGAAATCTGCCAAGTAGGCTTTTTAACACACACAAACAAATCCCTAAAATCTAATTTTGAATATATTATATATTTCATTTATAGAATCCACAATATGACATTAAGGATGGAACAGGCACTTTACACTCTGGCATCACCCAAACCGCAGCGTACTATCCATACGACACCTCACTGGGCCAGTATCAATACGACAGGTAAGGTCCATTTTCTATCCATGCCCTTCAAAGACAGGACAGCGGATCATTTAAAATGCTAGAAATTCAAATGTGGAGGAGGGGGGAAAACAACAAACACAAAAGTGACCAACCCCCACATTCAGAAATCCTTCTGGTAAATGTTGTTGTGTGATGTCAGTCCATCCTGCACTCACCTCAAGATAAACAAATACTAGGATACTTGACCTCATCAACATGCATTTTATTTCACAGTTAAAAATAGAGACGCTTCTTGACCATTGCAGGTGTAGCTGGTTTTGAATGTTGGACATTGACAACGTACATTTACAGGCTCATATTATGCTTATGTAATAGTATTATACAATATACAGTATGTCAAACTATAGCAACTTCCTACACTCGTGATGTCATGATTATTCATGCCCAGACAGCTGCTTTTCTCTATAGAGACCTTTTTCTCATATTATTATGTTTGAAAATAAACTACGGTATATTGCCTATAGATGTAGACTAGTTTGTAAATATCTCAGAAGTTGTGCCTTGTTGCTCTAACTGTTAAGCTTGAACACACAGCAATCATGTTTTATGTTGGAACCATCACCTCACTGAGGGAATATGTCACGTTTGGATCAAAGGTCAGGGTGTTAGTGATACTGATACCAGTCTGGAGCAGAGCAGTAGGACTACTTAAAATAACACTCCGGGGTGCTTGGATTTTTTTGAGTGAATATAGTTTATGAGGTATTTTGCTAATGATGCTATAGCGTCTGTGTGTGTGTGTGTGTGTGTGCGCGACTGTGTGCGCACGCACGTGTGTGTGTGTGCATGCTTGCAGTGGTGTAAAGTAAAGTGCATGTACTTAGATACTGTAATTAAGTACAAATTTCAATACTTTTACTTCTACCCCATACATCTCAGATGAAATATTATACTTTTACTCCACTGCAATTGGATGAAAACATTAGTTACGGTTCTAGTTAGTTTGTATTTTTGATTATTATTATTATTACAAAACTAATATAACCATCTACAAGCTCAGCTATTTTGAAATGGCTAAAATATTTAGGGATGATGTGCACATCAGCACTATTTCAGGCATTTCAAAATAGCCGTTCTACATGCTTGTAGATCTGCTATTTTCAAAAGATTTTTTTAATACATTGTGAACTTGTGAAATGGGGACATTCTGCACAATGAGTATGCCTTTTGTACTAAAAAACGTTTGGTCATTTCATCGTCTACTCAGGCTTATGTGAACACCCCAGACAGTTTTTAAGTTGCTTGATTCAGTATTTAGATATTTGATATTGATTTTAGCTGCCCCACCGCCTTCCTATAGAAACTCATTGTAACTTCAAACTCCATTTTAACCCTGATAGATACATCGAAAACACCTGATCTTTTTTTCATAGTGTTCTTGTGAGGGGCCGTGGTTTTTCATTTACTCTTTCATTTATTTTTGAGTGGTGCAACCACTCCTATAGACAGCTATAGTGTGTCTGTCCCTGGGTCCCTGTGTCCGAGCACGAAAATAGTGTTATAGCCTTTGTTCACCACCAAGTGTCACTGTTGCACAGCCTAACACACAGACACACACAGGCCAGGGAGGAGGGCTTGTACAGTACAGTACAGTACAGTACAGTACAGTACAGTACAGTACAGTACAGTACAGTACAGTACAGTACAGGAAAATATTTAGGAGGACTACACTGCTGCGAGACGGAGGAGACTAAAACATCAAAAAGAATATTTAAAAATAAATGAAAACAGTAAATGAAAAACCACGGCCCTCACGTATTAGAAGGACATTATCAGTCACCAGAAAAAAGGTTGGGTGTTTTTGATGAATCTATCTTGGTTAAAATGGAGTTAGAAGTTGCAATGGGTTTGTATAGGAAGGGGGCTAGGCAGCTGAAATTAATAACAAATATCCAAATACTGAATCGAGCATGTATCCATGTTATGTACATATATACATTTTGAATACAGGACTTGTAACAGACTAAACAGACTTGTATATATTGCAGTATTGGTACTTTTACTTAAGTAAACATATGAGTTCTTCCATCACTATGTGTGTGTGTGTGTGTGCGTGTGCGTGTGTGTGTGTGTGTGTGCGTGCCAGATATGGAACCGTAGACTTCAATGGCTCAGCGAGGAGAAAGAACGCCACCCGGGAGACCACGAGCACCTTGAAGACGTGGCTGTACGAGCACCGCAAGAACCCCTACCCCACCAAGGGCGAGAAGATCATGCTGGCCATCATCACCAAGATGACGCTCACCCAGGTGTCCACCTGGTTCGCCAACGCCCGGCGGAGGCTCAAGAAGGAGAACAAGATGACCTGGTCTCCCAAGAACAAGGCAAGCGACGACAGGAAGGACGACGACCTCGACAAGAGTGACCAGGAGTGTGTCACCAAAGGTAATGTATACCTAGGCTATACCCTCCACGAGAGGGTTCATCTAACTCTGAGTTGACCACTTGAACCCTATACCTATTCTGGGGGGGAAATATCAGATCGACAGCGTCGTTTGTAAGAAACAGGGAGAGAGAGCCGGGGAGAGACTTATAGCAAAGGTTTGCCGGACCCAGGAATTTAACCTGGGGCTCGCTGTCAGGCGTATAGGTAGGTGCCCATCGGCCAAGTTGTTAGGCTAGGTTAGATTGACAATTGATTGGCAATTTTCAGTGAAAAGATTTAGTGTATATCAATGTGAATGGGTATGTAGTGTTTAAAATGGTTCAATTCATTCAGTTGAAACGATTTAATTGTGCAGCGCTGAAACATTCAACAAACTGATACAAAAGGTCATACGATTTTAGGAGTGCTGTGGGTAGGAGGATTATAGACACAGTATATTGAGCACTTTGAGGGAAATCTGAATTCTTAAGTTGCTCTTGCCATGTTTCCGTCCATAAGACTATTGATATATTTACAGTCTCCATATTATGCTTTGTAAAACTGCATAATATGGTCAAGTCTATGTTTAACTGAATGTTTTTTCTCATTTGAACTCAGACTCCTGTGACGGTAAAGAAGATAAGGAACTTCATCTAAGTGACCTGGAGGACATGGAGGAGGAAGACTGTGATAAACTGGACAGTGACTGTGAGAAGGTGGCCCCTGATGAGCTGGACCTCCACAGGGCCATGGCCGTGTCGGGAAAAACTCCAAAGAGAGAGCTCTCCGAGCTGCACCTCAACTTGGCCAACAGCTTCCCCGCCTTCCCATGCCATGCCATCAAGGGCATGACCTCTCTCCCGCCTCTCCCGTCTGACTTTCTGGAACCCGTGGTGTCCAAGCCCCCCTCCGCCTCTTCCACCACGCCCACGGGGAGCATATCCCTGTCTCATTTTGAACCTTTGGACAAGCCGCGGATCTGGTCTCTAGCTCGCACGGCGGCCTCGGGAGTCATACTGAGCCCTCGCCACGGCTCGGAGCTGAGGACAGGCCGCTTGGCTGGGGGGGAATACCAGCTGCAGACCTCCAGGCTCCCCGGGGCCCCTGCTGGACATTGTCGGGGCATCATGAGCCTCCACGAATCTAACAATGTGACCAACGCAGAGAACCCCTTCCAGGAGGCCCCGCCTTTGCACTCCAAAATATACGGCGCCGGCAGCTACAGTCACAAGAGCCTCCAGCTGCACTGCTCCTCGTACCCTGCACTCACTGACACGTGCCAGTACTCCATTGAAGGTACAGTATGTTGTCTTTCACGTTTACTTTCACCCATTATAGCTTATATACTGTATCACGTCGGGGTTTACAAATACATTAATCCTTTACTAACCACATGAGCCATGTTTTATACGTTTAAAAAAATTAAAATGTTGCAACAACGTGCAGACCAACAAGCTGACAACGTGTATCACGATGTGATGCCGCTGTGTTGTGAGCTTGTAGATACGGTATGCAGTTTTCGCCACATTTCTTCTTTGGCAATTTTCACCGATAATGCCATGCACATGCCATGCAAAAAGTGACATCAAGTTTAACAAGGATAATGTGAGAGGTTTACGTTACGCTATATTAGCAGACAGGCATATATTATATGCCTGTCAGTATATGTATATTATACATTATAATTATGTCATATTATTATATTGAAAAATGCATTGTGTCTGTTAAAACTCTGAGAAGCAAAGAAAGATGATTACTTTGTGAGACAATATTTTGACACACTACGTGTGCGTGTGTGTGTGTGTAGGATTCTCCGGTGGCAAGACAGAGACAGCCAACCTTAACGAGGCCTGTGGGGCCCTGCAAGCTGACAAGGTCATCGCCTTCAGACCTGTGATGAAGAGGTGAACCAGGTGAGTCACAGAACACTGACACGGAAAAAAGGGTCAAGCCACAAACAATCACCCGAGTGCCCGTACATGCATGCATTGCACACACACGCACGCACGCACGCACATAAATGCACAAACAAATGTACACACAGTAACTTGTGTCTATGGCAGCAACGGTCAACAACATATTGTCGCTGGGTACTGAAAAAGTCTTCCAATGGATCTACAGTAATGTAGTTAGAATGTAGTCACAAGCTCTTGTTAATAATTGGTAAAAAATGTAATACACCGTGGGGGGGTGATATGTGTTGGTCCGTAGAAGTGGCACAGAGGCTCTGTCCTCCAGGTGGGGACTCCAATAGGATACAACAGCAGTGATAATACACGGTAATGTGTGTAGGGAGAAATTCATTGGTATAACAACTTAATTGGGAATAAAAGGGGAGTAAGCATTGGCTACAAAAAAAATCTATAATTTGCGTGTGTGTGTGAAAATGTTAAAAAACATTTTGAAAATACATATTCAAGCTCATCGACAAGCTTGCAACGCGGTTGTGAGCTTGTATACTGTTTACTGTATCAGCTATTTCTGCTATTTTTGACCGACACTGTCGGTATAAACCAAGTTTTCTTACCAACTGCGACGTTTTGCAACATGTATTAGTATTATGTAATGTATGCAGAAGTGTGATGTCACTAATAAATCATGACCAAAACTGAAAGCATTTTAGACTGTTATCATATTGACTGCATACTATTACTATTTGTTTTCACATATCTTAAAATACACACATAAAATAATGTGTTTATTTTTGTCTCCTTTTTGCATCCTGTTAGATGAATGGCAGCTGTGGCCTACAATAACAAACAGTGAGACATTTATTAATATGCACTAATGGACAAAGTGGACGACGAGTGTCCACATTTGACACAGTGGAACTAGAGAAAGCAGGACAATTCAAACTGTGGGATGTGGCTATCATTTTGCACAATATTGTTTTTAAGTGGTGTTTAAATGATGTTATGCAAGAACTGTAGACAAGAATGGCCGGCAAATTTTGTCTACGGGCAATCGTGTAGTGTATCAAACGTGGACATGTATGTATTTATTTATTATTTGGCATTTTGTTTATTTATTTGGTAATTAAGTGTATTTATTTCCCTTTTCTCCTTTGAATAACTCTGTTATGTATTACATTACAACGTGGCTATTTGTAGTATTTTGCTTGATTTAAAACTTTCAAAAAGTTCACACGGAACGGATTGGATCTTGCTTTGCGTGTGAACGAAAAACTGTCATTGTGTTTATGTGCGCTTATATGCCATCCATGAAATATTTTATAAGAATGCATTTTTTTCCAAGAACCCTTTCGCTTTGTGTCATAATTTATGCACTCAGAAATTCAAACAGCAAATTAAAACATTTGAGGATCTACGATTGATCAAAGTTTTACCATCTTGAGTCTGGGCGTAAAACGAGAACATGGCTGGAAGGTCATAATTTCAGGAGGACGTGACTGAAATTCACAAGCCGGGGGAAGAAAAGGGGGACATCATCTCCTCCATTGTCAACCTCTAATCAGGAGTGGCATCAAACACTTTGTTACTGTTCAGACAAGCGACGAGGCAGGAATGTACAATCAATGCTGCTTTGTCCCTAAGAGGCGTAGCAATAACTTAATATGGTGTTAATTAAAAGGTCATTTCTAGGATCAAAACCAAAGGAGGAGTTCACATGGTCCATGAGAGGGTCCTTTGATTTGCCTATAGCATTTGATCAAAGCATTTGATCTCCAAATGTGAAACTGAAAGTAAACTTCTCAGTGAAGTGGCAATCAAAAAAATTTGCAAAAATTGCAAAAATAGCCCCCTAGTTTACAAGCTCAATATGCGTCGAGTGACACATTGTCAGTTTGTAGATTCGCTATTTTAGACAAACCTTTTTGAAAGTAATAAATATTGTAGCACGTACAGTAAGTGATAAGGAATAAAACATTTATGCCAATATTGATATATTGTGAAGCCCTAAACGATGCTATGTATTTCTAAATCTAAACAAAACCTGCATTTATGATGTGAAGTTGTGTTTGATTGATGCCTTTGTTTCCTCACAGAGATTACATTTGTACGAGGTAACCGAGGACTCCAGATCACAACTGGGACACTATAGCTAGCCTGTAATACATCCGACAAAATGATGACCCCCAGCTTAGCGGGGCAGAAACAAATGATACACACATAAACGTCATTTCAAGTGGGATCTCAGGGATTATGCTTGTACTAAAAGTATTAGGGCAATTGGGAGGCGCTGGCTTGTGTCCCGTGGCCAAAAGGCCAGCCAGGCCTGTGAGCAATGCATGTAGCTAGTCTATTATGGAGGCTTCACTTGACCGTGGAAAATCCTCTTGGAAAATCTAGATGACCAAGATGAGGTCAGGAATAATTAAATATTTAGGGTGGGGGGTTGGGCACACACGCACACACATACACACACACACACACACACACACACACACACACACACACACACACACACCTGTATACAAGGGTGAAAATGTTTAAGCAATAGCCTTTAGATAAATATTTGTAAATAAGATGAAATATATGGAACAAGGCCACAGTCACACATACACACACACACACACACACACACACACACACACACACACACACACACACACACACACACACACACACACACACACACACACACGTGCATGCGTGCGATAGTAGGCCTATACAATTAAATATATATATAGTCAAACAGGCCAAACAGATTGACATAACTCCACAGTTGCGTGTTTCATAACAAAGGTCAACTAATCATTCTTCTCATGTTACATGAAGTCATAACCCCACCTGAATTAACGGTACGATGAAAGCAACACATACGATATGGCGGCTATACGCTGGCGAGGAAGCCTCATGCTTTGCATGATAAAAAAACAAAACAAGGATCACCTTGATAATTTATACATGTATTGTGTGTCGTGATTATAGAGCACCAAGGATTTACAGCTCAGTTGTGCATGTGCGTGTGTGTGTGAGTGCGTGTGTGTGTGTGTGTGTGTGTGCATGTGTGTGTGTGTGTGTGTGTGTGTGTGTGCATGTGTGTTTTTCAAACTGCCAGATCACTCAGTAGGCCTATACAGCAACACAGTGCGTATGTTAATGAATAACTGAGCACACCAGGGGAATGTCTCCTCGTATGTCTTTTTAACCAGCACGGTACGTCCCTCTTTTACTTTAAGACAGGCCCGGCGTGCATCAAATATTTAAAGCCAAGTTAATTAAAGCACGCGGTTGTAAAGAAAATCTGCCGCACATTACTGAAAGTAATGATGCATGCGCAATGGGATTAAGCAAATGGCAATGGGCCTATACCTGAGGGAAACCACAGATAATACCTCGTGTATTATCGCGCATCACGGCGCTATTCAGCGGCGGTGTGTGAGGTGGCGAACAGATCAATTAGTGTGTAGTACATAGTGTTTTACACACAGCCCAAGGAATAGCACAGTGGATACTAGACAATTAAGGGTAACATTAGCCGTCTCTACCTAATTTATTCCATACAAAACTACTCAGCTGTTATTCAGTTCACATAAACATCTTGTTTCATAAGGAATGCTGTATGTGGCACAGGCACAGTGGATTTTAGACCCTCACAAAATTGTCCTGTGGGGGAGGGGTATTCAACCAAACATCAGAGCGATGTTTGTCTGACATCTTTAATCTGGGGCAGGACATGAAATCTGAGGCATACAATGTCAAGGAACAATACGTATTATACGTTCCTTAGGTAATACTACCTAAGGTAGTAATACTACCTAAGGTAGTAATACTACCTAAGGAACGTAATGCTTGTAGTATATATATATATATATATATAGCGCAACAAAATCACCCTAGTACATGATCTTCTCAGCAAATTATTTTTTTCTAGGGTGGGGAGTGGGAGGGTGGAGTTCTTTGTGGCCTGTTTGTATAATCCCAAACAGATTTTGGATAATCTTGTCAGACAAAATATCTGACAAGAAAAACAAGATTGTGGCAACATGAAGATAAACACTTGCAAATAGGACAATACCAGTGGTGATGATACATTGCCATTGTTCATTGTCAACCTCGGTCACATAGTCAAAGTAAACTTTGACTTGTCCCACAAATATTATTTATTTTTAAATAATACATAATTGTGTCCCCTAGTTGTAGTTGGTGGTATTGGCTACAGTACATTTGCCTTTATTATGCAGAATTTGTTCTCTGTATACTAAGCCTAACTATTAGGAAGAGTAGTGGTTGCCATTACTACAGCACGTTGGTTAATGAAGTGACTTGCTTTGGGACACTTAAAACTGGGTGGGCCCGGGCCTGCATGGGGGTGCTGATTCTTAGCTACGGCTGCCCCATTTTTTAACAATAACTGTTACAGAATGTACATGAACTTTGTGTACATAAATCAAACTGTGGTTACTATATGTAATAAGTATAACTGTATTATTATCACACTATCACCAGGTGAACGTGGATTTTTGGGGCCATTCTGTGGCGGTGAATCGCCCGCATGAGTAAGATTCTAACTGCTGAAATGTATGACAGAAATACAGAATATCCGTTTTTAAGGACAGAGCCCTATACTAGATCTCAATTGTAAAATTGAAAAGAACAGGAAACAAATCACACTGATGCTGTTCATAATGTGTATGGTTTGAGCAGCACAAAATCGAGGCATGCAGATATGAGATCTGCTAAGGCTTGAGTGACAGAAAGACCCAGCTATCATTGCAGTAACCACAAACACATGGACGATACAGAAAAAAGAGATACAACTAAGAATAAAATAAATTAAAGTAAACGGGTACAAGGATTAGGAATAGCCAAAATCCAACAGGATATAGTGTCCTTAATTGAACATCTGAACTTGGATGTTGTATGAGCAACTAACTATAAACAGAAGCAAATGAGCATAAACATATCGCCTTCGGCCAGAAACCTTGTATGTTCAAATTTAAATTATTTTCCCCCCTGAAAAATGTATGTCCTACGCCCTCATCATACATCGGGTCACACAAAAGTGCTGTCAATGCAGCATGTTGTCAGCTATAATGCTGTAGGTCAATGAGGGGGTTAACTTGGGAAAAAGCTCTATGAGGGAGCACCTCCATTTGAGTCCCACTTAATGAGCATGTGCCTGCGATGTCGAGAAACATGAATTACACTGACACGACAGCAATGGCCACTTGCTAATAGGAAGCAACAATAACAACAACAAGATCCCAAACAATAATTTGCCCCCGGGCCTGACAAAAGAGCCAACACAGAGGTGCCATTTGATGTGTCCCACGCTGGGGCAAAGGAGGGCTCATAAAACAAAGTCTTTGTACCGATGGCACAGAGCTCCAATGAGGGGGACAATGTACACACTTCATTACATTTTGTTAAAGGGTGCAGCGGAATGTGTGTGGAACATTTGTTTCTGTGCATGTCTCCCTCCATGGAATTCCTGGCAGCCGATGTCACTACAAGGTCTCTGCTAATGAGTTTTGTCAAAGATAATTATGGACTTGGTGGAATGGCCAGGGACGGGATGAAAAGCTGGCTTTGTGTGCTGTTGGTAGACATTGTGACCCCCGGTGTGACCCCTGGTTCTTCATATACCCTCTGGGTGAACTATACAATCCGTGGCAAATATAGGCACCTGCCCAAAAGCGCGGGCCTCCATTCCTATCCTCTTTGGTGATGTTCATTGGGTGCACTGATTTACGACAGCTTGATCTTCCTTGCCGTCATCAACCTGATCCTAATTTACCAGGCCAGAACTTGGCATGAGGGGATGTCAGACTGAGCGCTGCCATTTCCCAGGGCCTTGTGTCTCTTGTTGTGTTCCGAATAAGCATGATGTTCGTGCAATCCTCTGACCTGTGTAGTATCAGTATGGGAATGCTGGTTCTGAGTGAACGGACGCAGGGAATGAACGTTCCCTCCTGAGTTCCCTGTCTCAACCTCTCACCTCAGTTCACCAGCCAGCTGCTACTGCTTAATTGTGAATGGGACACCAAGCTCATGGGCAGAAGTGATACAATGAGGTGGTCACCCTGTAAACAAAGCTTAAAACCCCATGGTGCCCATGCACCGCCTAGCTCATGCCAGGGCCTGAATCAGCTCAAAGGCTAGGCCTGATGTAAAAGTTTTGCTCATATACTGTACACAAGGGAGCGTATTCTTCCTTGGAGCCAATTATATCGCAGCATCCTAAAAGGGCAAAAATCAAGCACACTTGAGAAGACCATCTGTAAGCACTGGGAAGACTGTAAATGGTACGCTGGCTGCAACATGACCAAGCCCACAGATGTTTCAACACATATGGCAATAAACAGGTCAAGAAGTCCCAATCACAAGACATGGGGGCAAACCCACAAGGGGGCACAAGGAAATACATTCTCATTGGACACCAGAACAAGAGAAGCTTTCATTTGGGGGGCCTGAATCCCTACATTGTAGCCCTACAAAACTGTGTGTGCTGTTGTTCCTGTTATCTTGTTTGTTCTTTTATGTTTGTCTGCTGAACTGGCAGTTCTCAGCCTGTGACCTTGAAGCAATGCCAGCGACGTCAGAATAATCTTCTGTGTCATTTTAATGCCCTTCAATAATCCCCCCACATCCCCGATTTAATCTCCCACTCTCCTTCGGTTTTTCTTCCCCTTTATGTTCGGGCATCTGTTGGCCTTTACTGCCTGCTGTTGGGTCTATGCTCCACTCTCACACAGGGTGTATCATGTCACAGCCCGACCACAAAACTCTCTAGTTAAAATCCCATTGTACTGCCTACGAGTCAGGGGAGAGCTATTTTCTACTAAACATGATGGAACAAAAGAGTATAGATTGTGGCAGTGGACACCCTGCCCAGTATAATGGCAGTGAAGGCTAGTAGTTTTTTTTCTTCTTTTTGGTGAGGTGAGTTTAGCTTATAAAGCAGTGGTCAAAGGGAAGGGTGACATGGCACATATATCTTTGTTTAGACTTCCAATATGTAACTGTAGTAGGGTGCCCCCTGTTGAAAAGCTTTTGCCCTGCTTCTGCCTTTTAAAAGATGTAAGAGATTTATGGGACATAAAATGTAATGCTGTAAAATGTATGTTTACATTTAGGATTATGGTACAGTATATTGCCTGAAACCTTTGATGTTGAAAAAGAGCTATTTTAAACTAGAATTGAGAATGTTTTCCTCAAAACTATTCTGAGCTTATGTTGTAACATATTCAAAGGTTTCTTGGTCAAACTAATTGTGGGCCCACTATAGTTATGTTTGAGGGGCGCTAGTCCCTCCTATATACAGCTTTTGTCCCCACATCTCAATATTTGCCATTGAAAATGAAAGGAAAAATTAGGTCAAATGTCCGCCAAATATGACGTAAATTTGTGGCACCACAAACATTAAATGCCATTGACAATGAAGGGAAAATGTACGTCATATGTAGATGAGCAAATCGGCTAACCAATCGAATAAATTCAGTCTTTCATGAGATGATGAAGAGTGCCCCTCACTTCACACAGGTGTGATTTTTATAAGTTAATATCATACCAAATCAAAGGACCTAATCCAGTGAAAATCTGTGTAGTTTTGCAAACCACTCCAGACAACAAGCTCTTGGGCTGATTCCCGTAGATTGCAGACACGGCAACAACATTCCGGTCTGCAAAGCAACGACGACAGTATCAATTCCCTCCAATTTACGTCTCGGAAATCCCCAGCAGACACCGTGGCAGGTTTGACAGCTGAAGTCCGGCGTCACTCTACTGTCCCACTGGCCTGCATTCTGCCTCTATACCGCTACATCAGCCGCAATCAGCAGTTATAGGTATATAGTGTTAGAGGTGTCAGCACACTTATCACAAACACGACCTCCTCCACCTGAGTGCGGGAGCCATTCCACGACATTAGTTTGGTTGGCATCACACAGGTTGGGAGATAGACTCGCAGTGGGGCAGTGGAATGGCAGTGCTCCCTCTCTCCAGGAGCCTCTGCTCAGGGAGCCTGCCTCTCCATGTGAGATCCCTGTGTAGGATTAGACAACTGATGTGCAAGTCAAATGACTTGTTCGCTCCAATGGAGCTTCTGTATCTGAGTTACGTCTCAATTGGCACAACTTACAGATACAAGTGTGTCTTCTTTATACTGTAGTCATGCAGTACAGTAAGGGAGAGCAGGCCTGCCCGTGGCAGTGTGGGTGATCTTTCAGGATCAGTATAGACCTTCTTTGTAAATTACAGAAGGTATTGCATTATGAAGTTAATCTAATTATAAATATCACAATAAATTCTATACGAAAGAGATTTACAACACAAGAGAAAGCCTTGAGGCTTGTGCAATCAAATCAAATCTTTTAAAACCGTACAGAGAAAAAAACCCACATGTGAAGAAAAGTCACATTGTGTTGTAAACAAACAATAACAGGTCCTCGTGAAGCAACATCAGTGCATGGCTGTGAAGAGCCCACCGGCATGGCACCAAACCAAACAAGCTGCCAGGGTGGGAAGAATTTAAATAAATACAAGGCACGGTTGTAGCATTAGCGTGCCAACAGTGACGTACGTGGTGGCTTTGATGCAGGGGAGCAGCAGCAGCAAAGAGGCAGTCACAACACGCTCTAGCTCCTGAGGCTGCAGGTAAACAGCCCTGGATGGATGGTCTGGAGGGGAGAGAGAGAGAGAGAGGCGGCAGGGAGGGGGTGTCGGGAGTCGGGAGGGGACCACACATTGTCATAGTTCGCTCTTAAACACACATAAAACACCCATAAAAGAACAGGTCCCATTATATGCGGGTGGCATATAATGACACCCCCCCCACCCACACACACACACACACACACACACACACACACACACACACACACACACACACACACACACACACACACACACACACACACACACACACACACACACACACACACACACACACACACACACACACACACACACACACACACACACACACACACACACACACACACACACACTCTGAGCTCATACAGCCAAGAGGCCCAAAACCCCCGGGGCTGTGTCCAATGATGGCGCATCATAATTATGCCTCTTTTATTGGCCATCTTATTCCAGCTATGACTGATGCAGCTCTCAACCCAAAGCGTTTCCATTTGCACTTTCATGTGGAAAACGCAGGCCTGCCTGCCTGCCTCTCAGAAAGGTGGGCTGACAAATATTTATGGCCTGACGTAAAGTCACTTTTAATCAGGGTCTCATGACCTGTTCTGAGGAGTCTGGCCCCCTTGCAACATGCTTATCTCCTCTTGTTATGAATGAGCCTTCAAAGGGCCCTCTGGTGCCTGCTCTGTTCACTTGTCTAAAAATAATAAGTGACACATTTCTTTGGAATCACTCATAATCAAGCGCCCTCGAAAAAAAAGGCAAGCACGGATCCCTGGCTGTGGTTAAATGTCAGAGATAAATCAATGACCTCCCTCTACTGGCCAGAGGGGTTACTGCAGTCGAACATAAGCAGCAACCAGTTCTGGCTGTTACTCTGCTTTCATCATAAGCAGAGAGAAACAACATCAACACAGTGAGTGAACGTATAATATATTAGGCCATATTATTATTATATATACGTAACATACCTTTCCAATAATCTATTTACACATTCTGCAAAACCCAAATCCTTCTGTATAAACATGTACTGCATAACTTCTATAAAATTGAACACCACTCCTAGACCAGACTAAATAATATACATTTATCATGTGGGCAGCACCGAATAATATGATGAATGGTGGAGGAAGCTAAGCAGAGATGTGTTGATGAAGTGCTACTAATAGAAATTACCTCAAAACTTCTTGAACCAAATATCAAAGCAAGACAAAATTACCCCCCCCCCACCCACACACACACACACCCTGGTTTAACTTCTTCAACTATTGGGCCCCATTGTAATCCCGCTCCGTGTTTAAAACTGTCTCGTTTGAAATGTAGATTTATGACACCAATATGTTCTTTTCCATGCTTTAACAGCCTATAAGGGCATTATGGGAGGGCTCTCTTACTGAAAACACATATTTTCCTCCCCCCCCCCCCCCCCAGAACCCCCCGTATTAGGAGTTATGGAGGATAGCGATCCTTAAAATGAAAGTCGTAAATCATATTTCCCTGCCATTATGCCATTAACGGGAGCATGGTTCTGTCATTTGGGTCATGCTAATAGTTTGGTCTTGAGGGCTGTGGCCGTGCTGAATGAGCACACGGAGCCATGAATGTTCTCTCCTGCCAGACAGCAAGGGGACACAGTGTGTGTGAACAGCGATTCTTGTTGGTGGTCCTGGACTAGTCCCTCAGCTTTCTTAGCCCCCAATCTCCCTCAATTTCATCCCCATCTGCTCTGGATTTTGCCCCACGCCCCCCACCTCCCCTCTCCACTCTGTCTTTCAATTGGAGTTTCTAAATTGGGGGCCTCGTTGTGGTCTTCCCGAAGAGACCCCAACGACAAACGATGGGAGTGTTTTGCACTCTGCAAAGGCCTTGGATGCCAGCAGAGAGCATATTAAATTTGTTACTAATTTTAAACTTGGCATGGCGGTCCATGTATCTGCCACCGGCTCAGTGAGGCAGCCGGGTTCGGGCCCCGATGCGACCACAACCACAATACAAACAAAGCATGAGGGAACAGCAGCTCCCAGTGTTCTACTGACAGCCAATGTTTAGAGAGGGGACTTTTTAAAAATAACCCGGCGTAATAGAATTAGTGGGAGAGAGGCGCCCCGGCACTATAGGTTTTCCCCCTTTTCAACTCCTGCAACGGATTTGTATAAAGAGTTTGAGAAACATAACCCCCCAAAAAAGTATAGAAAGAACTGAAGGAATGGATAAAGCTGATGTCTTTCTCCAGGTCATTTTCTCGAGAACCACCATGGGGGAAGTCCCTACGGCATGTTTTCGTTATCATTATTATTATCCTTAGTTATTATTATTATTCATAAATGTTCCAGTGGGAACAGCCCAACATCTTAAACTCAAATCTTAATAAGTCACTGTGCCAGAATGAGAGAGGTGAGCTACACGCACGCACGCCAGAGAAGTTTAACGATAGCGGGGAGAGGTGAGGATAGTGTTACTATGAAAATACAGCTGTCCTCTTTCCCACACACCTGAAGCAGAGGAGACTTGGACGCAACTCTACTCCCCCCCCCCCCCCCCACTCCACCCCACCTCGCCCTGCGGCGGAGGCCACAGCCAAAATGCTCCACCTCGTTCGGTGTGAAATCGGTGCCATTAACAGTACAGGTTCATTTGGATTCCTCTTCCCATTCTAGGGGAGTCTATCCGCTCAATTTGGTGACAAGGTCACACTCGTGTGTAGTGTGGAGGTGCGTGCTTGTGTGTGTGTGTGTGTGTGTGTGTGTGTGTGTGTGTGTGTGTGTGTGTGTGTGTGTGCCCACATCTTCTCACTGCCTTGCATCTATTGTCTAAGTGGCCATGTTAAGAGGATGTTGCTGGTGCGCCCCAGCTGCAGCTGTCACCCGTGGAACTGCAGTGACCTCTAGAGACCGTTCTCTCCACATACAATATGGAGGCAGGCTGACATGTTTTTGGCACCAGGCACACCAGGGTGACAGCGGGCTGATCGCACACACATTGAGGCTGCAGACTTGCTTGAGGCCCAGGACTGTCTCTGAATCAACATATATATATACACACATGCACCAACAAAACACCCATACCCGTGCGTGCACGCACGCACCATCAAACACACACACACCATCAAACACACACACATGCGCACCTACAGTATATAAATATCTATGTGCGCACGCACGCACGCACGCACGCACGCACGCACGCACGCACGCACGCACGCACGCGCAGGCGAGACTTGGGGCCAGCCCACTTTGTCGCTGCACTACAGATCACCCTGTTCACGGTGAGAAGCCATCTAATGTGTTTAGCAAACAGTCATTTATTCTCCCCATTCTTCCATAGCAGCGGTGAGGCTGTGTTTATCAGGCTGATTTCACTCTGCAGGTTCATCTGCAGTTCATCAGAGTTGAAACACTCACACATGTATCTCTCCCTAATTCCCTCTCTCTCGCTCGCTTGCTCTCTGTTTCCTTGGCATACCACACACGGTACTTTTAATCTGTTATTTCTACTTTTAATGTTCTGTATAACTTTCCATGACAGTGGACATTGAAATTGGATCCTAGTACAGTGTGTGTGTGTGTGTGTGTGTGTGTGTGTGTGCGCGCGCACTGCGTACATGCATGGGTGCGTGCGTATATATGCTCACACACAGTATAATACAGTATATGTATATGCACTGCAAAGGCTAAAATTCTAAAACCACTAATGGAAACTCTTGGAAGGACATGAATTAAACTAATAAAGGGCACAAAAACAACAATAAGTAAACACCTATCCTGTTTTCACACTAAATATGTCTGTGTAGAGATGGCAGTGAAACGCTTTGACAGTCTAGCCATACAACAGGAAGGAGGCCAACATATTTTTCTGTTCCGTTCAGCGAATGAGAAATGTTTTGATAAGCACGTAGACGGGCAGACAGACGTTTCCAGCTCATTTCAATGCCGTCACACCAAGAGAAACTCTGTTATAGCTTCCCTGCCTATAGACCACTAGGCAAGCAGACAGACTCCAGCTAATAAAACTGTTATCCAGCGGTTACAAGTACGCCATGCTATCCGTCACAGAGTCGTTGCACTCCCCCCCCCCCCCTTACAAAATGTGGAGGAAGAAAATGATCCAGAATACATCTTTTCAAAAAACCTTGCAGTAAATCTCCATCACATACAGGTTGCGTTTCGCTCAGGAGGGGATTTTCTGTACGCATGCCTTTAACAGCCTTTGCGGAGAATCACTGAGTGTCTGGTGAAGTATCGAGCTTATTGCCCAGGCCCGCAAGTGCTGTAAAGGTTTTTTTATATGGTAATTATTATTGTTATCATCATTATCATTCCGCGCGTACCGTAAAAGTGGATCACGGGTGATGTATGGAGGGACTGGGGCTGTAAATAACGGCTGTGGCGGAGGCAACATAAACCTGTCCTGGGCTCTTCAGTGCATGGGAGACTAAATAAAACGAGCACTTTGCGTTTCAATGCACTTTCACAGCCGCCACCAAAACTCAAAGCTGCAATGGAATGGTGAGGTCCCACTGTCCTTGTACGTATACCGTGATACTGCAAGCTGTTAAAGTGTCAATAATGTCTGTGTCCCTGTGGCACTGTAGACGTCGTTCTGCACCGTACCGTACTTAATGTTGAGTCCGGGGGTTGGTCAAGCCTTAAAACTAAGACAATCTTCCATGGAAATGTTATGAGAGCTGCCAGTATGAAAGATGGCAAAAAGCTGCTGATTTGAAGTATACCCAACATGTATTCCAGGTGTACTAACCGTGTGTGTCTGGTACCTGTGCACAGTCAAATGCTCAGTGTTAAAGGTAATTATGTGTAGATGAATAACACTAATAAAATAAATAAAATAATACATCCAAAGACCTTTTCAGAGGCAGCCGCCACATTACAAATTAACCATGCAGCGCAAACTGCAGGAGTGCTGCTTTATGGATGTGACTCATGGAAATAAGGAACATTATGCCACAGATATGTCGTGAGCCCAGGTAGACTGGAGTGCAACATCTGGTGGCTGAATGTTGTCTGTAAGCACCTTTTGTGACTTTTGTGACTCAGAGAATATATAAAATTTGTAAGCAGACTAATTTGCTTAGATTCTGCACAATCTCAGAGTTAGATTAACACTTAGTATTGTCACTGTGTGCGTGTGTGTGTGTGTGTGTGTGTGTGTGTGTGTGTGCAGTAACAGTATATGTGCTTTCCATTAGCTGTTGTACAGTAGTTACAGTACGGTGCAGGGGGGTCCGTGCACAGATGCCCTGTACTGTGCCATACGGCCGCGTTGCTCATTAGAGCTCAGATGGAAGGCATGAATCAAAGGGAGGAGAGAAGGAGAGGAAACGATCAATCTGCCTAATGGGAATCCCCCGTGAGGAGTGGGGGGCCGCAGCCGTCCCCAATGCAGCTGGAGACCCTGCTTTATGTGTGACCTCCCAGCTTAAAAAAAAAAAAAGAAAAACGCCCACCAGTGTCCCCCCCCACCACAGGTTCCACCACACACACACACACACACACATCATTACTCCCAAAAACAAACCATTTAGGTCGGGACCTCCCACGGTGTGTATGTGCACCGCGTGCCGGTGATGTGGTTTTCCACAGCAGACCTCGGAGGAGATCTCGACGTCTCCCATGTGTCGCCCGGGGTTCCCCCCCCCCCCCCCTCCCACCCCTCACAGGCACATGTGCTGCAGAAAGAAATTCCTGCTGGGCCGGTACCACCCGGACCCAGCCTGGCTTGATGTGGGGTGGACCATCAAAGACACACAATAGGGACAGGATTTATTGGGGGAGCTATTTTCTCTCGAGAAGGTCATGTGTTGTGGAAGGAGGAACTCCTAGTAATTTGATGTTTATTGAGTGTGTGCGTGAGCTTGTTGTGGCTCGGGGGTGGGATGAACCGCTGCGTCTGATTTATACTTATCCGGCATCACACATGCACGAAAACAGCCGATCTATGAGCTCACGGTGCGTTGTGCCGCAACACTCTGTGATCTTGTAGATCAGCCATTTGCATGTGCGCGGCACAGTACTCGGGTACCCAAGTCTAAATCACCTGCATTGGTGGGTGTAGGTAGGTAAACTCGGTGGGGTCAAGGTGAGGTTTGATCCCAGAAGTTTATTGTCCCCCCCCCCCCCCCCCCCCCCCACACACACACACACACCCTCCACTCCTTTCCTCAGTCTTTAGTCTTCAGACGGCCTCTGGAAGCTTTGATCTGGTACAGTGCAAGCCCTTCGCCGCCTCCAGAAAAACTACTTATCTATTCAGTGTGCAGGGCTGTTGCCAGCAGCCCTTTAAGAATCGAGTTATGCTAAACAGAGGTTGATTTAAACCAGAGCTTGACCCCTGACCCGGGGCTTAGAGGATAATGTCCTCGGTAAGGGTAGCAAAGTCCCGTTACCGGCCATGAATCTGGCCCCCGCCGACATTATTTCAAAATTGCTTAGTTGCATGGAAGTCCCTTTAGTGCTGAACGGACTTTCATAAAATTGATTTTCTGAGTACACCCTTTTAGCAGCTATAAGCTTGAAATATGAACCCTTCATTGCTGAAAGCATTTCATTTTTTTCCCTCCTGTGCCACCCCAACACCCCCCAACCACCCAACCCCACAACACCCCCCCAACCCCCGTAACTAATGATCTGGGGGGAAGGAGTGCGTTTGAAATTCTCCTCGGCAGCCATTTCCATAATTAAACACTGCTAATTATAAAGCTTTGGCTGACTTTAAACAAACAGGCACAGTTGCCGAGCACACGTTGACGCCTTCCATTTGGAAAATCTATGCAAATCGGTCCCACAGCCATTCCTTATATTTTCTTTTACAGATGAAACCGTGACATTAAGAACACACCGCTCGTTCATTCCCACACATACACAGATTACACAGCGGTACAGTAGTAACACAGAGGAGGAAATGACACCGCCACAATGATGGCTTGCCTGGAATAACATGCGTTGGCATGATCTACAGTCAAATGAGGACTGAAGTAGGCATTGTATAACAGTATTAAATCACTGACTGTGTGTGCATGTGTATATGTACACACACACACACACACACACACACACACACACACACACACACACACACACACACACACACACACACACACACACACACACACACACACACACACACACACACACACACACACACACACACACACACACACACACGCATGAATATGCATCCATTCATTACTATGAGTGCCCCCTAGAAGAGGAGGGGGGTTGTCTTGGCAAACCACACAGAAAATATTTCCACATTGTCGATTCCAGTGCTTTGATACTGCTTGTCAATTCATCAGCCTTTGACAGCAAGCCACTAGCAGCCATTATATCAGAGAAATGAAAATTATATATGAAGATTAACATCGAGTCATTTGTTAAAGGAAGGGAAATAATACTGGCGGGGAATAAACAAGGGGGCGCGAGACTGAGAGCCATGCTGCCAGTAATGCACACATCAACGGCATTTAAATTATTAAAAAGATTGGAAATCATAATTGGCCATATATTTTTCCCATTCTTCTCCGCACAAATGGCTCGCCCGGGGTACTTGACATTCACCGCTGGTTTGTAATGTAAATGACAGGACGGTATTTTCTTCCATATCTTAACAGCGGACGGGGGGGCAAAGTGATTGACTACTGAATGTAAGCGAAGCTACAGGTGGAGGTCAATTATCATTTGAATAATCGAGCATCGGCGGCTGCCTGGTGCTCGGCCGCGCAGTGCTACATATTTTTATCTCTATGCATTTCAATGAAGTCAGTGCTGGTACATAAAAGGTTATCACCTAGGAAACATATTTGCCTAGGCGCAAGTTAAACAGGCAAGTGAGATCGGCATAGATATTCAATTTAACCAGTCAACCCTGACCTATAAATATTTCAACAAAACCCAATGAGCCACCCCCCCCCCCCCCCACGCACACCCACACCCTCTCTATCCCTCTCTAACCCCCTCCCCCCACCCCTTCTCCTCCCTCTTCTTTGATCCAATTCCATTTCAGCAGTGGGAGATAGGAGACAAGAGAGAGAGAGAGAGAGAGAGAGAGAGAGAGAGACAGAGAGAGACACAGAGAGAGAGAAAGAGAGAGAAAGAGAGAGAGAAGGGGGGGGGGGTATGAGAGTAAAAAGTCGACCATATTGTTGCTTATCTATTAAGTGGATTGTTTAATGCATCTGCCATCTCCTCACCCAAGTGATGGGCACATAATACAGCAAGCGAGAGACAGAGAGACAGAGAGAGAAATGCATTACAGGACAACGGTGGCTCTAAAAGTTGTGGAGGAGGAGAGACATGAAATAAAATAATCTATAGTTGTGTGAGTTGACAAACCCCGCCTGACACGGTGCTCCGTGGCAGAGCGCGGGGCTCAGGAGATGGACATTAATCACGGTTGTGCGCTCTGCCCAGAGCGCCTGCACACGGGGGACACCTCAAAGTGAGCTGGAGGTTATGAGAGGCATGGGGGATTCATCAATACAGAGCCCCCGTAATAACAGCCAACAGCCAGCACTTAAAGCCCCACTGGTACCAGCCAGCGCACACATGCACTCGCCCCGCTGCCCCACTGCCATATGGGCCTCGCTCGCTCACACTCTCTCTTTCTCTCTCTGCTCTGCTCAGATATATACTCACACAGACGTGTGTACTCATATTATGTGTGCGCTAACATTGATTTTGACACGCACACACACACACACACACACACACACACACACACACACACACACACATGCTCACATGAAAGGTCGTATAAAGGTGAAAGGTCTCATGTGATATTTACTCTATACAGCGGCATGTCTCAACCAGTGGGACAGCAACCAAAGGCGGATCTAAAGCCTTAACCGATTCCATGCTGTTACCATAGGGGGGGATCGTGAGGCTAGTTCCAAACAAAAATAGTCATAACTCCCTCAAATCTTGACGGATTTACAAACGGGTTGGTTTAATACAAACGTTATCAACGTGTTTCAAGCCGCTTATCTGCTTATTTTTTTTTAAATAAAAATATATAAAAGCAGATAAGTATGTGGACGTCTCTGATGTTTATAACAAACCAAACCGTTTGAAAATCGGTTGAAAATTAAGCAAGTTGTGGTTATTTACAAAGTATATGCCCCATAGACACAATGTTATGCTGCCCCAAGGTAAAATGGCCACCACGTAGCAACGTCGCTCTCATTGGCCAGCAGCGCGGGTGAGCCTGCCATCTAGCTTTCTTATATATATATCTATGGTCTAGCCACACAGCTGTGTACCATGTGTGCTGTGTAATTTTCTCAGCGTGAGCACAGATTCATGTTTTATAAGCTCCCAAACATGGTACTTTGTCCCATTTTGAGCAGAAAAAACACTAATAACCCTGTGCGCATGCACGTGTACCACGGTTTACCGTGTACAGTAGGCTGTTTCTACAATGGGAGGCATGTAACTACCATAGTAAGGGAGAAACATCCGCACACTTGTTTCTAAAGAGCTCCACGAGACTTACCTGATGAAGAACTAGAGGGTTGAAACTTTGCATTTTAATAAAGTAAGTCTCGTGAAGCTCTAGAAGCAAGTGTGCGGATGTTTCATCCTCCTCTTTGATGTTTGCCTTGATGACTTGACATCCAGCACCTGGCCTGAATACAGGCAATGAGATGTGCACACAATCTTTTCTGTGAACAATAAATCATATATTTTCATAGGCAAATGTCGTGTTTCTCGTGGATGAATGATTGAATGATTGGGTTAATAATACTTGCAGTGGCATGTCACTCGCTGACAGTGGTGGAAAAACTAAAGTAGGCCTACTCACATTATGAGTAGTATCGCAGTATGAATACTGCAATTGAATGTAAGTAAAAGTCCAGAATTAGAAAATGACTTGAGTAAAGGTACAAAAGTATTGGTATCAAAAGGTACTAAAATACCAAAAAGTAGAAAGTACTCTCATTTCAAATGTATAAAAAGTATGAAAGATCTTTTGAAGATGGCATCTACAAGTGCCACAATGTGTCACATAGCGACGCATTGTTTGTAGATCGGTTATTCGAGATCAGTCTACAAAATAATAATAAATAGTAATGTTTTTCAAATAATGTAGTAATGTAGTGGAGTAAAAGTACAATATTTGGATCTGAGATGTAGTGGAGTATTGACAATTTAAAATACTCCAGTAAAGTGAAAGTATACCTCAAAATTGTACTTAATTAAGTACAGTACTTCACGCTTAGCGCCATCAGTGCTATATCGCGGTGATAGATTTTCACCCGCTGAGTGCCAAAGCAGCGATATTGTGGCGATAAAGCTTTATATCAAAACCAACCGGCCAGTGCTGAAAACTCTAGCCTGCTCAAGGTTGCTATAGGCAACGCCTGCGTCCTTCCAACTTGGGGATGGATGTGCACGCACTCCATTGGAATCCACTCATTGTAGTTTCTTTGCTGCTTGTTTTCTCAGAAAAATACTCCAAAGTTGTTGTTTTTGTCCAATCCGTCCGACGTTCAGATGTAAATAGTGGTTTTTGATCGCATCACGCCCGACATATTACCGTTCCTGGCGAAAGCTAAGCCATATCTGCTCCTGCTAAAACAACATGGACCTCCTTCTGTGAATGTCCCAGGTGTGACACAGTGTGACCCGGATGACAACTGACGTCATCCGCTACTTTCTAAGTATGTTTGAACCCTACAAACCCTCCCACGCACTCAGATCAGCCAACGCAGGGAAGCTGGAAGTACCCTCACAAAAGATGCCGGGACAACGCTCCACAGGTCCCAAACTCTTCTCCCTTCTGGCTCCAAAACTGTGGAATGCACTTCCCATTGCAGTCAGAACTGCAGCATCACTCCCAATCTTCCGTCGTAGTCTGAAAACCCACCTTTTCAGACTCGATCATGGCCCGTAGCACTTACCCTACCCCCTTAGATAGCACTTTTTGTAGACTTAGATAGCATTTGATACAGACTTACGTATAGCATGTTATGTAGACAGCACTAGAATGGCATTGTATGTAGTCATAGCACTTCATAGTACATACAGTATGTATAGCATAGTATAGTATGTATAGTTTATATGTATACCGTAGTTTCATTATATAGATATTCCACTGTTACGTTCTTAGCTTACGCATGTTTCATGATAACTACTTTTATGTATGTGATGTATTGCCATGCTTTTTGTTCTTGCTTAATGTCAATCGCTCTGGATTAAGAGCGTCTGCTAAATGCCTAAATTGTAAATTGTCTATAGACACTGTGCGGTATCATTGAATGAACACTAAGGTGGAAATAAGAGTGTTAATGGTAAATGTACTTTGTTACTTTAGTTTACACCACTGCTCGTTGAAAATAGAACAGTTCCATGATTTCCGGTGCTGAGAGAGTTGTACGTTGAAGTATAGGCTACAGTCAAAACAGGTCAGCCTTGAGGGCCACGTCACTGCTTTTGCAACCGGATCTTATTTAAATTATGTTTTAGAACACAATAAACACTTTCCTGGGGTTTTCATGTGTGTAATGTGTGTTTTTTGATATTTTAGTCATGACGCCATGTTCATGACCAAAGATTTGTCATGAAAATGTGGTCTCACTTCCTTCCTGGACTACAAGTCACACCTCCACAGCCTCCCCCCTCTTCACAAGGAGGGGCAGTGCAACAAAGCATTATGGTCATTGTAGTAATCCTGCAATCCTGTCCAACCCTAGTCAAACACACAGACTTCATTATAAACACACATACTTTATTATAAAATGTCCCTTTAAATACAGGAATATGGTGTTACATGATGTGCCCTGACTTCTTCAACAACTCAAATGTTAACCACTTATTGCACAGTGTATTTTCTACTTACATTGTACAACGTAAGTATAAAATAGGCTGTGCAATAAGTGGTTAACCGCTTTCACTGTGTCACAACATTTGGATTGTTGAAGAAGTCAGGACACAATATATCATGCAACACCATATTCCCATATTTAAGTTGTCCGTGAAACTGTTGCACGGTGGAAATAGCTGCTCTACAAGCTCATAACGCGTCTCTATACGATGCACTATGGTTAATATGCAATTCATGATCATTTGGACAGGGAGGTACTTTTGGTGTACGCTGCATGAAAACACTAGCAGGCCTGTTGTCAGACTTTGTATTAACAATGAAGTGTTGCTATAGGACACATTACAATGTTCACTGTAATCATCGGAGACCTTAGGCCTGACGTCAAAATTAAAACATTTTAAAAAATCATGTTTTCTATGTCAGTGGTGCTCAGCCTTTTTCATGTCAACTTAAGGACCCCCAGAAATATCTGTAATGGGCCACCGATCCCCATCTGTAAATATGTTGTTCCAGGGACCTCCCAGAAGCAAAGATTTGAGTTAAAAACGTTCGCTCTGAAATAATATATATATTCAAAGATTAGAGCCACATTTTCGTGATTTTTCCAAAAAACACAGATCTACAAGCTTGTAGATCTGCTATTTTTCAATAGCTAAAGAATAAAATAGAGCTTAAAACACCAAAAGGGGTTCCTGTACAGAATGGGTAGGACATGATAACAATTAGAGCCTGTCTCAGCTGGACAATGCATTCCCTTTTCAAGGACGGGGTGATGTAAACAGTAAAGAATACTTGTCCATTATAATAGCAACCATGACATTTTAACCACATGATCCCTATAGCATGCCTTCTGCAGGCATTCCATAATTAGGTAAATAACTAAATATTTGGCCAAAAATAGGCAAACATCCAGTGAGATCTAAGCTCACAATGCATCGCAGCGTGACGGCTTGTAGATTGGCGTGTAGAGGGGAAAACAAATGTAGGCCAATGAAGCATATAGGCCAGGGCACCATTTATACAGTAGAAAATGGCACATAATCATAATCATGTGTGCATGCGCACGTGCACACACACACACACACACACACACACACACACACACACACACACACACACACACACACACACACACACACACACACACACACACACACACACACACACACACACACAATTTCCAATTTAGGCATTTAACAGATGCTCTTAATCCAGAGCGAGAACGAAAACAAGATAATACTGGTATACATCAAATACATAAAAATAGTCATCATGAATCATACATAAGTTAAGAACCTAATAATGGCACAGTTTCCTGCCACACACTACTGTATGCTGTGATAGCACCACCTTGCCAACAGTAAATCCCCCCCCCCCCCCCCCCCCCAACTGAGAGCTCAGGTGCTGGTGAGAGAGGGTGTGGACTGAGGCAGCAGCCAGTAACATCCAAAGAGCCTCAAATGCTTGGATGCACTGTCCATGGATTGACCCCACCCCGCAAGTCAACCAAATGCCTACCCACCCAATCCCCCCCCCCCCCCCCCCCCCGCACACACGTCTGTACTGTAGGAGAGTCTGCCACCCAGAGAGACCTCGATCAGCAGCCCCCCCCCCACCCGGCTGTGACAGCAGATCTGTCAGCCCCCCAACCCCCACCCCCCCTTCATACAGTCAAGTGAGGCTTGATTTAGCAGAGAGCAGACAGTGTAGCAGGAGGTGAAAACTCCAGCTATTTGTCAACGCGGTGCCCGTGTCAAAATGTCAGGCCCGGGGACATTCCCCCCGTGCAGCTGGGCCTGTTAGCTAAGGAGACAGGCCGTATGGTCGGAGCAGGAGCGTGCTGTCACCGACCAGTCAAGTCAAGCTGCCTGGTGCCTGCCTGGGCCAGGCAGAGCTGAGCTGAGCTGAGCTGAGCAGAGCGGAGCGGAGCAGAGCGGAGCGGAGGCCACTGAGGAAAGGCATGCAGTGGTGGGAAAAAATACTCTATTTATTTTACTTAAGTACTGCAAATACTGCAATGAATAAATACGGTCTTATACAAGTAAGTCCAGAAATCAAAATTGGCTGGAGTTTCCAAATGTATAGGGCTGAAGTGGTTAATGTATGATTTGTAACAGTAATCTAAACCAGGGGTCCTCAACCTGGGGGTCACAAACCCTCAGGGGGTCGCCAAATTATTTTGTGGGGTCCCCAGATTATTAAAAAAAAAATGCAACTGAATGGCTGGAAAATGGACTATGCATACATAGTACACAGTGTAGGCTACATGTGTACTATCTACTACTGTATGTACAGTAGTATGTACAATGTACACATCAACTGTGTACATTTTTTCCCCCGCCGGCCTTCGACGAGAGGCCGCAACCCTCGCGCTTGCAAGGAAAGCCCAACAAAACGACTGGCATATCCTGCACGAAACAACAACCAAGGCAGCGCCCCCATACAGACTTAAGTCCCGTCACCCCTATAACAGGAGAGCACAAGACCTGCTTGGTTCCATCCCTGAGGACCTGTCTACAAGGGCATGGCTGGCAACCACCTGGAAGCGGGAATGGGAGTCGGCTGAGCCCACACGCCTGCACCGCTACATCCAAGACCCGAGAGACGGAGTAGAAGGAGAACATCTACCACGCCGGCACTGGACCCTGCTAAACCGCCTCCGCACGGGGGTCGGACGCTTCGGATCGTCCATGAAGGAGTGGGGCCTGGCAGACAGCGCAGAATGCGAGTGTGGCCAGCCCGAGCAGACTGCGGACCACATCATTGCACCTGTCCTCTGTACAGACCTCCTTCAGAGGCTGGCCTCTTCCAAGTGGGACCAGAGACAATGGCGTGGCTTTCGGACACTGAGCTGGACATTTGACGAAGATACACGAAAGAAGAATGTACACATAGTACATGCATAAAGGTTCCTTAATGATTATATCTGGTTTCAGTATTATTTATGATGTATTTTCTCTATTATTAGTAGCAGTCAATTTGTATTGGGGGTGTGGAGGGGGGCAGGGCAGGGTCACGAGACATGGCCAAAGCATTTCCGGGCGTCTCCAGCCAAAAACATTGAGAACCCCTGATCTAAACTACAAAGTCACTAGTAACAAAAATTTGTAAAAGTACAATATTTGCCTTGGAGATGTAGTGGAGTACAAGTTAAAGAACAAAAATATAAATTGTACTTGAGTACAGTACTTGATTACTTGTACTTTTTACTTTCCACCAAAGGCTGAGCGGAGCAAAGAGCATATAGGCCACTGAGGAAAGATGTACATAGTTCCACACATAATTCCACATAGTTCCACTCTCCTTCATTTGCTTTCAGTTTTTTTTTCTCAAGACTATCGATTGGATTCTTTGCTTGTCCCCTTCATTCCAGGTTATTGTCTCCACCAGCCGAAGGCATGGGGAGAGTATGTTTTGCACGTCCGCGTGTGTGTGTGTCCGTCCGTCTGCGTACAGCTAATCTCCGGCACCGTTGGCCCGGTCTATGCCAAACTGTGCACACACACTCCCTGGATGCCAACAACAAAGCTCTGCCCCAAATTCTCCAAAACTGCCTGTTATAGCGCCACCAAAATCTCAATGCTTTGATTCCTGTCCCGGACCCCAATAATGTGTTGAGGTGTTCATCCATGGCTTGCTCTCCTCAGCTGGGTAAAGCTGAAACCTAGTTTCCCTTGTAGGAATTATATATGGTCTTAATTACCAGTAAGACTCCTGCGTGCAAGCATCTGCCTCATTGATGGCAGACTGCTGGCCGAGCGCTGGCGCTTTGTCATATAGGGGGTCAGATCAACATGGAATGAATTCTGTACTGGCCATATAAGGAGCATGTCTTGAGTGTACAGCAGGGTTCCCCAATACTCTAGTTTTCGCCGGCTGACGGTCGCGGCTGCACTAATAACTTTGGGGCAGGCCCGTCTAGAGTTTGAATGGACAGGTGGGCCTGTTGAGAACTCTAGTTTTCGCCGGCTGACGGTCGCGGCTGCAAGTCGCAATTATAAAACGCCTGCTGAAAAGGTCACAGGTTCGATTCCAGGCTCCGGCTACACTGACCTGTGATAAAAAGGTTAAGCTACAGTCTATTCAGAATACTATAATTGTTGCTGTTGTGTGCAGAGAAATTGGCAAAACTTTTGTCTTGATGGCGAGCATGGAATCCTCTTTGCGTTTGAGTAAGGACGCGCAGTGATTGGCCAGTAGCCACTTTGAGTGGCAGTCTGGGCAAACGCTTTCGCCAGAACATGATTCTGTCCATATCAGGTCGCAACTCGAGTGGGGCTGAGTCGGCTAAGCAAACTTCGCAACATTGGACCTGGCAACTTGCGCGCTTTTTTTGTCTCTCTCGTGGCTCAAGTTCGCTTGGGACAGGTCTAAAACTGTACTTTATACCCTACTACTAGTAGGACGCAAAGAGGATTCCATGCTCTCGTCTTGAGTTTGAAATCTGCAATTCTAAGCAACATAATAAAGACATGCCACATGTGTTCTTTCACTCAAGTTCAGTCTTAGTTTTTGAGCGGTGCAGGCCGCTCCAACATTTGAATGTGTCTATTTGTCTATATCAGCACAAGTTTGTTTGGCCATTTGTCCATATATCAGCATGGCAACAACAGCTTGAAATTAATGGACAGGGATTATAACTTTTAAACTCATCAAAGGCCCCGCTAACTTCGCACTGGGTGTGATTTGTTTTTATTGCTTAGTGCATTCCTGTTTTAGCTATATTTTCTTTTATGTTCCATTGGAAAAAAAAGTGGAACAAAAGGTTCATTCAAGAGTCACACTTTCTTTTCATCTTGTGCCACTTCCATCCTTTGCATTCCAAAGCTATTATTAAAAATAAATAAAAAAAGTTATGCTAAATAAGTGGGCACGGCTTTGCATGCTTTCAGCATGAAGCATAAGACACATGCTTTCAGGTTCAGCCAATGACCGCAAAGGTAAAGTTTTCCTAATTGTTATTCTTTCAGATGCTGTTGTTTTAGTTTTTGGCTGTTACAAAACACACACAATGTTGAGCAAAGTCGATCAAAAACATCTAATCCAGTGTAAATCTGTATATTGTGTCTGTCCGGTGGAAACCTCATGTCCAAAACTGTACTTTTCCGGATTCAAATTTGAAAAATATGTACTTCTGTATGATGAAGTAAATTTACGAAAAAACTAAACAAAAAAAAACATCCAAATTGTGGTCAGTTTACTCAGTTCATTGTCTTAACAGCCCATAGAATCACAAATCCTCTGAAAAGATTAAGTACTGAAATAACAAATAATAGCAAATCAAATCAAGTAACATATTATGACAACCTTAACTGTATCCATGAGCGACAAATTCATTGCTCTAGATTTCCTTAAGCTTCTTTTGCTTGGCATTTACCAGGAGAGGGCGGATTTATTCTGGCAAAAACAAACAGGATATTTATGGGTCAAACACAAACGCAGCCTAGCAGGCTTTGTGGCAGATTATGTCCAACCCCTTATTTCCCCCCCAAAAGGACAACACAAATTCAGTTTGATAGCAGTCTGATTGCACTTCATACCATTTAAAAGGAGTGTTATTAGGCCATATTGTTGCAGTGATGCAAGATTGGGGCACAAGTGCATTTGTGTGTACGGTGTGTTTGTGTGCATGGTGATGGGGACGGACTAACATTTGGTCAGAATTGTGATTGTTTCTGCGCGTCTATAACGTCCTCTTCCGTCTGTGTGTCTGTCTCTCTTCTTTTATTCCCCGTCCATTTTCATTTTCTTTTTTTTCCCCCGTTGTCTTAACCCCTCCTCTTCCATGAGTCCATCTGGTACCTTTGTAACCCCCTCCTCAGAATGTGGGCCGATGGAATTCCCTGGTCTAATTAATGAGGAGAAGCTTGCAGACGGCCCAAAGGCCCGCGTGTGTCTGTCTCTCTGTGTGCCACCTCGCACTGGGAGGGCCCCTTTTATTGAAAAGGGAAATTAGATCAACGCGGGGCCAGAATGTGCCGGTCGTCAGCAGCGCCGAACGTCGGAGCGACGGCTCAAAGTTTGACTTTGCTTTGCTTATGGCCGTAACCTCACCGATAATGTATGGAGGCTTCATAATCTTGTGCTGCTCAACTGTTTAGCGCAACTTTTAATTACTGTACATTTTAAACCCTGGGGGTTCTCTTTCTTTAATTTATTTACAGTATTTATTAGATTTTTAATTGCTATTATGCGTAGAATGCGGACATGCCATAGCTATGATAAATGGATGAAATGCACTGAATAATGTCTAACCATTTAATATATATTTATACACAGATGAATAGAAAGTGGTGGTGATAAGGCAGGGTAATGCAGTACTCTACATGCATGCAGAAAATAGCAGATCTACAAGCTCACAGCATGTTGTGAGCTTGTAGATTGTTAATTTTACACGTATATGACCAAGTATTGTTTGGGTCTCAGGTGTGTGTCGTTATCTGCTGGGGTTCAGATTTCTAATGTCAACATAATGATATCTGTATATTGTACAGTATGACGAACCAAGCTACAGTCTCTTCAATAAATCACATGTACTGTACCACAGGGCAAGCATCCCACATGCTGAACAAATGGTCTCACTACCAGCGCGCCATTCAGTTGAGGTAGCTTTTGGGTCCAATGCAGACGCCTTTCATGTACCATATTGATGCGGATGTATGCATTCTACACCTGTACTGTAAATGGAACACAGTTGCCTCCGGAGAAGTGGACATCGCACCGCTCGGCGTGGGTACTACCGGACACACCTTGTTCCAAACATATTTTCAATGTTTTGAATGCCAACGTTGATTTGTTCTCTTTCACATACGCATCATGTGACTCGGACTATTCCCTAAATGTTGAAGAGTGATGCAAAAGTGACATTTGACGAGTTGGGAGTGACAGCGATGCGGCCATGTGGTTTTATCATGATGGTTACAAGATTGTCAATCAGTCACTATATCTGAAATTGATGGTGATCAAAAAATATGAATCCAAATTCAGCCAAAATATGAATTTGATATCATGTTACTTGGCCACCCTCTGGAGTATAGGGACTATATGGTGCACCTACAGTAGTTGTATTCTGAATGCATATTTGGGTGTGAGTGCAGCATCACTCCAAATGCATCAGAAGCATGATGCATTGGGAGTGATGCTTCATCAGGGTACATTTTGAGTTCGATGTGAATGGAGAGGATTGCCTTTCCTGGCCCATGTTGATGAGGGTGTCAAGAGGCAGCAAAAGAGGACATTGCACATCAATCCGCTTGTCATGAACGTGACAAGGCGGACCCAGTACAATTTACAATTAGGCATTTAGCAGACGCTCTTAATCCAGAGCGATTTACGTTAAGCAAGAACAAAAAGCATGGCAATACATCACATACATAAAAGTAGTTATCATGAAACTTGCGTAAGCTAAGAACGTAACAGTGGAATATCTATATAATGAAACTATACATATACTGTATACTATAAAGTGCCATGTCTACATAAAATGCTATTCTAGTGCTGTCTACATAAATGCTATAAGTCTGTATAAAATGCTATCTAAGTCTACATAAAGTCTAAGTTACATCATGGAGACATGCATGGTCCCGTGAGTGAGTGAGGGTACACATGCACTTGGAAGTCATGCAGACATGTCCAATCCATGAATGTTTCAGCCATTTTTTTTCCTTCCAACCCCAACCAGGCATGCCGGGCCGGCACATCCTGCTTTGGGGCTGGTGGCTGTGTAGGGGCCCTCCTGGCGCTTAGATTTGCCAGCACTGACACTTTGATCTCAGCTTGTGGATCAGTTAACTGAGAGGCGGGCCCTGGACCCCAGGCTGGGCCAGAGTCTGGATGCCACTCCTGTACACACACACACACACACACACACACACACACACACACACACACACAAACCCCTGATCTATTGGACAGGCCCTTTCCCAGCCCCGCTTCAAATTAAGATTGAAAGTACAAGGAAGATCACACTGTATTGTTTATGGATACTTTATATCTGAAAAACGAGCTGTAAAAATGTGGATGGGCAAAATCTTTTGTCAAAGTGAAAAAGGTACAGGTAACAAAACAATGCTCGGTTTGAATAAAATGACTGTAGCCTACTTTAACTGTATACATTATTGGTCTAAAAATGTATGTACTGTACATGTACAGCATTCAAAACCAGCAATCGAGCTTGAGGACATCATTCAAAGTAATAGAGCGTCAGAAAAGAACATGGCAACCGCATCCATTAGTTCAATCATGGCATACAAGCGCTACAACCGGAAATGAACCGGAAGTGAAAACTCTGTCTCCATCCGCCTCAATGTAAACAGATTTTGCATCTCGGATTCTTATACCAGATTGTGTTTTTAGTCAAAACAAGCTTTATCAGTGCTATATCAGCGCTTCTCAAACAAACATTATATGTATTTGACTGCCGACCCCCATCTCCAAATATTCTGTTCCAGGGACCCTCAGAAGCAAAGATTTGAGTAAAAAATTAATAATAATCTACGCCACTCTCCATGGTTTTGATCAGAACGCAGATGTTCTGTCCTAATTTCTGACTTAAACAAGCATCTCATTTGGAATGTTAACGCTTCTAAAGAGATACTTATTAACGTGAGGTAGCAATGGAACATTATACCTGCCAGTTTTGGGGGGAAAATTACCCGGCAAAAGTAGTGTTAAAATGACACAGATGCTTTCCCGGTCTTAATCGGTTAAAATGATCTGTTGCACCATCATTGACTGTACAGTGTACAGCCCTCCTTCCAATCAATATGCTCTTTGAACAGTAGTCGTAGTGGAAAGAAATTTGGCCTCTTCCTTACTTACAAAACTAAGGGTGACAGGGCCTTGGCAGTGGTTGCTCCTACATTGTGGAACACGCTTTATCCTTGGTGGAAAAAATGCTGACGGCTTTATAACAAACCGCCTGTGGTCTCTGAGGCTAAGAGGTTTTAAGAACTAGTTAAAAAACTGATTTGTTTCATAAGCATTTTGTCTTTACCTGACCCTCTTGTGCAGGTCAATCTTTTGCTTTATTTCTTAACCCTAACCCTAACCCTGTTATTGCCTTGTTTGAACTTGTTTAACTTGATTGTATTATATTGTTGTCCAAAGCACTTTGTAACATTGTTCGAAAGGTACTTTATAAATAAAATAGCTTCCTTCCTTCCTGTTACCAATGATACTAATAAAGGCTCTGTTCCATTTAGTGTAGCACAGTGGTTCTCAAACCTTTTAAATTCAAGGACCCCCATAACTCTGAGTGTACAAATGGAACCAAAACCCCGTCAAGGAACCATGAGGGTCCCTGGACCCCAATTTGAGACCCACTGGTGTAGCAGTCTTTCTAGTGAGCCAACATGCACACCGCACAGTATCAGCAGTCTGACTTTTGACCAGAATGGAACAGAGCCTTCATTCGTATCATTAGTAACAGACTAACAGCTGATGAAGGAAGTAAGGAAGAGGCCCAATTTATTTCCAATATGGCTGCTGTACATAGAGCCTGTTCCCTTCCCAGGGAACAGGGAACTGTAATGACACTCTGGGCAGCTCGGCTGACATACTTTCCCTCACTAATGGGGCCACCTGCAGGCCTGTTGCGGGGCCCCTGGCCAGGCGGTGTCGGAAGGGGAAAGGCTAGACAGAGCCAGGCGGTGTGGTGGGCACGTGGTGTGGCGGGAGGGCATCTGTGACTGGCATGGGCATAAGAGCTCTTTCATTTCCCCGTGCTCCTCTGAGTGCCACAGGGCTCACACACGGCGCTGGGCACCCACACATGTCAGGAAATGCTGTCTCTGTGATCTGTACGACGAGAGTTCTGCTAATGCACTTGTGACATTTGGGCAGGCTACATTACAACAAGAGTACAATCCTGACTGACAATTTAACCACTCTCAGCCTGGTGTCCCTATTTTGGGCATGCCAGTGTACAGCAGGAAAACATTTTCAATAATCATTTGAAAATAATACATAAATTAATGGATATGCGCAGTGATAGGCGCAGCGAGGGCATAATTTATATCAGCCAGATGACGTCTTACGTTGGCATTTACTGCTCTAAACAAACATTAAAGTCCATAGACTTGGCTGGCAAAAATGACATTACATTAGCAAAAATACACATTGTGACACGCTGCGAGCTTGTACTGTAGTTGAGCTATTTTCGCTATTTGTCGCACAACAAATTATATATGGCTTAAGTGGTTAACTGTTAGAGTACAAATAGACCCAGAAGGCTTCAGAGGCCCAGGTAATTACAGGTTTGTTTTAAGAGGCTGCTTATTCACTAGGTGTACTACTTCACTCATTACACCAAGTTGCGCTAATTAACACTGAGGATTTTTACAGATACAAGAAAACTTTCACGAGTGTAAAAGTGAAAAGAAAAAAACATGACATGGAAATTCCAAAAGGAGGCCAATGATGTTTGTTACTTTCTCTTTTTTTAATAATAAAACTAGCTGGGGGTTGAATTATTATGTGCCGTATTGCTGTTGGCATGTGTTGACTTTTTGAGAACATTCATCATTCTCTAAAGCACTGTGTATTAAACACAGAAGCCTCCCCCCCAGGCTGTCTTATTAGGCAAAATTAGCTTTTCACCCGGTTAAGACTAATAATAGCAGCATCTCAACAGCTCCCAACTACCCTCTGCTCCGCTCCCTTTCGCTCTGGGGTAAAATAATTGTGTTTTAATGCGCACATTTAGAGCAATAATTAAAAAAACAAAGCTTGCTATAGAAATCCATCGGACAACGGTGATAAAAAAGGGCATTCAATTAGCATAAAGCCTGGGAGTGTCTGGTACCTATGGGCTGTAATTTCCCTTAACCACCATCCACGGCAGTTTAAAGACGGGGTGCTACGGGAGAGAACACACTGGGTCCTGCCCGGAGGCAGCTATAGCTACAATTTATGGGTGTACTTTGCTCATTACACCAGGGAATAATCAGCCTCTTAAAACAAACCTGTAATTTCCTGGGCCTCTGAAGTCCACAGGACTGTTTATCTAATTTAAACAGCGCTCATCTGCAAGACTCTGCAAGACTCGCGTCTCCTCTCTCATCTCCCTGTCTGTCTATCTCTCTCTCTCTAGACTATACGGTTTTCTGGAGCCACTGACAAATCGACCAGTCATATCTCCCATACAGATTTACAAACATGCACACTTGTGTGCATGTTTGTTTGTTCATTGTTCATTTTGTATGTTTTGTAAGTCAAGTTGTTCTTCAGGAATATTAATCACTAAAGCCGTATTTCATACGCTGGCTATTCGAAAATGGATGATCTGCAATCTCGCAACGTCACCTATTTTTTAAACATTTATTCGTTTTTTTAAGTTTTGACGTTTGCCCAAACCATAGTGACACAAGGATGAAAGTGATTGAAGAACAGCTGTCACACGCATGCACATCTGATTACATATAATACTCATGTTCATACATGCAGATCAGATTTCATGTCACGATTATTGTAAAAAGTAAAGGAGAGGTCGCACAAACTCGTAGTCCCGATGCCAAAAAAAGTTGTATTTTAACAACCGTTTCGACAAACAGGTTGTCTTCTTCAGGGTATGAAGGGCCCTTTTTACGATTATTGTGGCTAAAATAATTGCGACTAACGATAATCAAAATATGCTTAAAACTCTTAAAATGGCACTTCCGTTAAACACTTGCAAGCCAGCATCCAGGGTTGGACTGGCCACAGGCCAGGGCATACCGGGCATTTTCCCGTTGGGCCGCGACCGTAGGGGGCCGCCATGATTATGCCAGTGCCATCATGATAATTTCACTGTACCTGTATCAGTGAGTGACAAATAAACCCTCTACAAAGGGTTGTGTAGTTGTCTGTTGGTTTGTATCATTTAGGCCTATGTTGTTCTGTAAAAGTGGTAGTATTAGGGCTTGTTTGTTTGTGTGTGCGGTAGAGTGGGCGGTAGAGTTTCTGCTATCTGCGTGCTGGTTGTGGTGGGCCGGTCTGTGCCAAATCACACGAAAATGCCCGGGCCAAATTTTTGTCCCAGTCCAGCCCTGCCAGCATCCATATTCAAGGCCAAACACACAGACTACAAGCTCATGTGCTATTTTGGTGAGATTTGTTGTCGACAGGGAAAAGCGGTATAAGTACAGAACCAACTCAGGTTTAGTGTATGATGGACACTTTTATCAATTTTAACACCATAAACAATAATAACGAATATCGGCATAAGTACATCATACTCAAATATCCTCTCTAATGGCATTTCTAATTTAGCCTATATATGGACAGACCACATTCAAGATGATTTCGTTGAATCGTTCAATGTAATCGTTCAGTCTATTTTACGTAATGTCGCTGTCGGGTGGAAACCTTTTATTATTCTTTTTAAAACATTTTAAAAAGCTCTGCTTTCTTATGTCTCTGTCTCTCTCTCACATACACATGTATCCTGAGTGATCAGAGAGGTTACAAATGCAACCAAATGGACGACATTAGTGGTATAGTTTCAGAGTAGCAAAAGGATAAAGAAGACTGAACACACGCACACACACACACGCACACGCACACACACACACACACACACACAGACACACACACACACACACACACACACACACACACACACGTAGTAATAAGGCACTAATCTCACAGCAGGGGATTTATAGATGGGGTCAAGTAAATGTCATTGGTGTCACTGAAAACAAAAATACAACATAATTGTGAAGATTAACTTGTTCACTTGATTCAGGGAGTGTCATTTCAAATTTGCTGCATAGCCTGCATATGGCAATATAATTTGCATGAAAAACATGACACGTTGAACTAGATTCTTGACCAAAGTGTCATGTTTTATTTTGTATTTCCTGTGCAAAGATTGCCATACTAATGTTAACATCAGTGTGGCAATCTTTTTACAGGAACAGTACTGTAGCTTGGAATAATCTTGCAAATTGTCCATAATTGTTGTAGCCAGGCACCGGTGCGTGCAAGGCCACCAAACACCATCATTGAGAACAGAAACCCAAGCCTCTGTTCAGTGGAACAAAGTGGGAGAGAGAAGGGGAAAGAAGGAGAAAAAAAGCTGGGGCGAGTTAAGAACGAATCAAAAGGCGAGCGATTTGGGATGCTCAAGGGGATCAAATGGTGGGTTTATTGCGGGTCTGGAAGCCCTGGGGCTGGTGGCTATGAAAGCCCTGGTCTGTGTGCCGAGCCTACCTGGCCAGGTCAGGCGAGACAGGCCTGTATGAGGGAGCACTCAGACAGGGCCATGGAGGAGGCCTTCACACCGTCCACCACACACCCTGGGAGGTCATCCCACTCCACTGCCTTAGCATACTGCTGCACCACTGATGGTTTGCTGCACAGGTACAGTGACTGCTGGGGGGGACAGGTAATCTGAGGCCACTCTGCCACTCTAAAGATAGGATCATTTTTTTATGTCACATAGGATCTTGTAGAACAAACAGACCTGTGGCGGACCCCAGATTTTTTAGCAGTGTTTTCCAAAAACGCGTCCAGTCTGCAAGGGCCTTTAGTGTTTAAAACACTTGCTCCGAGGAACAAATGCAGGTGATGACATGGGGAGTCACACAATTAATGAGTGTCTGTGTGGAACCCTTTTTTTTTTTTTTTTTTTTTAAGAGATATGGATGAAAGTAAGTCAAGCCAAAAAGGATATCATTCATAATTACAACGCTTAGTCAAAGCCAACACTCCCACAGAGACAGAACAACAATGGCCTTAATTACATTTTTCTTCCCTCCAACCCCAGCTCAAAGTAAAAACATGGATGACAAATCTGGCATTGGGATTTGGGCTCATGGCTACTCCCTGTGCCAATTTCACTTCTTTTTTGTTGTTGCCCGTTGCCAAGACAAATCATATTAACATGTTACTAAAGAACACTAAAACCTTTTGGCTTCGCATCAGCCCACCGGTGCCAGTAAACTTCATTAATGCTTTTAGGAAACCTTGCCTCAGTTGCAATTATAAATAAGTTCCTTCATTGAGCCCGCCGTCATGGGTGGGCCGGCGGCTGGCGTGCAGACAACTGATCACTACCCTGAATGGGAAAGCAAGCCTAGGGAGCCAGCTCAAGTATCTGCTTTGTTACTGAATAAATGTCGCAGGCAACAAAGTTCACAAAGGCCCATTTGTCAACATGTTTACACCAAAGAAAAAATGCTTATAACTAAAGGTATGGCCGACGAAAGCCAAAAGACAAGTGCCCACTGGGAAATGGAAAGTAGCCCACGATTCACTGTCGTGACATAACAGAAAAACAACCTCAGTTGGAGTGCGAGCGATATGGCCTGAGCGCTGCGGACACAAAAGGACGTGGTGCTACAGAGGCAGTGTGTAAGGCGAGATGATTGGTGCTGTTCAACGGCACAATACAGCAGACTCTCATGTATTCCCACACCAAGGCCTCTCAGTTCTACCTTCTAGCATACACAAAACCAAAAAAAACTATTCCCCCGGCTGCTCTCAGTAATTAAATCTAGCTGAAACCAACAGGATACAGAGTTCACAAGGAAAAAAAATAAAGTGTTTCTCAAATTTGGCAACACGGACAGTTTTTGCTCAGCCTCCTCATAGACCCCAGAGGCATGCGCATGCAGGCACAAAACATATTAATTTAAGTCTTAAATTACATTACTTCATTACTTCATTTATTTGCTTAGCAAACACTCCCAAACCAGGGAAACGTGCACACTCTCCCCCTGCCTGCAAATTAGAGATCCACCGAGACTGCATGGTGGAGATGGGCTATATTTAAAAATATATAATCATAATGATAATCAAAGAATGTTTAAAACATGCAAACAAACACCTTTGAGTAAATGGGAGCCGCAGCTATATGGTCCTGGCTTACTCCAGCATGAAATTAAACAGATGATGCATCACATTATATTATCCTGAAATCAACCACATTACAGCTACGTACATTGTAATTTCACTAATACTAAAGCCTTAAGTTATTTTCACTGAAATTGTTCGATATTTTAGGTTTCAAATCTAACTGTCTAACGAAAAGCCCTTACTGTACATCATCTCTTAAGACTGCAAGGAAAGCCATACACAGTGAAATCCTTAGTGTTGAATTTGACCACTTGAAACCTACGGTATACTATATACAGGTATACTTCATTAATGAGGTTACCCAGGGATCTGTACTTGGGATATATACAGAATATTTGCCTATTATTTCTGAATGTACACCTATTATGGCATGCATAGAATAGAGATGGCATGGTTAGTGTGGTGTACAAAGCATATAACACAATCCATGAGCCATGGACGAACTTAGTGACACGAAAAAGAAAAATCACATCTGTGTGAAGTGAGTGGCGGGCTGTATTTTGCGTGTCTTAAGTACTAGGTCTTATTCCCTAACTTGAGTAAACTAAAGACCTGGAGGCGTGATCAATGCCATTTGGCTATTCTGAGTGGCCAAAGAGCATTGATCACGCCTCCAGGTCTTTAGTTTACTCAAGTTAGGGAATAAGACCTGGTACTTAAGACACGCAAAATACAGCCCTAGCATCATACATCATCATAAACATTTGGCTGTAATACGTACATTGCTCAGCCAGTCAAATCATCGCTATGGGGTTCTCAGCCAATCAAGTCATCGTTATAGGGTACACACAAACACACAAAGCTGGGCATAACTCTAAAAGCCTGTCTACTGTACTTGGTCTTGATGTGCCCTGGCAGGGTATGACCAGTTGTATCAAAATTGGAGCATGAGACAATCCTTCAGGGGCTGTAAACTCAAGTCTCAGTATAAATAATACAACAAGCCTTGTGAACGTGGCGATGGGTTAAGTACAAGTCATGTCTCAGGCAGAGAAAACAACTGTCTCAACTGTCTCAAACACTGCATCAGCATCATGTTCCTCTTTCACGGGATAAATTCCTCATGTGCAGCACTTCCTCTCGTATTTAACCCATTTAGACCGGATGCAATATTTGCGTGTATACGAGAAAATGGGCCTCCGCACGGACAGTGTGAGCACTGTTAGGAGGACTTTACACGGCGGACGGAACAGGAAAGGTGGATTGCTTTGGACTTCTCTATTGGAACCCAACTGAACCGCGCTCTCCTCACATCCTCGTTAGATAAGGGCCACCGAGCGGCAGAGGCTCACTGACAACCTATTAGGACCTTTTCATCTGGCGCGGGCCTCCGGAGGCCCGCGCCCAGAGACGTGGGGCCATGAATGGGCGAGCTGTTCCAAGGGGGAATCCGTCTCTAAAAGCCGGCCCGCTGTCTCCTCGCCACTCCATCACTTGGTGACCCTGTCCACGGGCCACGCCAAACCAATCAGCAGAGAGGCCTTAAGAAATCACCCCTACCTGTCCCATGTGGTCTGGCCGTCAGTTGGAGGACGCCTTGCTGATAGGCAGGGGCCGTGACAACCGGGAGCAGGCCTCCGTTTTCATAGGGGCCATTAATCTTTCTTCTCTTCTCCCTGTGACACTTGAACCAGAGCTGCCCAGCGGCCCGGCAGCCGGCAGACATGAAGAGCCGGGGCGGGCTCCTTCTCTCCTGGCCTGATAACATCTGATCTGGGATCCCCCCACCCCCAACACACATACTTACTCAACAGTCAACACGCACATGTACTATGTATATGCAAAACACGCACGCATGCACACACACGCACACACACATACGCACACACCGCCTCAACTAACAAATGGCCAACTTTCTGAGATTGATGGAAAGTTGACTGAATCCTGACCCATCTCTGTTAACCCCCCCACTCACTCATACAGTATTACCATCAAACAAACACACAAGCACGCATATGCATGAATACATGCGCAGTTGTGCACACACTCTAAGTTCCGCCGCCTGACAATCTCTCTGATTGTAGTCAGATGTAAAACAGGGAGAGACTTTACTGAAACATGCTCCTTCAAACACACACACACACACACACACACACACACACACACAGGAGAGGCAACTTTAAGAGCCACTCCAGTCTTGACGCCGAATGTAAAACAAAGTTTCTCTCCAACACACCAGAGGCAGTGATGGCTGACAGGGAATTCAGCAAATATGACTAGCTATGTGCTGTGAACTGTGATACATAGCGTACATACAAAACAAAATACAAAGTGTGTGTTCTGGGGGATTTTTGAGGCATAATTTGATAGGTACAGTTAGAGACAGGAAACACAGAGAGAGTAGATGAGTGACCTGGAGTATGAATGAATAGGCCTTTATCGGTGTGTTTCAAACACCCTGCCCGCTGCCGTTTGACTGTGCACGTGGAATCGTCAGTCACCCCTGCAATACAATAAATGTGCAGAGCAGTTGAGTGCTCCAGCAGTATTTTATTTGGGGATACAGTCTCTCCTGAAGTGCCATGCAGGCATTATTCTATCTGACCCTGCCCATAGTGTCTTATGCGACCCTATATTACTGAGTATTTTTTCCCGGCCTCATGCGTAGGTATGGAGGGGTGTGGGGTCCATTTAACTTTCATAGCAGTCAATCTGCTTTGGGGGGAGGGGGGGTGGGGGGGGGGGGGGCGAGATAAAGTCCAACTGATGAGGATAAGCGGAGAAAGGGGACATAAGACAAGCTTGGGGGATTAGACACCTGAACTCTGAACGTCTGGCGCTGAGCTACCTTGACATGAAGAGGAGAGAAGAGAAGAGGTCGGGGGTGGGGGCAGCGTGGCAGGTGGGGGGGTTAGACGGGGTCACGGCGCGCTGCTCAGCGGGGCTTAGGAGGCGCGTGGCCCCCTTCCCTTTTAATCAAACCCTCCCAATCAGGTCAGATTACAATGGGGTAAGCAGCTTGCACGCATTGTGTGGATAATATGCCTCTCCTGCCATGTCTGCCCAAGGACCTTTCTCCTCCGGGAGAAGGACAGGCTATGCATGCTGAAGGAGAGTGCGTCCACTTGAAGTCAACTTTATTTAAAAACTAAGTGCACTTTAACGAAGTAGGGTGGTTACAAAAGGGCTTCAACGTAGCAATATAGGCTAGATAAAAAGAGAAGGATGCCCTGCTGTAAATCAGATTTCACACTTTTTCACACTTTAAGGCTGCAGCAGTGGCTCAGTCAGGAGTTAGAGCGGCTATCCCCTAACTGTTCCCGATGAGCATGGTTGGTGCCGTTGGTGTGCATATGTGGAATGTGAAATACATTTTGTAAAGCACTTTGGAAAAAGGCGCTATACATACATTAAGTGTCAACAAATTTGTATTTACACATCTACGCCGAAGGCCTGACAGTTACTGTATGTATCTACGTAAGTGAAGAGCGAATGGCGTGTTCATCTTTGTGTGGGAGTGAAAGACACAAGTCTGATTAAGCCCTGTCCTCTCATAGTTGACTGATCGATTAATTGGTCACTCTGGTCTTAAGACGCTCATTAGTTGATTGTCATTCTTATGAATTTTCTTCCTATGCTGACTGATAAACTCTGGATATAACTTGTTCATTACCTAACTACCATAAAGGCCATTTTGGCCAAGTGCCAGTAGCCTCAACATTCTACAGATTTGTCAGTGGTTCTCAAACTGGGGTCCAGTGACCACCAGGGTCCTTGAGGAGTTACTGATCTGTAACTCTGGGAGTTTACAACTGGAACCAAGTGGACCCGTAAGCGTCCATTTTGTTCCATCTGTACACTCTCAGTTAGAATTTCATAGGGTGTCCCAGACATTGTGAATGGTATTAAATTGGGGTTCTTGGCCTTATGCATACTGTATTAAACTGAGGGTCCTTAAATTAAAAAGTTTGAGGACTACTGAATTAGAACAACTAATTTCTTTAGTCAAGGACTGCCCTATTGGACTGTGTGATTCCCATTTCACGCTCATCGGATCAAAGTGGTCAGGTATAGATCACAGCCTTTGTCACAATCGACTATTTTCCGCAGAGCTGCATAAAAGGTGTTAAACGGTGGCGATGCTGGTGAGGTTTTTCATGATCTGTCTGAACAAAAGGCTAGAAAAAGATTGGGCGCTCCGCTCTTATACCTGTACTCTCCCCAAATGACAAACCTCAATCTAGTCAAATGACACATCTTCTGATTTCTCTGTAGGTCACGAGAGAGAGAGAGAGAGAGAGGGGGGGGAAAGGGGGGCGTGTCTGTGGAAACTTCAAAGTAGGGCAGCAGAGAGATGTGCACGAACGTCCACACATTTTTCTGGCCGGGCAAATGTGGGGACAGACAGACAGACAGACAGACATGGAGAGAAAGAGAGAGAGCTTGGATTTTCACTCACTTCAAAGCTGGGGGGGGGGGGGGGGGGGGGTGAATGAGAATCAAGCAGCCGCTGTAGACCCCTTTAGAAGTCAGGCTCAGTCTGTTTAACCCTCCATCCCAGCCAAACACCCCCCCCCCCCCCCCCTTCAGACGCACGCACGCACGCATGCACGCACACACGCAGACATGCACGCCCTTCTTGACAAAGAAGAAAACACGAGAAAATTCAATAATGCCTTTGAGAGGCAGGATTACCTGAGCAGACGCCTGCGCCCTACCCCACCCCTTACCTCCCTCCATCTTCCTCCTCCAACTACCGTCCACCCCCACCCCGACACCCACACAGGCACACACACACACACTCACACACACACACACACACACACTCACACACACCCCCACCCTTCTCACTCCCCCTGGCTTGGCTAAAGACAGCCCTCCAAAAATGCACATCAAAACTCGAACCCTTTGATGCCGTGGCAAGCAATTAACCCCCCAGAGTCCAAAAATTACAGATTGCGAGGGGACGTGACACATTTTGGATGGGTGGGGTGGCAAGCGTGCATGTGGTTGTGGAGGAGGTGAGGGTGGGGCTGGGGGGGGCTGGGCGGGCGGGCGTGCATTTGTTTGTCTTAAAGCAGGCTACTTTCTTTAATGAAGCGATGCGGTGGCAGGATTGGAGACAACCCATTTCTGTCAGTTTGAAAAGTAAAGTAGGCTATATAAACCCCTAGGGGAAGGGGCTCGCTCCACCAGAGGAAGTGTTTGCACTCGATTATTTTGTACTCCTGCTCACTTCTGAGGAACAATGCCGCAATACAGGGGGGGGGGGGGGGGAAACAAAGGCAGCCAGGCTCCCTGCGAATTATAATTAAGTCGTAGGCGCAGCCAAACAATGATGAGGTCTATCCCGACTTCCAGTGTGTTTGTGTGTCATCCGCATCTCTCGTGTTGCTTTGCATGGAAAATAATTAGGCTGTGTTGGAGCCGAGGAGCCCGGATGGAGATGATAGATAAAGTCTGACGTTCCCCTGACTGATGTACACTGATAAGGCACATTATATACGTCGCTGGGAATTAACACGGCCTGAAAAGACGCGTGCAGCTTTGGCACAGCGAGATTATTCACAAAACGATTCCATCTTGGAGCGGAGTGCTCACTCAATTGTGGGGCAGGTGTGTGCGACGGGCCTTGCCAAGTAAGCCGATGACACCGTCGCAGCGGTGTCGGCCCGGTGACGAGCGGTACAATGATGTGACAAGAAGGGCCTGGTGCGAGCCTGCTTGCCCGGCACGGCGTGACTAGTGACCCCAGACAATTAACAGAGGCTGTCTGTGTGATAGAGTGCCGACCACTTGACATTAAGCACAGACAAACACCTGAGACCTGCCGGACCACCACTCAGCGCTCTCGCCACTCGGCTCTACGCAGGCCAGAGGAACGGCACATATTTACACTTACATGACGATGAGGAGGTCATGTACTGTACACACACACACACACACACACACACACACACACACACACAAATGAATGTTTTGCGTGCAAGTATACCCATGTTAATTGAAGTTCATATCTGACTGGAATTTGACAGTACAATTTCTATGCAACAGCCACCTAAATTTAACTTGATCACTTTTAGTGTATTTGTTTATATAGTTAGTATATCACCAAGCCACTTGATCACACTGCTATCTTTTCAACAAGCATACATTGCAGCACTGGCCTGGTCTGCACGTGTGATTCAATATCGGGCTGCATCCTTGGTCATGTTCCTGGCTAACTGATTCAATATCGGGCTGCATCCTTGGTCATGTTCCTGGCTAACTGCACAACCTTAGACTCTTAATCTGCCAGAGAAGGAATCTGATCTCCTCAAGACATTGTTTTAGTGGGTGGGTTGGTTTGTGGTGAGGGTGGGGGTTCTCACCACCCTCCCTTGGCAAACACAGAGATTACACAGTGATTATAAGCAACTCAATATTGTATGACAGCCTCGTCCACGTGAGGGACTTACAATCATGTTTCATTAATTCAGCTTGAATGAAGCCTCATTTCAAGCATTGAGGAGCTTAAGATTTATGTGAAATTAATAACATAACAGATGTCTTCACATTCCTGCCCCTCTGGTAAGAATAAGGGGAAAAACTGATTCTTCACTGAAAAATAACAAAAAATAACTTAAAAAAAAAGAAAAAAAGGAGCTTAAACATCTTCAAGACCACCGAGGATGGTACCCAGGAGTTCAATAACAGCCAGGTTCAGTTCCAGAGGGAGGAATAGATGGCAGATTAATATGAAATTATCTTATTTAGCATGTGCACTCTGCTTTAATGTGGGGCACATCGTGGACATTTCAAAAGCCCACAATTGCCCAGGGACCTTTGCTGAATCATCGCACGCATAAGGGGCCCCTTGTTTTAATTGCCATGACCTGACATTACTGTTCATTTATTCGTGTTCTTCTACAACAAAATACATCTGTGTGTTTTCGAGACAATGTCGTTGAAGCACGGGGAGCCATGCAGGCACAAGGTAGCCTGAGGCCAACCAAACCCACTGTACTCCCCTTTCTCTTCTGGTTGTCTCTCTGCATATAGGTGGCACACAGGGATGAATGCTTCACATCCTCACCTCACCGTGTTGCGCAGCGCGGCCCTCCCCAGGTGCTCTGCCCGGGATGCTCAAACAAGAGGCAGCTGGGAGACGTCATCTCTCCACTCTTCAAAGCGCTGAGAGAAGATAAATCATTCAGGTTGAGCTTTTGTTCCAATATCCCCTTTTCCACTCTCTTTGTTTTGGAGACTAAAGCGTCTGGGATGTGACAGTGAAGCTGCGACTTTCCTCTGCAGTTTGTTTATGGAGCTCAATCACCTTAATTCTTCAAATTTGAAATGACACCGTTGTCACAGGTGTTTAAGAAAAAGAAGAAGAAGTGAAGTGGTGCCGTGAGATCTCAAAATTGTGCAAAAGGTTGTTATAGTGAACAACCTCTTGCACAATTCTATATGTAAAATATAGTGATTTTACACAATTACATTCAGTTTGGGCCCAGAAACTCTTTTGGGATTTCCAAGTTTTCCCTGCCAGAGTTTCTGTGATATAGTTACAGAAACTAATCTTTAATTAAAAAAATGCTTCACCAATTGTTAAAACATTACTACTTATTAACAAATCCTCTCCCCCAAAGAAGGAATTAAGAAACGACTAATGCAGAACTGTCTGATTTGCATGTAAAACTATTTGTTAATTCAATCTGTGAAATAAAAGCAACACAGCGCAAGAGAACAATAACAGCTGGATCAGAGATGAAATATGATTAATCAAAGTTAAACCGACAGACTGACACAGATCGTGAATACATTAAATGCCATTTGAGCTGAGACTGATAGTCGTTTGCTCTGTAATTAATTTAATCACATTTATTCTGCTTCTCTGAGTCGGATGAACTATGAAGCCAATTTTTCCTTCCCTTTCTTTGTCACACAGCCATTGAAGAGTGCCTCTATTTATTCATGCTTATTCAGCCTCGGCCACTGAAGTGAGCTCTGTGTACGTCTTTGTTAGCGGAAAAGGCGGCAGAATTCCCGTCGACGCCTGCTGGCCCGCCCGCCATCCGGCCAGGTTCAGTCGTTTAACAAGAACACAATGAAAACAGAAAAAACAATGAGGGAGGAAATCTGAGTTATTAAATTGGATACTGCACTAATGCATAATCTAACTTTCATCTCAATGGATCTGCCGCAAAGTCTTTGTTTAGCCAGGGAGACGAGAGCCGCGCTTCAATAATTGAAAAACGAATTCAGACTTTTATGAGAGCCGCGGTCGATGCAACAGTGGGCGGATGGGGGCGAGTGTGGTTCAAGGGGGGCATTAATCTTTATAACATTATTATTTTTCTTCATTTCCAGAATGACAATTGTCTGCCTCATAATGGGATGAAAGTGAGTCTGCTAATAAAGTCTGAAGAAGAAGGGGCGCTTAGAGTGTGTCAATCAAATACTCATCTAATGGTGTCTAATTCTGTGTGAACTCAGCAGCACCCTTCCGCTGTTCTGGCTGATTTACGCATCAATGGGCGCGTCGGCCCCTCAAGCTCCCACCGAGAACACAGCAGGGCTGAATAAAACTGTGCATTGTGCTAAACTGTCTTTTAATCTATTCACTTTTAATGCTTGGCTAATGTTCAATATGTCTGTTTTATAATTACCACCCAGACAACAGCAAGTACATCACTTCACATCCATGCTACATCTGTGCTACATCTTTTAGGATGTTCACACCACAGAAGTTGTAAAAAAAGAAAAAAAGAAAAGTATTTAAAAAGAGAAGGCTTTCTGCACGCCACACACGTGCCAAAGCCGATTTAATGCTGCAATTCATAACTTTCTGTTAATAACTCACAATATCACTAGTGCATCTGCTGGTGGTGTCCCTGCTCTGGTTGGACCACTACTGGTTTACAAGAGGTACTGCATCAAGCTCAAAGGAAAATATCTCGCTTTCCAAACAGTCTTTCCATTATAGCTCATGCAGCAGCAGCAGATATTCTGGCGCTCAAATTTCTAGATTAATACTCGTTTAGTGTAGGACTGTGTAAAGGTCATGGCCGTAATGCCAGATGTATGCATGCAATGTGGTTTGACAACTGTCCCGTGCCGAAAATAGCCAATCTACAAGCTCACATCGTGTCGTTGTTGTAAATCAGCTATTTCCCCCGTGGCGGGACACCATCATATTATGACGAAGTAGCCTACAAATCAGGCTGAAATCAGGCAGGGCAGAGGTGTAGGATGAGGGAGGGAAAGCATGCCCCTGACAAGGTGTTCATTTACTAATTTAAGTGTGTGTGTGTGGGTGTGTGTGTGTGTGTGGGGGCGGGGGGGGGGGGTACTGAAAGGGCCCGTCCGTGCGTTTGGTGGTGATGGGGTGAAGGCCCCGGAGGTTTTTGATCCGTGACGAGATGATGGGCGAGGCCGGGGGACTCTGGGGGAGAGGGGGGGGTGGGGACGTTGGCCACCGGCCAGCGCTAACTGTACTTCTCCCCAGTCCGACCAGCAGTGAGGACATCCATCTCCCTCTCCGGGCCTGACACCCTGTTCGTTCCCACATTCATTTGTCATGTCCCCAATCAGCCGGATGAATAGAAACACCGCGACTGTGATGGATGGCGTTTCTAATTAAGACCAAAGAAAAGATCCGCCGTGGCTCAACTTGAGGCGCCATTTTCTCTTTGATTTTTTTTTCTTCTTCCCTCACTCTTCTGTGTGTTCATCTCATAACAGAGAGCCCCCCCCCCCCCCCCCCCAACCGCACCTCAACCTCTCCTTTTTTGGGGTCCTTGCGCCAGTGGTGAGTAATGTCCTGTGCGGCCACTGTCGTTCTGCTGCAGGTCATCTGGCAGCAGCGACGGGGAGGGGCTGGGCAGAGAAAGCGTGAGCAGGAATGCAGCCCGATGGGTGTGTGTGTGTGTGTGTGTGTGTGTGTGTGGGGGGGGGGGGGTCGGGTCGGGCATAGGGGGGAGTGGGGGGTGAGGGGGGGTTGGAGGAGAAAGCACTCTGGTACCCAGGACGCTTTTGTTTGTTTGTTTGCCGTGTTTAAAACAAAGAGCGCATGGCATTGAGAATTCCATCTGAAGGAACTCCCCTCAGAGATTAGCTATTCAAAGGCATGCAAATGACATCGCCATGTGCTGGTTTACAAGGGGCTTGTGTTCATTTTGGATCCGCTTAATTGCTTCATTTCTAAAATAACTTCTCCGTTGTTTACCAGCACAATACCACACATAACGGCCGTGTACAGTCGAGCTCGAGAGCATTTGATGCATTCCTTTTCCTTTCTTTCTTTCGTTATTTTTTTAATTTATTTCTTTACTCAAGCACATCTGTGCACATTATTTCACTGGGTGGCCTGCGATGTGCGTCAATTTTTTTTAAAGAATGCTTTTGAAAAAATAAAAATAATAATAAGGGTGTGTACTGTAGGTGAGGTGGTTTTGACAGCTAAAACCACACATGCAGAATAATTGAATTAAAACTCATCCATGATCTTTTAAAATGTATAACTTGGTCACATTCAATTATGCACATGAATGCAGAATGGATCTCTGAACTGTATTATTTATTTATGCAATATAGTCTGTGATAGATTCACTAATTACACTGCTGATTCATTATCCTCCCTCGTGAACCACTTTCAGCATGGTGTCCCTAGTTTAGTCATAATAGGCATATAGGCAAAGATGATTTTCAAAAGCTTTTCTGAAATAGCAGATCTACAAGCTCACAACATGAGCTCCACAGCACTGGCATATGAAATACTGCTTGGCAACAATGCCAGAGTGTGAACAGATGTACACAGATCAGGGTGTAGTATAATAATAAAAATAAAAAAGCTCTTGAAAACATTGCCATTCATCATAATGGGATTACGACCTTCGATGCCATTCCAAACAAAAGGAACGCCCAAACAATGACTAAATACTCAACTGACTTAAATTATGTTAAATTGTGCTATTAAGCAAATGGAAATGAAAAGTGATTGTGTGTGTGTGTGTGTGTCTGTGTACAGTACGTGCGTGCGTGCGTGCATGCTCTTCACACTGAGATCAGCAGGTGAAGGAGAGTGTCCACAGGATTTGTTAGCCATAGGGGTTATACTGTTGGCCCAGCGGTGCTCATGTCCGAGGGAGTCAATCACCTCTGGAGGTGCAGAAAGTCCAGATTGAATTACGACGGGGAAGCTCCATATCTGTGGAAACCAAGCCATGCGTGACGCTTAAACATGCAAGGTAGAGGCCGCGCTGCAGGCAGGGCCCCGCGCTTTTGAGAAATCATTGAAAAGAATCAATTACTGTAAATGCATCAGGGTGCAGTCATGCATGTAACACATGACATATCTTAGCATTTCATCCCGGGGTTGCCCATAACAACATCTGAGCTACCCATTGTGAGACTATGGAAGGCTAGCCAATATTATTGTACACTAATAACCCCAATGCGTGGCACATACATCGCTAAGACGACACCGTGGGAGAAATCGTTAACGTGCCACAGCTTCTGTCAAACAAGTAATATCGGCCAACAAAGAGAGTCGGATTTCTCATATCAGCTGCAAAATGACACAGCTGCACATGGCGGATGTTTTCAAGCATTCTTTAATTAAATGGGGTAAAAGGATTCAACATTTCAACTGAATACCATCTTTTTGGAAAATCAAACAATGCCAGAGCCCCATCTTTTCCCCGACAGACAGGAACTGTACTATACGGCTAGGTGTATCTTCAAAGCTCATTCCACCACCTGTATTGCTTCATAATAGCATTTGACAGCATCATTATAGATGAAAGATAGCAATTATTTTATTTCCAACAAATGAATAGCATGCTATGGAACATCTCCAAAACCATCCATCGCATAGTAATATGAAACCAATGGATCAGTATCTGTCATATATCAAGCCCTTCAAAATGGACCCCAATATTTCCTGAATATTAATTTGTACTATGCACATCAGAACCATGCTTTACTATTAGTCTCAAAACCCCCTTTTCAGCTTTATATTAAGACTAACCAACCTAATCCAATGTTCACTGGAATATCACAGAATTTCAATCTCTTTTGCCTTTCCCATCCTGAGTGGACAAGCAATGATCATTACCATGAAACAAGATGGGAAAAGGGCTTAGAGCTGCTCTATGGGCACCATTTAAGGACTGAACCACAGTTTTTGCATTATAATATGCAAGCTGTAAGCCTGCAACAATATCGCCTGAACCCTTTGTTAACATTAGCATTTCAGCGTTTCTCTTGATGGAACAGCCATCGCAGATATTAATCGCTAAACAAAAATGTTGGCAATGTCCACGGGATAGCAAGAAGGGCTTTTTTGAGAGATGTATTTCACACACTGAATCTGAATGCTGCTTGTGTTCAGGAATGACCGCCCCTCGCCCTCCTCCACGACTGTGTATGCTTAGGCAGACTTTTTTTTTGTTTTGTTTGAGGGGCATTGCCTGATCGTTCATTACTAGTGCACGTCTGTCAAGCCAAACAATGACTAGACCGCTTAAAATTGATGACTATATAGAAGTGCATATGAGCAAAAAAAGGCTTTCATTTAGTGCCCTACTCTCCATGTAAGAGGTGACAGCGATGATTGATATGACACTATACACCAGATTTATCTTGGAAATGGAATAATTATGCATTCAGTGCATGGCTGGTGGTCTGTATTTATACTGATAGGCTAACGGGGCAGTCGGAGAGGTATGCAGAGAGGGGTGGTCGGATAGCCAAACCCCAGAGGTCTTTTAGCCCAGGGCCCCCTCGGAAATCTTCACTAACTATCGGAGAATAGATTTCCGTTGGTCAAGGTTAAGATGCTGGTGTGGCCGTATGCAAAGTGGCACTCCGGCTAAGTCACCTCCACGGGGACGGGCAGCTCATTGCAAGGTGACCCCAGAGCAGCTAATGGTGACTAATATGCCTGTAGAGGGAAGCTTGGGGTCACACCGCGCCACCCCACTTACAGGAGACCCATGTATAGACACTGGCTCACAACCAGATCAATAACCGCGCATTACAGATTCTTCCATCTTTCTTTGTTCCTCTCCGCAAAGATCTGGCACAGAGACACGTAATGTGGAAATAATTCAGATTTTCACCCGGTGCCCTCGGTTCTTTTTACACCGTGGAGGCGGGACCTAAACACACAGGCATGTAAATGCTCGACGCTGTCTCAACAGAACGACTTTCCATTACAAGTTCTCAGTGCGGCTGTTCTGCTCCGGGAAACTGAACAAACAGCTTTTACATGCAGCGCTGGCTTTATAATTGACTGTGCATTTCCTAGACATCAAAACAATCCGAGTGTGCCAACAGAGGCCTCGGTCTACAGTACTCTGCAGTTTACCTCAGCTTCACTTCAAAAGGGTTTCTGTTTCATCATGCCGTTGCTGTTGGGTGGAAACCTTGTATGTCCAAAACTGTTGCATTTCAGGAAAGTATAGCTACAAGCTCTGGTCAATACTTTTTCATTGGTTCAATAGTCATAAAACCCACAGAATTAACCACTTCCACTTTCAAAATTCTCAGCAAAAATCTACATTGGCTATTTTTTATTTTGTTACTTTTTGTGACAAAGTAGTACATTAAGGTGATACAAGGTTTCTTCCCGACAACAATATGTAGGGTATCTGGGTGGGGCAGGGAGTGGGGATTGGATTTTGTGTAATGCTCAAAGAATAATGCGCTCCCGCTATCCTTTTCACAAGCATGAGGCATTATCTTTTCTTACAGATATCCATCAGCTTGCTGTCAATCCTGCCGGAAGATTTCACACACCACTGGCACCTCTGTCTGCTTGCTTCCTGATTGCATAAAGACTTGCAGTCCCACGTCGGAGCGCATCCAGTTCTACTCACACCCAGACATCTCATGCAAGTAAACGCACACGTCATTAGGGGATGGAAAACAAAACCAGATCTAATCAACGCAGGGAGCCAGTTAAGGACAGGGGAAAGAGGACTGTTCCAAGTTGCAGTAGCTCAAGCGGTTGGCTTCTTGATCCGGAACGATTAGCCTACTACACACTAGCCTGATGTGTTCATTGGCCGCTCTGACGTTATATAAAGACACTGGAGGATCACTGTCAGTCAGCAGCATCAGACTAAAGGCCCCTGCACGCCAAACTGGGCTGTCCTTAATCCTGACTATAGAATGGCCGGGAGATAAGTCGGATCAGAGATGTTGGATGAGAGGCGCTGTTAAAAGTTGCTGTTTGCACATCACGCAGACAGTTGGCTGATGGTCCTGATGTGTGTCAGGCATGAGAGCCATGTCAGAAGGTGGAAGTGGAAATAAATAAACATAGAATTTCAAAAGCATTGAACTAAAACAAAAATAATCTTCACGCGGCAGCAGCGACACCTCTGGAACATGCACATTCATGATCACTAGACCCACACACACGCGCGCGCACACGCACACACACACGCGCACACACACACACACACACACACACACACACACACACACACACACACACACACACACACACATACTTTCTGCCTAGCCCTCATTAAACCTGCAGATTTGTGAGCTTCTCTCACACCCTCTCTTTCTCTCACCCACACACACACACCCAACCAGAGAGCTCAAACCACCACCCACCCCTCCGCCCCCCTGTTATCAACGGGTAATGCAGAGTGTGCTTTATGGTCAGGTGAATATGACTGACAGACTCACTACCAGTGATTGGTCCCATATGCACATGCAAATGCTCATAATATGGGCAATTCTCGTGCTGGACAAACACACATTGAAATGTTAGGCAGCGAGCACAGCTTAAAAATATGATGTGCTGGAGGTAGAGGAGCCGTGAAGTGACTCTTTTGATGGTAAGCAACTACAGTATTCGTGCAATGTATGAATTAAACCATAAAAAGGTTTATTGCAGCATTCAGTGGCCAAACCTGCACAACATGCAGACAGGCTGTATGTGGGCATGTTGACAGTGGTGAAAAATAACATACATTTAACTGTTTTCACACCCAAAGTTCGCTTAGAAGGTCCGGATCAAGGACCAAATATTAGCATTTTGATTTTGGTCCGTTTGGTGTTCACACTGGACTTTGTAAAGCGTACCAAATGTGTAAACAAATGACACGTGGACATGTAAAGCAAACCGAATAGTGAAAAAAAGAAAAGGTCATTTTACGATGGAGGGAAATAGAACATGAGGGGGTGCGGGAAATCACTGTCTACAATTTTTGCTTCGCATCGCAGGCTTCGTCATAACTTTGCGTGGTGGCGGCGGCACATGCTTAAAATAAACAGATCTACAAGCTTACATCGTGTACCATACCGTACATACCATTCCGTGTCGATAACTTGTACATCTGTTATATTTGCACATGTGAACCTCGTACGCTGCCATTTAATTTGCGCTGCGCCTCCTTAGCCCTACATGGATGCGGGTCTACTCTACTCATAGACATATATGCGTCTACTATTAAAATCAATAGTGATCCCCGTAAAAATGACATGCTTTTAGAACTAATTATTAATGCAGCCTCACAACTGCCGACGCCCGACGGCTATTTTGGCTATTTGGTCCTCTATAAAGTCTGAATGCATTCACACCAGTAACGAACCGCACCATGGTTCGTTTGGAAGCGAACCGAGTCCGGCCTTTTTTAGCGGACCATGGTTCGTTTCTTTGATCCACACCAGAGTTCGGATGTTCACACCAACCGAACCAAAGGGGTAAGCGGACCATGGTTCGTTTTAAACGAACCAAACATGTTCACGGTGTGAAAGTGCCCTCAGTCAAATACTGTATTTAAGAACACTTTTGAGGAATTTGTACTGTACCGGAGTGTTTCCAATTTTAAGCATGCACGCACACACGCACGCACACTCTCACACACGGTCACACACACACACACACACACACACACACACACACACACACACACACTCACACGCACACGCACACAAACCTGTATGGCTTGGCCTTCGCCCATGGTGTAAAAACCTAAACTATTAAGTAAAGTATCAGAAAGGAGATTGCCATGTTGAACATTATTGTGAACATTATAGTCTTACTGAATTTATTTTGTTTTTAAACAAAAAGTCAAGTACACCGACGATTTACCAAGGTCCTTCAAAAGAAGCAAAAATCCAACACGTCCAGGTCGTCATTCTGTATGTGTGACTGTGTGCGTGCGCGTGTGTGTGTGTGTGTGTGTGTGTGTGTGTGTGTGTGTGTGTGTGTGTGTGTGTGTGTTGGGGGCTCAAACCCGCATCTGGCAGATGGATTTCATTTCTGATCCAGTGTTTTTAGGATGTGAGGAGGAGGTGGGGCGTGCCTTTGATCAGCTGACAGGAGACCATGCAGCTGTCCTCGGCCCTGTGCAGCGGTGTAGGGGTATTTACCTGCCTCCTAAGTCAGGTATCACAGTCGGGGCCGAGCTCCTTAAAAATCGTCTTTAACCCTCCTCTCTGGCTCGGCCTGACACGATTCATGCGGTGCTGCCGGGTGTGGATTTGGGTCCCCGCTGTGTTGCGTCGTCTTTTATGTCAGCCTGTTTATGAAAATATGGAGATGTGCTTTTACGTGCTCGCGGGGTGTTCCTCAAAGCGGCGATACGACCTCAGCTTGATCCCTCGACGAGTCAAAATCTAGCTCTCGATGAATCTCTTGTAGCACACTTAATACCCGTAAGAACATGGAGCGCAAGGACCCCTCATCTTGGTAACAGAAAAGGAATTTGAGAGCAGATTAATATTATGAACAGTAATATTCCCCCCGCGGCACCTGCATGCACTGGGGATTACAGGGCTCCGGGGTGATTACCGGCAGGGGAAGAGAGGTTACTAGTCTAGAAAACTTTTCATCTTCACCCAGGGCACAAGAGCGCACGGAGACACAATATTTTATGTGCACGCATGTGGAAGTCTGTGTCTTATTATGTTCATCACAGCAAGATGTGTCTTGTTTCTTCAGATAGGTAGCGTGTCATGGGCCATGACTGAATTTTAAACTTGAGGTATGTTCTCTCTGGCAGGCAAAAAAATACAACTCATTTCCCTCAAAGTTTCACAGAGGATGGTTTCATACCATGTTAATGTAAGCAATAATAAGTAGGCCTACTGTTCAGTACAATGCAGTGACAAACTCACACGTGCTTTTTTCACTCTTTCTGTCAGTTGTAGGGAAAAGTGTAAAATAAGGCTTGATTACTCATTGATTTATAAAAAATGTTTTTTAGGTTGATGCATTGATTTATTATTATATATATATTATTTATTTAGAATATATATACATATATATATATATATATGTATAATATATATATTCTCAATAAATAATAAATCTAAAATGTATCAATTGCTAAGAAAATAAATAATCCATAGTTGCAGTCACATAGAATACTACATTTACATAGTGGATATTTCATCAAATGTATTTCAGATATCTGAGAGCATTATTATTTCAGTGAATTGAGACCACAGGAAATATACAAGGTGATGGGTAGCAAAGGTAATGTCCCACAGGGCCATGTGAGGGGTCCCTCAGGGTCCCGTGTCCGGTCCACTGTACCGGTATGGGCGGGCCTGCCAGGCTAAGACCCGGCTCACTTTGAGCCTCATTTTTCCTCCCGCCATCGGGCAGACGCCGGGCCACGCGTGCGAAGCAAGTCCAGGAAATCGCCTCCGGTGACTTGTCTTACGACAGAAGACTCAGCAATTTCCTCAGCACCTTTCGCGTGAGGGATAACACACAGTCCACTCTGTGCCCATGTGCATCCAATAAGTAGGCCTAATGAAGGCCAGGCCAAGCAGGCGAGAGGAGGGGGAGCGGGCAGGGGGCAACACGGGGCTCAAACGGGCCTCTCATGTCTGAAATTATCCAGAGGAAACTGGCCTGACACGCTGTTTGGCTGCTCGGTGGCGGCGCGAACGAAAAGAAACAACACTGTTTCCATTTAGAGCTTAAGACAGAATCACAGAGAGACAGAGATTGCCCACATTTGTGGGAGAGAAACAGTGGGACATTTCCCCTTTGCAGACACGAGTGTTGACTTTGTAGAATGCCGCGAGGTCTCGGGGATCAGGGCGAAGGAAGGAAGGCGAGGGGTGCTGCGGGTGCTCCCCGCATGCAGAGTCTAAGAGCTTGTCTGCAGTCTCCTAATGCTCCACTTCAAAGAACCATCTGATAGGAGAGGCTATCTTAGCACTGGTTTCCTCCTGCGCTATTGCCAGTGGGCTGCTTCCGTCCGAAATGCACCCACTGGTGATCAATTAGAGAACTGAAGGGTAACCACGTGAGCAAATACTCCTACTGGATATGTTTGAGGCCCTGAAATCCAACGCTGAGATCATTATGCCTGATTTATATTGGTTGGGCACCTTGTCACACATTGAACATAGCCGATCTACAAGCTCACATCTTCTGCTTATGGATCTCCTATTTTTGGCAAGCAACATCGGCACAAAACACAAATTAGTAGAATGAATCACGCTTCATACAGCAATACTTTGCTGTGGGTTGGAAACACCTTTTCTACTTCTTTACATATTTTGTTATATTGGACATGCTGCAGCAAAGATATAACAGTTCCATGAATATAATTTTACAAAATCCCTTGCAAAAAGGATTGTTTAGGTATGTTAACTTGATAATTGCAATAAGAGAACTGAATAAATCAGTTTTCTGTAGTTGGAAATTAATCATTTCCCCATGCAGCAGAGGTAGCAATGACACGCATTAATGTTCCAAGGAGGCGTCCACATGAATAAAAAAATATTCTGGCCTTTCATTTTTCTTCCTAATTCAACCAGTCTTAGCACATGACACATTATTTCACAATGGCTCTAAACGCTCTGTTGAAGGTGACAGGAAGGCGGACCACTGGTGTAATGGTGTCATTATAGTCCAGCAGCCATGTGTGCACTCATGGGGTTACACAGTACGGAGGGACTGAGAACCTGGTCCTTTGAAACCACACTGTCTTACAGAAAGATGGCTTATCAATGGTTGAACAAGTTACTGTGCTGTTGTTATTGGCAATGTCATGTCAATAGTTAGGCCTGTGTCTTGTGTTAGCATCAGAATCGTTAAAACATTGACCATGTATGCCCGGTTATATTTATACCACCCGGATGGCTGGCATAGTGGTCCGGGCACCTGCCTGACAGCGTGTTGCGGGTTCGAATCCCGATCCTTTGCCGCGTGTCACTCCCCATCTCTAATATAGGCAAAAAAGCCCCAAAATGTAAAAGAAAAAAGTAACATACTAGAAACTAATATTTAACTATAGGTCCTATAGAGCTACTAACTAATGTCTAATACAACTGCTGTTCTAAAACCTTTAGACCCGTTGTTGATGGTGAAGTAATCTTAAACAAGAGATGACAACAACTCACACACACACACAAACGCGCACACCCGCACATACATACCCAGCCGATCGCAATACTTCTGCAGTCTGCTTGCGCAAGTAAATATTGATATGCCCGCCAAGCTTTTAGAAAGACTAAAGTCACCTTTTGACCAAATGGGTGGTATTATTATTTTTTTGATGGGTCCGACATGTTTTGTTTACCTCTCATTGTCCATGTTGCTTCTGTTGAGCTGGAGAAGGTACTTTTTTTCCTCTAATGGGATTATTGAAGACAGCTTAAGCACTGCAGTGTACACCCCTGCAAGCGGCATGATTGCTGCCTTATGGACATGAATCAGGGAAGTAAGGAACCTTTCTTGGAGGGACATCTAGTACGACATCTAGTGGTTGAAGTCACTATAGCACCTTTAACCCATTAAAACCGGGTAAAGAATCTGTGACATTTTAGCGTTGGCCAATCAAAAAATAGCAGATATACAAGCTCACACCAAGCTAGTGCATCTGCTATTTTGTTTTTAACAATTTAGTGATTTAAAAAAATATATAAATCTTCTCTTCTGGGATGGTCCCTAACATTTTCAGATGCAGGTCAAATACCAAATACATATGATGTCGGGGGTCCTTGACCTTGGCACGAACAACTTGCCAAATTCCTGATTTAAAAGGCATTAGTAGAATCAGTCTTAATGGGATAAAATAGACAGTTAGACACTGACATAGATTATTTTTTAGACCATGGAAAAGTGGAGAAAAGGGTCATGTCTAGGGTTAAGTCTAACCCCCCCCTCCTTTCCTCTCCTTCTGACCCACTGATTTCTAAGAACGACACTGAGATTCACAAATTGCTCTTTGCGATTAGAATAGAAATGCAATGCAGGTGCTGATGACGACGTCTGGGAAATTAAAGGGCAAAGCGATCCAAAGGAGCCGTTACCTAAATATCATTGAAAGCCTCGTGCGAGGAAACATCCCAGTTGATAACCATGGAAATATATCATTATTGGGATAATGCCTCAGATGAATTACTGTGCCTGCGAAGGCCGCCTGGAGGGTGACCTGTGACAATTCCATACAACACCTCCCCAGAGCTGCAGGAATTCATTTTCATTTCCTACATGGCTACCCTAATCACCGTGTCTTATTGTGACGGAGAGTTCATTGTGGTTGCTCAGATTCCAAATACGGGAGAGCCCAGGGTTCGATTTGACGTTTTCTTACTACATTATGTCCTATGTATTCCGTTCGTTGGGAGACAAAGAGTGGAGACAGCTGATCTACAAGCTCACATTGTTAAATTGTGGAATTATCTAACATAAATATCAAACATATCACACTGTCTACAGTGTGGCTACATTTCCCAAAAGAAATTGCATGTATTTAATGCAATATGACCAGAAGCAGATAAAAACATATCCACACTGACGATGGAAAACTATGACCAGAGGGGGATATCAAAAGCAGAGGTATGGATTCCCCCATTCCCCCTTCAAGATACTACAGATACAGATACTACAGAGACACCCGTGTACCTACCGTCAAACTACTTCAATAACGTTAAAGACGCACGCAAGCACAACACCAGAGGGAGTTACACTCATTTTGTTCAATGCAGATTCGGCTCTAACAAGGGGTTAACTTATTTTTACTGCTATCCCACCAAAATGATGAATAAAAATTGTGACTCATGAACATGAACCCTGGCCATGGCAATGAAAGATGGCCAGGGATCTCCATATATGGGCATTTCCAGCCCATGCCCTAATACAATCCCTGTTGTACCCATATATGGAGATACATTATGTCATTGCGAACGCAGTGATTGCGAACGCAGTGAGCACTTACTATGAGACCTAGCAGATCATGTCTGTGTGTCTGTCTGTCTGTCCCGCTTTTGTGCCCATATATGGAGCTGAGTGATTGTTTGTGATTGATGCAAGTGTCTGTCCCGCTGTTACGTCACCATGACTCAGCCATAACCATATAAGGAGTCCCCAAAGCAGCTATAAGTCCAAAACCCAAATATGTACGAGCTGCGTTCGCTTCCCACGTTTGCGCGTCTTACTTGTCAATATTAAGCCCATATATTATGGGAATGTCAATATATGACCACATTGTGAGTCTCATTGCGAACGCAGTGAGCACTTACTATGAGACCTAGCAGATCATGTCTGTCTGTGTGTGTGTCTGTCTGTCTGTCTGTCCCGCTTTTGTGCCCATATATGGAGCTGAGTGATTACGTCACCATGACTCAGCCATAACCATATAAGGAGTCCCCAAAGCAGCTATACGTCCAAAACCCAAATATGTACGAGCTGCGTTCGCTTCCCGCGTTTGCGCGTCTTACTGGTGATAACCTCACATACTTCTCTCGTTCCAATTTCACGCATGCGCACACCACTCATGCTCATTCACGTACGTACACAGGTACACGGACAAAGCTGGATGTAGAAGTGGTTGCACCACTTAAAAAGAACCAAGTTGGTACAACACATGTATCTCCATATGGGAAGCTGACTATCATCACCTGGATCTCCATATATAAAGATCACGACACTGACCTCATCAAACCCTGGATAGCCATACATGGTTTTACATACTAGATCTGCATATATGGAGCCGGGCAGCAACTCTACATCTGACCTCACTGACACCAGATTAATAGTTTAACTCCTGCTTCTCAACTGCGCCGTATTAAGAAGCTCTGTTGTTTCAGCGCGACCTCGCCCTAAAGTCTTACTGGTGTATTACCACTAGTATACATGATGTTTTGCATATTATTGTTTGTCATTAAATCAATTAAATGACAGGACATCAATGAAAATAAGCCCTTAGGCCTTTTTTTGTATATAAATCTGTAGCACTGTACATTTTCTGCAAACTGTGAATTAAGTATTCAATCAATCAATCAATCAATCAATTAAACCCTAGAGAAATGTAATCCCTGGGAGAGCCTCAGGGGTTCCACATCCCCCAACACCAGTGACACAAAGGCTGTGCTCCACAGGTCATTTGCCAGCTTGCTCAAAACTGCGGCCACGCTGAATAAATGTTTCAGATACAAAATCTAGACACTATCATTTGCATAATCCTTGTTAACAGGGTTTAAAAAGAAAAAGGTCATGTTATAGCTAGCAATGTGACATAATGCCCTCTGATGTTACTGTTAATCCATAATTGTTTTCTTTTTGTGTGTTGTGGTTGTGTAGTGGGTCTACCTCTTTACCTTAATTCATCCACTTAATCCACACAGTTTTTCTGCCAAGGGTGACTTTGGGCGAGAGTAATTAATACTCACAGATCGCCACGGACGAGATCGTACAAGATAAGGTTATAGCGTTCAATAATGATTTTTTACCGGCTCTACTACCCACTGCCTCACCAGGCAGTGGGTCTCAGCGTATGTGACGTCATCGGTTATTTTCCATACACGGGTCCTCATCTAGAGCAATAGAAACAACTCTTTGTATTGGAATTGAGCTCAGATTGACATCCATCCGTTATCGGAAGGTGCACCCCGGCACCCCTGAAATGTGTCCGTATTCCCACAAGTGCTATGTTGATGATTCCGGAGCATTGCGGGCTGAAAACTGTGGCAGTCTGAGCACCACTAGATGCTGCTGTCGGGCAGAGAAAGAGTTAACTCTTTTTTCCCCAGGTACGTATATATACACGGACGTCGACGCTAGGTGGCATCATATCCCAGGTCCATATATATATGCACCCCAACGTATAATCCGTCTATATAATAGTTGAGGCCTACGGAAGCTTTCAACATTGGTCCGGTTCCAACAATCCACCGTTCCAACTATATGGGATTGCAAATATAATCATAGTGCAAACCAGTTGAAAGGAGGAATTTTCAAACCTCCATAAGTCCGACTCCAGGATCGCTGTTCTTGGTGGATTTTCTGCCATCCACATTTCGGATTTAATTTGTGCCTTTGTACCGCGTACATGTAAAAGCTTCTGACAAAAGGTAAACAGTGTGTGCTTGTTCCAATGTGTAGCGAGTGTATAGCGAGTGTGTGGGGGGGGCGGGGGGGCTGGCAAACTCCGTCTTTTAAAGTGAACACGCATGCTGGCACTGGGAACTGGAATTTATGCTAACAGCTAGTGGTAGCACACAGTAAAGTAGGCCGCGTTAAAGGTTGACAGGATTAGTGCCATAACCATCTGTTAACCCTATATTCAAGACAAGCTCCGATAAGCTGCATCAATCTATAATTGACACATTCATATATACAAAACCATATATCCACAAAGTGTGACAACTGCAACTTAATTAAGGCATTGCTAACATTGCTATAAAACACACTGTACATACAGCAAACATGACACAGTCAGCATCTGTATCAGTCTTGTTAGAAATATTGCACCAATAAATAAGTATTGCAACAGTAAATGTTACAGCACCAATTTATACTCTTTAATACTAATTTATAACACCTTCTATAGTTCCAGGCCCGTTTTAACGGGGATAGGACATGAGAAATGCACATGGACACTGCAGATGAGCTAAATGATATAAATGCACGAACGGAGATGCTGTAGAAATCAATACGGCTCCTTGCATTTGCATTTGCTTTGATCGTGAGCAGCAGCGCTGGGAGATTAAGTAACACAGGCTCTGCTTGACAGGTCGATCATTAACACTAGTTTGTAATCTGTCTGTGTGCGTCCACACGTCCTGCCTCACAGCCACGGGTACGCCTTGGGGAAGACAAGTGTTCTACATAAGTGAATTTAGGAGGGCATGTGTAAGACAGTGGCTAAAACACAACGGAACAGTGTGCCAAGGTGAGCAGTGTCCCTGTGCACAGTGCAGCAGCGGTTCTCAACCGTATCTGGATCAGGGCCCACTTGGAAAATCTTAAAAGTGCTTGTGGTCCAGCCATGTGCCTGCGTGCATGTTCAGTCCATTGTGTTCCGACTTGGAGCAATGGAAACTAACTTGTTAAGGGGGAGATGAGAAACTGACGATCGAGACACAGCCGCCGCCTAGTACCACCCTTCACATACTGTAGATCCTGTGAGCTTTTGTGGCCAGATCTAACCTTATGTACTACTTTGAAAAAAGTATATATATATTTGAATTATATATATACAAAAAAATTAAATAATACATATTTAGCCACTCTGAATGCCCCACTCCCTGAAGAAACAGATATTTTACTTTAGCTAATAATGACCTGAAACATGAACCTTGGTTGAAGTTCACAACTAAAACTCATTTTTCATCTTTTTTACATTATGTTTTTATATGAATTATTTCTCTGCCGCTAGCTGTTAGCATAAATGTAGTTAGCCTCTGTCACCATTAGCGTTCACTTTAAGGGGAGTTTCCACCCCCCGCCACCCCCATACACACACTAAATACACACACACTTTGCTGTCATTAGCATTAGGGCGCACTGTTTACCTCTCGCCAGAAACGTTTACATGTCGGGAGCGACGCGGTACAAAGTTAGAAATTACATCCGAACTTTGGATGGCTGAAGATCCACCAAGGACAGCTCTCCTGGATTCCGACTTATGGAGGTTTGAAAATCCTGTTTGTAGCCGAGGTAAACGGACATCAGATTTTACGTCCCATAGCTGGTGGTGACGGAGGCGTTGCATAGCAACCGGATCAATGTTAAACGCTGCTGTGGGGCTCAACCATTATATACACGGAGTATACGTTTGCGTCCGTATATATACGGACATAGCAAATAACGTCCCCTAGCTTGACAGAAAAATATATTTCCATAAAGGTTTGCCAATTAGTTGAGAGCCCACATGCAGTAGTCCTCACGGTAGATTGAGAATCACAGGTACAGGCTTTCGTTTAGACATACTATTGGTCTAATAGTATACAACCTACCTCAAACCCTGACCGCAAGCACGGCAGCAGCGCATGTTCAACTGCATGTCCGACCGTTGCTTCCGCATGTCTGACCGTTGTGTGTCTGATCTGCGTGTGCATCCCGAGAATCACTGCTGTACGGCTACGGTTAACCAGTCCTATCAGTACAGGATGAGTAGCAAAAATAACAGATGAACAAGCTGACATAATGTGACATTTTTGGTAATTCTTTTGAAAATGTGTTAAATAGCACAATTCTAACTGCCCCTATAGGCCAGGTGTAGGCAATCAGTATTGAGCTTCGTCCCTTTTATGATGAATGGCAATGTTTCGCAGAGCTTATGACATTTAGTTCACATCATTTGTGTACATAATGCTTGTTGCATATTCTACCATTCCACCAGGTAGACAATGGTATTAAAATCATCATGCGTCGCAGCAGGCCCACCGCAGATCCACTTCAAGCCAAGGAAAAGGTATGAGATCAAATCATTCCAGGAAAAATAATCAGCAGACCCTTGTAGCTGTGGATTGACAGAATGTGGGTCATCGCTGACAATGTCAGAGCGTGACCTTTGCCCCTCGTCCCACGGGACAATCGGTCCTCACTAACCCACCTCCCTCAATGTCTGCATGGACAAGTATCGCTGTGCTTAAATGATTTAGCACTCTGATCAGAGAACACGCCATGCGATTTCATACACCACTGGTATCCACAATTCTCTCTCTCTCTTTCTTTTAGTCTTTCAATCTCTTTTCCTTTTTAGTCTTTCAGAAACACACACAACACAAACACATATGCACGATTACAATATACGTACACACAAACCAGTATTACATACTGTAGTGGTGGAAATCACTGTCCTTTACAAAGCTATGAAATACGTTGTGCTAGATTACATCCTGATAGCAGCCCTTATTTACTCATCTGTAATAGGAGAAACAGCTGCCCTCTATTCCAATAGGATCAGCGGATTAATCTTGGTGAGACGTAATACATACAGATGGTCAGGCAGGAAAAAATTAGAAAAATATGCAATATGAATACATTTGTCTTGCATAATATCAGATATGATTCATCTATTGTAGAGATTATGGTTTGATGCATTGGTGTACTTAGCAAAGAGACAAAGTTAATTTCTTTATAGGCCAAATACCCCTGCCAAGATCCCCGGGAATAATAATAATAATGATTATTCAGGGAATATCACATAAATTAAACTTAAGCCATCTATTTGGTTTGCATATTAATAGTGCCGGGGCTAGCCGGAGAATTGATTCATTCGCTGTCACAGTTCTATATTGCAGACACAATGCACTCGGCTAGATGTGATACCGGCTGTCATGTGCCATTTATTATTTCACACTGCCGTACACGCACACTGCCGTACACACAAACTGCCACGCGCGCACGCACACGCACACACACACACACACACACACACACACACACACACACACACACACACACACACACACACACACACGGGACCAGGGGATAATGCACGTTATGTCTTTAGGTATAATTTTTGAGCTCAGCACAGGAATCCCACATGCACAAAATGTCTCCTATCAACTGTCCACCCATACTGTAAAATAGCACTCTGGATTATCTGAGGAGGTCACTTATAGCATCACCGCTGCCGGTCACAAAACAGCCTGCAGGGGCCCCTACTTCCTGACAATGGTCTTTTCCAATATCCTGCAAAGACGCCATGGCAAGTGGAAGAATTGGCTTGCGTGCCACCCGGCAGTTTGGGATACGGGGAACGGGGGGGTGCAATGTGGACTACAGACCGGCCCCTAAAAGGGTCCAGATCACAGGCGTTAGCAATATAGTAGGAGCCATTGTCAGAACACTATAGTGCATACACAGCACATCTCAGTTGCCATGCATCACACCACAATTCATCAAATACTCACCTCTTCCATAGTAAAGCCAACTACGGTTCTTAACATACTGTAATTTGGATCACGGTATACATGAGTGTAAATTATGCAGCACAAACTAGCAGAAGCAAGAGCTCTTATTTTACGGGTGCACAATGAATGTTTCTTTTCCATAAGGATAATGATGACACACCTTGAGGCTACATTGACACTGTCAGCCCAAGCCAGATTATCATCAGAATGGATTTAAGAAGTCTGGAAAAAGAAAATGTGTGAGTCAAAGTTGAATCCCATTCCAAGGTGGTTTTAAATGGAATTAAAATGAGATTTCTAAAGATGTGTCTCAGACAGTGAAGTCTGATTTACAGTAGCATGACAAATAAACAAGGTGAAAGCCAGCAGCGAGTAGGCCATTTCCCATAAAAACCTTCAGCTTGATCCCTTTACTTTATTTGCAGTGGATATCGACGTATCGTACTCATACTCATACTCATGCTACAAACAACAACTAAATATTTCCGGGCGATATTAATGGCACATTAGAAACTCCCCAGGTATGTAAGGACCGTAACCACTTAAACCCTACAGTATATGGTTCACCGGAGTCCCTCAGGGCTTTACACTAGTGTATTTTATGTTCTCGCTCTACATCAAATATCTTCGCTGAAAATATGCAAACATAATGGCGTTTTACCACAAATAATTGGGATTACCTCAAATAACTGAACTGTGATTATGAAATAATTGTGACAGGCCGAAGCTATGTCATTACCGCCACAAACGATACAGATGGGTGGACGGTCAAGGTGTGTACTGTGGATGTGGATACATATGATGTGATCACTTGAAAATAACAGTGTGGAGTCAGTCCTAAAGATCACATTCAAGAAACAAATCGGATCTTGCCTGCGGTCTGAACAAAAACCTAAAGGCTTGCTTTGTTACAAAGAGCAAAAGAAACAACAACAACCTGACTGTAATTTAAGTCTCTCAGACTAACAAGGTGACATGAGGTCAAAGTGAGAGAGGAAACAAAGACGCAGTCTTTATTGAATCATGCTGCCTCACCTTCAGAGGTGATAGCGGGGTTGTTATTGACAGGGAATAGGAAATTCACTTTTGTCTGGAATTTGTGACTGCAGGACCGAACCATAATAATGCCCTATTGAGCTTTAAAGGGTATTACTTTTTCCAGGAAGCAGGGTCAATAAGGTGAACGCGAGAGATTTGTTTGAACCACTTCAGATGTGACATGGAAAAAAGGTGCAAAAAAAAAGAAAAGAAAAGAGAATTAATACCAGCTGTTGAAATTTGCTGTTTGATGTAAAGTATGAATGCCAAAGATACACATCGAATCAAATCAAATTCAGCCTGTTAGTCTGCATGCTATGGCCACAAAGCAGATTAAGGCTGCTTACCTGGGTGTATTACACTTTACCCTGCATTAAGGCCTAGCCCTGAGCCTGGGGGACGGATTTCTGGAGACCTTCGCATATGAGACTGATCACTCAGGCTCTACTCCGCAGCGAGGCGTCTGCTAAATATGTTATTAGCACAGCACACCTCAGGTTGAACGCATTAGTGCCAAGCAAGTGAGGACGCTGGCACGGAGAAACATCATCAGCCCCCTCCCATTGGGAGATGGGGGAAGGGTGGGAGGGAGAGAGAGAGAGAGAGAGAGAGAGAGAGAGAGAGAGAGAGAGAGAGAGAGAGAGAGAGAGAGAGAGAGAGAGAGAGAGAGATGGTATGAATTTGATGTGCATGGTGAATAAACAAAAACCTAAGAGAATTGGGTCTGTCTCTGCACTACCCTGAAAAAGAGCTCATTCACTTAGCTGTGGGCCTACAGCACTTGATGGAGCTAGGAAAGTAACTTGCAAGATTTTCAAATTGGGTAGTATTACAGTTCATCTGCAATTTTGTGTGTGAAATCCACTAGCAGTAAACAACATCAACATCCTCAGCTTTCTGCAGTATAGTAGACAAAGTGCAGTATATGCTCAAGTAAATACTCAAGTATTCAAAAGTACAAATTACAAAGTACTGTACATTTTCAGAAATACTGAAAATAGTACATAATAAAGTTTGCAGTGTGTCACGTTGTGAGTGGTTACGTTTCGGTCCCAAGAGCCCCTTCCTAGAAATGTAGTGGACGTTAAAGTACAATATTATTTCTATTTGAAAAAGTTGTCAGCTTGCAAAAAAACTAAAACTAAAAACAAATACCCCACACAAGTACTAAAGTTCAGTACCCAAGAAAATGTGTTTAGTTACGGCCCACCACTGGCTTCATGTAATGTGTGATCATGTGGATCATAGTCCACAGCATGACCACACAGAGCCACAGTACTGATCTGATGAATTGTGAAAGACATAGATTATCGGCAAAACAACAACAACAACCACCTCTCATCGTGCTGAAATGCATTAATGAGCATTTCCTAGTAGATACACACATTCAAGCTTTCCAAAGCTGATATGTACAAACAAACTACATAACAGCTAGTAGTGTGTTTGCGGAGCTCGCCTCTCAGAACTGCCAGGGAGCTCACAGAGTCAGACGGCTGATTATTTTTCAACAGCCCTTTCATTCACTTACATCATACATACGCTCATCTGTGGTTCACAGCCGACAGCGCCCAGGTAAATCCCTGCAACGTGTGACTTATCAAGGCTATTCAGAAGCCAAATCAGAACACAGCTGAAAGTTTTCTTATCTCCAGCTGTCAGCCAGAGCTACATAAATACCACTCTGCATATTTTAGAATTACTAAAAGCAATTCATGGTAGCCATTCATATTTCATGTGCATCTCAGGGCATACCTCTACATATTTTTTTAAGTAATTTTGTCGAAAATGTGAGAAAGGCATCAATGTTTAAATTTCACAAGTTGACCATTGATATCAGTCTATCTGTGTGAACTTGTGGATAAATATGTATTTTGAAATGTTCTATCTTGAAATAAATACAATGCGCAAAAATGTAGGACAGTAAACAGTGCACTTTGTACACAGTGCGAAAAATTACAATTAGAGGCACTGAGAAAGCTCTGATATTGAGCCAATACATGGAGTTATTCTTATTTATTCTGCTGTAGACAAGAAGTGAACTATGGTATAGGAGAGAGAGAGAGAGAGAGAGAGAGAGAGAGAGAGACTCTGTTGGAAGTGAGTGCAAACTGAAAGTGAGCCCCCTTCCTTCTGCTGTTGCCAGGTTCTGCCACAGTGTGGAGCACATGTCACTCACTGTGTTGGAGTGAGGCAGGGCCAGCCCCGTGTCCTATAAACACACACAAATCATTTACATGCTGTACTCATCAAAGGCAACTCTTTCTCATCTCCGCTGAGATTTGCCGCTGATCTGAGCTTCCAATTGCATCTCACGGAGCGTCACGGCTAACCTTTGCGGCTGCCAAGAATGTGATTAATTTTTTAAATACAGCTGTTGACCTATTATTGAGATGGAGAAGAGCCACGAGAGACACTCATCTCCTCTCCTCTGCTATAATGGAATGCATTATTGCATCAGTGTTTACAAGGCCTGCTAAAAGAAAAACAGAATGAGGAAGAAAGTATTAAATAAACCAATTCGGCTTAATGTCGGTCTGGGCCTTGCGCACATGGAAAATGTCAGTCAAAACTCGGCTAATCTTTGATTCGTCGCATTTTGTTCTGGCAGTTTGCATCGGAGGAGAAATGTGACACAATGTGGAACAATAATTACCCCTGCAGCGTTAAAGTCCTCCCGTGTCTTAGTGGTGCGCTTATAAATAAAATATGTCCAAGATAATGGATTTATGTTCAATAATTCATCATCAGAATGTTTCAAACGGGGTGATATAATATGTGTCACAGTGTTCTGTAATACAGTGCTCAGCCAAATTAACTTATCTTGAAACAGATTTATTGACGTGGTTGTTGCCGCATTTATTTACCCGACAACTGTTGTTAAATCATTCCTGCCGAGTACATAAAACAAACAGTTCCAATAGATTGATTCTAAACCGTCTTGGTGTCAGTCCTAATTACTCACCAAGGCTAACTAACTACGTAGTACGTATACACCCAAGGAAGCACACATGGAACAGCATTGTGCACACTCTGCTGTATGCCCAAAGCATTCTCAGAACCTCTCTGCGGTGACACACAAAGTTAGAGGCAGTGGCTCAGGAGGTATGAGCGCTTGTCTAGGAACTGGAATGTTGTGTACATGGTGTGTGTGTGTACGCACGCACGCACGTATCCAACATATTGCAAAGCGCTTTGGATAAAGAGGCTATAGCAAAGCAGACCATTAAGGGACGAGACAGACGAGGCCTTTTGAAGTTTGGGGATTACTGACATTTGCCATTCATGGCCTTGGTGCTTGGCCTTGATTTTGGTTTGATGACCCTTCAGAAGATCTGTCTGTCTGGATCCAAGAGGACCCAGAAGACCATGTGTTGTGACAATGACATCCAGCCCAGGCCCCATGCAGCTCTGCTGGGCCGGGGTCAACTGAACAGACCCACACACAGCCAGCTGGAGAGTCATGATACGACCATGTGTCCATGTCCATGATGTCTTTTCCCCACCCCCAGTAGGAGGCCACGCACACACACACCATTTAGGAAATTATGAACATGTCTAAATCAACCAGCTTGCCAACAAAATAATACAAAAGACAGAGATGATCTTGCAGTCTAAGCAAGGAGACATTTCCAACAAGTGACAAGTGTGCATTCTCTCTGTCACACACACACACACACACACACACACACACACACACACACACACACACACACACACACGTGTGTGTGTGTGTGTGTGTGTGTGTGTGCGTGCGTGTGTGTGTGTTTGTGTGTGTGTGTGTGTGTACCTCCTGCAAATTTGCATTAATATGCACAAAGGCTTTCCACTTAACCGTAACCTAAGTTTTACCATCTCAGCGTTTTCTATTTGGAGAACCAGGTCCATGTACATTTAATGGGCAGTCATTGTGTTCCATGCACGGCTCTGTGAGAGATCTCTGTTTGTGTCAGTCTGTGGAGATGGCAGCATGTACCCGTGCATGAAATAAAGCCCTACTCCAAAGTGACAGGCCCTGGATATTGTTGGCAAATGGATGTTAAATTCACTCTGCAGCCACCAACTGCAGCGCCAGCTATGAAAAATTAACTCTACTCCGGCTAAAGGGAAAGGGAAATTGCTTTGCTAGACATAACACAAAATCATGTTTGTGAGCTATCCATCTGTCAAACCTCATTACACACACACACACACACACACACACACACACACACACACACACACACACACACATCTTTATCAGAGTCTATTCACATACACTGTCAAAACTAATCCACAATGAGAGCTGAAACAAAGAACTGTGTCAAAGAGAGTTTAATCTTGAGCCTAGTATACATTATAGTAGGGCAGAATCCAGCAGCAAAGAAAGGGGATGCAAGACACACTTAGGCCACCAGAGGGTGATAACAGACTCACATTCAAAATACAGGCATGTCAAGGCCTTGGGAGCAGGGTCTGGTATGGTTTGGTGTTAGACTCCTAGTTAGGTTGTTAGTTCCCTATGGGCGATCAATAATATATATCTAAGGTGCATACTATAATGTGATAATGAAGATGTTCTGTATGTAACTGAAATAAGTTTCTATAATTCACTCTCGTCAGGTGATACAATAATCCAGAATGCATGGAGAATTGATTTAGCTTGCTACATGTCTGTTATTTTGTATTGTTAATGTCACTTTCTTTGAAAATCTTAAGCAGTCTGGGTATGTAGAATTATGGCGTTGATCAATGATTTTGTGTATAAGCATGTTTCATGCTTATAAGTGTAATGCCAGTGAATTATCAACATATGGTAAAAAATACATAGGTTTTAGTAATAAATAAATAAATAAATAAAAGGGTAAAATCTGTGTATTAGTCTCAACCCCCTGAGACTTTTCACAGTCTGTCCACCAGATGTCAACCTTCCACCTTAAATAGCTTGCTGCATTTAGCTCTGATCAGCTCAGTCCTGGGAAGGTGGAGAGGTTTGTTTAACTTTAACCCATGTTATGCTTTGCTGTGATTGGACCATAGCAGTTTGGGGAGGGGCTTGGGATAGGTCTGTTTGTATCACCAGTCAATCAAATCTCAGATCCTGGTCTCTAAACTGCCTCCCCCTGACCAGCAGGGGTGCCTAATGGTCTGGAGGGGAAAGGTGCTGGTTTTAACGTGTTGATTTGAAATCTAAATGTTGTATTTTCACTGGGCCAAAGTCGCTGTAGGAAGTACGATCTGTAACTACATTATGGCTACACAAGTTGACAGGCAATTGTACACAAAACTGAAAAGTAATGGCATGTAGGATGAGAATTGTGAAATTAATTCACAAAAACGACATAGTTGTACTTGTCAATGACTGATTTTGGCCTGCTGGGACCATGACGTACAAATAAATATTATACTGATTGGTCTAGTAGTGTTAGCTAACTGCGCAGACAGACAGAGGTGAAAGTACTGTACAGAAGCAACTGTCATGATATCCTATTCTGGTGTTGCATAATTAAACCGGTTTCAAACCTAGTTTAAGAATTAAGAATTAAGTTGTAGAATTAAGATTTATTTCCACTGTCATCATGGTGTTCATAATGGTATGGAAAGTGTGTTGTATATGTTACACTACAGTTGGCATCAAAGTAGTGTATAAAACATTTGTGTTACATCATTAATGAAATTACAGAAAGTAAAAAGATTTTTTTGATTTGGAATGAAAAATACAATGTGCTCATGTAGCAGAGTGGCTCAGAGCCTCAGCATGATGGCCTCAAACGTCTAATATCTCCCTCATTCCAAAGCGATATCCCTTTGGTCTATTGGTTAAGATGATGGACTTTCACACAAATGAATCCTGGGCGTTACACTAACACAGGCAGACTGTTCATAATGCTATGGAATGTTTGCCGTATGTAGATGTTACACTACAGTTGGCATCAAAGTATAAAACAGAATTTGCGTTAAAAGCCAGTTACATGTTTAATGCAATTACAGAAAGAAAAAATAATGTTTGATTTGGAATAACAATACTATGTGCTCACACAGGCATACTTTATAAGCAACTGCTTTGTTTTGTTTTTCTAGTCTATAGTCACTTCTGAATACACAACCAAGCAGTTATACATTAGCAGGCGCACTAGCTATAATGGATCTGTGGTGCCTGTGCTTTAGTTCGAACAGCTTGTATGCAGGGACAATAATGAAACAGATATCCACACACTGGATTATACAGTAGCTCCCAATTATTTTAAGCAATATTTTCAACCCAGACAGGTACAAAGGTGTATGCAGGAACATACCTTTGCAGAGAGGGGGGATACATAGTTCCACTGTCCGGTCAGTGTTCATTCCATGCATTTGACGATCTGCTGCTAGATCTGGATGAGCAGGTCACTGACTGACCACCTGTCAGGTCAAAGATAGACATAGTCAGTCTCACCAAGTGTTCTTCATGAAGGCCTGACACAGGGTTCACCCCTCAGCTATATCTCTGAGAAATATGGGAGGGGATGGGGAGGAAGCCTCACACACACACACACACACACGCACGCACGCGCACACGCACACACACACACACACACACACACACACACACACACACACACACAAGCCCATGTGTCTGTGTGACAGTGTACGACAGCGTATTCCCAAATTGCAACGTTTCCGACTCACATGGTCCCATAATAGGCTTGTATAGTCTCTAGGCTATAGCAGACAAATTATAACAAACAAGAGACTCAGAGACCCCTTTTCCACCGGTTGGTTCCCGGTTCTTTTTGGTTCTTAGTCCATGAGCCAGAGCTCCAAAATCCTGTTTACATAGCCCCATATATGTGCCCTCTCCCTACGCTCATTATGTAGCTCATATGGAGCTAATGTTTACATAATATCTATCTACTGTAATGTGACTGAAATGGAATAGACAGTAGGCCTATAGCCTATTTATAAGGCAACTGCATCATTCTTCATGCCACATATTTCCATATAAGCAAAGCATAGCTTTGGCGTGATTACGTTTGGTGGTACTATATAGCCAGAGCCATCTCTGGTGGTAGCCTACTAACAATTTAGGCTACATAAAAACCAGCTCGTTCATAACGTAACAAAACGTAAACAGTTAGCTTGCAAGCTAACTGTTAGCCAACGACAGCATTACAAAAATAAATAAAATAAAACAGTTAGCACTGCAGCGGCAGCCTACAGTAGACTAGACAGACACACAGTCACACACACATACTGACATACATGTCATTACAGATTATTTACCTGGCTGGCACAACGTGCTTTCGCCATGTGGAGACTGGAGAATGAAGACGTCGCTATGACAACACAACAAGCGACAAGCGGAAGCCTGTTTGTTTCGCGATGCGGCCACCTGTTTACTGTCATTATACCTGTCATTTAACTGACAAAATAAATACTTTATATTAAGCCTTCAAAGTAGTTCACAAAGGAAGAAATTAGGTTAATTCACAAATAAATGAATCTAAAGAGCTCTTTTCTCGGTCGTTCTAATGGCCTGGCGTTGAGTTCCCTACGTCACGTCCTGAATAACCAATGACATGTGAGCGTTGACCTCGGAAGTCAAACGTATGGCGCGAATTAGCAGGAAGTACCCAGGTATCCTGTTTTCCTTCCCCCTCTTTCTTCTGCATTGCTGCTGCTCGGGAGCTGGACAGTGGACAAGTGGACATGCTGGAGCCTAAAAGCATAAGGTAAGGCTATGAGTCTCAATTATAATTATTATAAGCCGGGTTTTCATGCTGGTGTTATGTTAACAATGCTAGCGCAGGTTATTTATCATGCCATCTTCCTAGACTGGTGTTGTGTTATTATGATGCTAACGCAGGCTAGCGTTCATGCTACCATGCTTTCTCAAATTATTTACGGGATTAGCTTGTTATTTGACCATGTTCAACCTGACGTGGATATTGTCCTCAAAGTCCTGCATCAAACAAACTTTATACTGAGCAGATTTTTTTCTCTGCTTAAACTAGTGCAAATTCATACTAAACTGTGTCATAGAATGTAACTGGAACACCAAGCAATAAAAAATGCACATTGCACTTGTGCTTTTCATATATTATGTGCTAATGTGAGGGTTCATGAGTGAAGACTGCCTGTATACCCAAAAGGGGCTGGTGTGAACCTTAGCCAACTTGCCAAGTATCAGCCATTGTTCTTTACTCTCTGAGGCTCTCTTCAGGTGTTGGGAGAAATTAACATTCTATTGTCTCAAAACACACTCTGCTGTCTCTGTGCATATATGTAAAGTTCAACAACACCCTTTGTATTATTCTACTGCTTGATGTAAGAGTATATATTTGTCATTGCAATGGTTTTCTTCACTCTGCTACTCTACAGTCTATAGTCTGGTTTAGTCAGTATTGTTAGAATGGTGTCATGCCATCGACACTAGTTTACTGAATAAGATGGTTGCTTTGATTAGCCTTACAGTTTGCTAAATGATCAGCTCACAACTTGATGTATGACACTGAGTTCCCCTACTTTATCATGAGAATGTCGTGATGAAGTATAAGATGAGGCATTCATTTATTAAAATTAGATACAAGGTTTTTTGGCCAAAATCGACAACATTTATTGATTTCTAATTTCAATGTTCTCTTCATTTTCAGTGACTGTACCTCCTGATACCTACAACCTCCTGAAAGACCTGTGTTCAGCACCTCCCTGGTCCGAAGCTGTCTTGTTTCACTGGTAATACCCTCTTACTCTCTTTTCTCTGCTTAAACTAGTGCAAATTCATACTAAACTGTGTCATAGAATGTAACTGGAACACCAAGCAATAAAAAAAATGCACATTGCACTTGTGCTTTTCATATATTATGTGCTAATGTGAGGGTTCATGAGTGAAGACTGCCTGTATACCCAAAAGGGGCTGGTGTGAACCTTAGCCAACTTGCCAAGTATCAGCCATTGTTCTTTACTCTCTGAGGCTCTCTTCAGGTGTTGAGAAATTATCTATCGTCTCAAAACACACTCTGCTGTCTCTGTGCATATATGTAAAGTTCAACAACACCCTTTGTATTATTCTACTGCTTGATGTAAGAGTATATATTTTGTCATTGCAATGGTTTTCTTCACTCTGCTACTCTACAGTCTATAGTCTGGTTTAGTCAGTATTGTTAGAATTGTGTATGAATAAGATGTTTGCTTTGATTAGCCTTACAGTTTGCTAAATGATCAGCTCACAACTTGATGTATGACACTGAGTTCCCCTACTTTATCATGAGAATGTCGTGATGAAGTATAAGATGAGGCATTCATTTATTAAAATTAGATGCAAGGACAACATTTATTGATTTCTAATTTCAATGTTCTCTTCATTTTCAGTGACTGTACCTCCTGATACCTACAACCTCCTGAAAGACCTGTGTTCAGCACCTCCCTGGTCCGAAGCGGTCTTGTTTAACTGGTAATACTCTCTTAAATGAACAAAATGACTGAATAGGTTCCTAAGTACAGACCGACAGTTGCATGTTTACTGTTGTCTTTGTTTCAGACAAACAACCTGTAGTGGCTCGAGTCGTGTCCAAAATATCTTTGTATCACATCAAGGCTCATTTCCTTGTGGTGAATACTGCCTCCCCAATCTTAACTATCAAATGATCTGTGTAGAAAATTCCCCATAGCTTCATTTATTTGCCTTATTTTGTCCAGGCCTATTTTGGGCAACCTCTAGTCATTCTATAGGTCCCAGTTTCCAACTTTAGTTCAGGCATCCTGAACTAAAGTGAGGTTGCCCAAAATAGGCCTGTACAAAATAATACTTTTTCAAGAGATGCACACGGACGCCTTTCTCTCCGGCAAGGGGGGCCGGAAAGAACGATGAACTGAGTTTACAAATACGTCCTGTTTACCGCAGACGTCATCACCAATTGACCAGGGAAACACAAAAGTTTGCGGTCACACATCTCTTGAAAAAGTGGAGATAATTCACTAAATACGCGTTTTGTGCCAGAACTTTCACATGGATATAAAACTAGAGGACCATTTTTCACACCACATCTTTGGAATTATTTAATGGGTGAGTACAAACGGAGCATTTATCACATTTAGGCCGCCCATTTTGAACCCGAACAGAAATTAACCTGGGTGTTCTATGGCTCTGTATGTGAAATACTGTACTTACTGTATGTAACAACAAGAGCCGTTCTAGGGCTACTGCTGCTTGTGTTCTATGCCAGGATATTGGGTGCCTTAACGCAATTTAAAAAAAACATTTTGGCCATAAAAAATACATAAAAAATCTTCTGAAAGAATATATAATCAAAGATTTGTGCCGCATTTTCACGATTAAAAAAAAATAGCAGACCTACAAGCTCTGTGTCCCTTCCTAACATTTTAGTCTAGTTTATATTTGTCGACAAAATAGTCAGTATATTTAGTCTTAGTTTTAGTCATCGTAGCTTAATTTTCATTTAGTTTCCATTCGTTTTTGTCAGTGAAAAAAAGTAGTCGAGGAAAACAACACTGCTATGCAGTGTATCTGAAAGTGATTCAAGCAGCAGGACCTCTGTCATATTGGGGCCGATGCAGTGTTTGGGACCGATCGACAACCTACCTCAAACCCTCACCCTAACCCTAACCTCCCCCGGGGCAGACACCTAAACCTAACACTCAAGATGTGCTCCATATGTGACCAGACCTCATCGAACCCTGTACACTCAAGATGTGCTCCATATGTGACCAGACCTCATCGAACCCTGTACACTCAAGATGTGCTCCATATGTGACCAGACCTCATCGAACCCTGTACACTCAAGATGTGCTCCATATGTGACCAGACCTCATCGAACCCTGTACACTCAAGATGTGCTCCATATGTGACCAGACCTCATCGAACCCTGTACACAAGATGTGCTCCATATGTGACCAGACCTCATCGAACCCTGTACACTCAAGATGTGCTCCATATGTGACCAGACCTCATCGAACCCTGTACACTCAAGATGTGCTCCATATGTGACCAGACCTCATCGAACCCTGTACACTCAAGATGTGCTCCATATGTGACCAGACCTCATCGAACCCTGTACACTCAAGATGTGCTCCATATTCTTGTTTTATTTAGTGGGACGTATAGCTATTGTAATGTGTAATTGTAACAAATGTGCAACAATATATTTGTGTGCAAAATGTGTTTGGAATCTTAACCCATTACAGGCAGGAACCACTTTTTGTGACCCTACCCTTCTGGACGGGAACCCCTTTTGGGATTAACTCAATGTCTGCCAACGACCTAATTGACCTCTTTTTTAGCAACTCCCACAGCGCCAACGACGTTTTTTTTTTAAACAAAAAAATGAAAATTTAAATTAAATAAAAAAATGTATAGAGACTGGCGCTTAGGGACTTTTTGGCACTTCTTAAAAGCGATGAATGAGTTAAGTACAGTATTAAAAAATTACAAAATATCGATGCTGCTATAAATATTTCAGAAAACTTAGTTCAGGATTTATTTTTAGAATCTGTCTCAGTCCAAAATGGGAACCAGCTGATTTTATGTTCTTTAACCCAACAGTCACATTCCCATCAGTCTGTTTCCTGCTCCATTCGGTCCATTTCCTGCTTCTGACGGCTCCTTCCTGCTCCTGGCGGCTCTTTCCTGCTCCCTGTGGCTCCATTTGGTCTGTTTCCTGCTCCTGGTGGCTCCTTTCCACTCTTCTAAGGTGAGTGAACTATTGCCACACGTGCTGTTTTGAGCTGTGTGGGGGCGTTGCAACTAAAATGAATATCAAATATCTAAATACTGAATCAAGCAACTGTAAAACTCACTGGGGCGTTCATATAAGCCTGAGTAGACGTATCGTCTACTCAATGACCATAAAACAAAAGGGAAATATCCCTTTTTAACTTTAAAGACTAATTCATTTAGACAGGTTAATATACAGGTGCTATATGGAACCAGAAGTAGCCGTAGGCCTTTATATCCATCAGCTGATCAAACTCAGGTGAGTGTTTGCAGGTGTTACTGTTAGTTTAGGTCAGTTACCTTTTTCACATCAATGTCCATTTATTTATTGGGCATTTGAGTCACGGAGCACCATTTGATGACATTTAGCTCTGATTTAGCCTCTCAGACCCATTTGAGCCACGGACCACCATTTGATGACATTTAGACTCTCATACCCAAAACTAGAGGATAAGAGTTTGGAACTCCCTCAAGGACCCCTGGGGGTCGTCCGGGGAGTTATAGAAGCATTGTTGTTTTGTGTGATGTGATATGAAGCTTTTATTTAGCCTAATACTGGAGTATTTTACTTTTCTGGCGCAAATTTGGAATATATATTCTTTCCGTGCGAACGTTTTTAACTCAAATCTTTGCTGGTCCCTGGTCCCTGCAACAACATAGTTTCTGATGGGGGTCCACGGCCAAATACAGATAATTCTGGGGGTCCTTGACGTGAAAAAGGTTGAACACCACTGACATAATAATAATAATAATAAAACTTTATTTGTATAGCACCTTTCATGACATGAAATGCAGCTCAAAGTGCTTTACAGAGCAATGGAGAAAAAAAAGAAAAGCAAGGCAACTACATTAAAAAACAAGCAGTAATGCAATACAGTGAGGACATGAATAACAAAAAAAAAAAGATCAATTAAAAGCAATGTTGTAGAAGTGGGTCTTGAGCTGTGCTTTAAAAATGTCTACAGAGGCTGCCTGACGAAGGTACAGTGGGAGCTTGTTCCATGCCGTCAGCCCGTAGAAGCAAAAAGCTGCTTCCCCGTATTTTTTAGTTGCCATTTTTAGGCAAAGCGAGCAGGCCACCAGTGGAAGACCTTAGTGTGCGGTTTGGGACATATTTAGGCAGGCAGTCATGTAGGTAGGAAGGTGCGAGACCATTGAGAGCTTTATACACAAGTAAAATAATTTTAAAATCAATCCTAAAAACAACCGGAAGTCAGTGCAGTGTAGACAAAACTGGAGTTATATGTTCTCTCATCTTAGTTCTAGTTAAACTCTGGCTGCTGCATTTTGGACAAGTTGTAATCTGTCTTTTCTTAGGCAGTCCTTCTTGCATCGTCCAAAGACAAATAGGCTCTGATTCGTGCAATATTTCTAAGGTGAAAAAAGGCAATCTTGGTGACATGATTAATGTGTGAATTAAAATTCAATTCAGAATCAATAATGACCCCCAGGTTCTTTACTGTACTGTTACTTTCTACAGTCAGGTTGCCAAGTCTGCTTATAGGATTTAGAAGGCATTCGTAGAATCGTCCTCTGGTCTAAAATGGCTTAATTCTCAGGGATTCTGGGTAATCCAGTCCCAATGCAATGCCTATATATGGAGTGTCATGGCAGCCTCCGTATCGCTCTGTCCTCACTGCTTGTGTCACAAGGCGTGATGCACTGACGCCCGTATATGGTGACAGAGCCACAGGTTTTGCAGGTTTTCATAGTAATCTACGGTTGCAATTACTATGCAGAATGTCCCATTTCACACAACATTATCAAATGTATAAATTGTATACAAATATTTTTGAAAATGGCAGATCTACAAACTCACAATGTGTCGCATCGCATGCTTGTAGATCAGCAATTTTCAAATGGCCGAAGTGTATATAGGGCTTAATGTGGTTGATGTGTGTTTTGTAGTAATGATCTAAAACTATGGGTCTCAAACCAGTGGTCCGGGGACCACCAGTGGTCCTTGAGGGGTTCCAGGTGGTCCCCAGCTAAATGATGAGTTGGTAACCAAATGGACCCTTATTAGATGTTTAACTCTTGAGAGCGTAAAATGATACGAATATAATTTTACGCTCTCAAGAGTTAAATTATTGTTAAACATCTGCATTACTTAATTTACCAGAAGTCCACACAATTAGAGAATGTAGAAGAATTGTTTTTTTGATCAATGTCTGCCTGTTATCTCTCCTAATGGTACAGCAAAATCTTATCGAACGACATAAAAATATGCTTTAGTTTTGGTTCCGAGAGGCTAAATGTCGTCAAATGGTGGTTCCGTGGCTCAAATGCCCAATAAATAAATAATGGGCCTTGATATGAAGAGGGTTGAAAACCACTGATCTAAATGTACAAACTAACATACAGTAATGAAAGTTTTCAAATTAATGTAGTGGAGTATAAGTAGAATATTTGCCCCTGAGATGTAGTGGTGAAAGTGAAGTAAAAGTACTGGAAATTGAAATACTCAAGTAAAAAAATAAATAAACATTCACTGTTGTACTTATGTTTTTATATATATATATATATATATATATATATATATATATATATATATATATAAATAAACTGTCCAACAGTTTGTGTAACTATTGTGCCAGAATGGTATACCCCTGCTTTAAAGGAGTAATGCCACGTCTTTCTGGACGGCGAAGCTATGCCCAATTTTGGTCCGAAATCAATTCAAACATTTTTTGTTAGGTTTTTTTTTCCAGTTCCCATTGATGATGAATGGTGAATTTACGTCATGTGTGTCTGAGCAAATCGACACACGTTACGTCATGATGTACAATGATAATACACCCCTCACTTCACACGAGTGTGATTTTTATTTAATACAGCATTTGTCCCCACACGTCTCAATATTTGCCAATGACAGGAGAAATTAGGTCAAATTTACTTCAAATATGACGTAAATTAAACATCAAAACATTAATTGCCATTGACAATGAAGGGAAAATATTAGGGATGCACCGAAAGGGAAATTCTTGGCCGAAACCGAATATAGGAAACAGTTGGCCGAAAACCGAATACCGAATAGCCGAATACAAATACTTTGTTGTAAAGCTACCTGATTATGGCAAAAGACATGATTATGGATTTTTATAATCGATTCATCGGGCGATTATTTAAACGATGAATCGATGAATCGCATTATGGCACCTTTTTGCAATTACCTTTAAAAAAATGCTTCACGTTATTGTAGGCATGTTGTAACTAACAATAAAGACAATACAAATGAATACTCCTTCAAAATTAATATTTTACCCCGTTTTTTATACAATTTGATTTGCCATTCCTTGTACTTGTAATGATACTTTTATCTGTAATGTTGACCGTGTATAGCTGACTGTCTTTCTTTCCATTTCTATCTCTGGAACCCCAATTATTTTTTTATTTCTATTGTAAAATCAATGTAAATTTTGAGAGTCTATTTGGTTCCATTTTTGCACTCTGTTACAGAACCTTAGGGTCCACTTGGTTTACTTTCTAACTATCTAGCTCTAGCTGGAACTCCCACTATGAGAACCACTGTCCTACACACAGTCTGTGTGGGCACACACACACACACACACACACACACACACACACACACACAATAGCACGCTAGCTGATGGGGGGAAAACGTTCTTATTTAGCAGCCATATTAGCATGTTCTCTAGGCTCTAGTATCACATATTGCCAAAGTTAAACAGCACTGAACAACTGTTCATTGTTAAGCAAAACGTTCACGGACGTTCTGCTTTAGCCCTATGTCCACTTAAATGTGCTGCTGAGATTACAGTACACAGGTGGAACAAATTTGAGGAGCTAACGAGCTAGTGCTACACTGCTAGTGTTCGTCCGTCGTAGCCTGCCTGCAAGCTCACAGATTCAGACATTGGGGAGCATTTTTGGTCATACGACAAAAGAATAGACAGTGGCGGTGCTCACAAATACCATGTTTTGGGACCTGTTTTGGGCATTTTGCAACCTGTTGATGAGCTCGCAGTTTTCGCGGAGAGCATCGCAGCCACAGAGACGCTCCGTGTGTGTGTGTGTGTGTGTGTGTGGGAGACTGAAGTTGGGGAGAGAGAGAGGGGTAGATGCGGAGCGCTCTGGTTACGTTCAAGACAATCGCGTGTTGTGTTTATAGCGACCCAGTGTTTTGACTATTCGGTAGGGGTGCAGCGGTTTTCAACCGAAAACCGAACCGTTCGGTTCCACATACACGGTTCAATGCGCTCTAATGAACCGCGCTATTTCGGTTTGCATTAATTCATTTATTACAGCTGCGAAGAATGTATTTCTCGGTCACACACCGGCCTACTTAGAAGTCTAGCACTCTATCGGTCACACACCGTCCTACTAAGAAGTCTAGCACTCTTTCGGTCACAGAAGTGTAGCACTCTGTCGGCCCACCCCCTACACACACACACACACACAGAGAGAGAGAGAGAGACGGCATGAGGAGGAGAATCCAGCACTCGTCTTTAAACGTCGTTCTTGGAATAATTATTGATCGTCATACACAGAGACACACACAGCGGAGTAACCTCGCGCCAACAGGCTTCTAAGCACTGTCGTTGTAAGTTTGTTCAGATCTGATTCTGCATCTGCAGATTCTGCACTCGCTATTTGAGTGCTAATTAAGAGGGAGAGGGAGAGCAAAAACAACCCGCAGCAGGACATTCATTCCGTCAGAAAAGTACCAACAAAATACTCCATGTGTCCAATCCATGACTGTAGATAGAAGCCCTTCTTCTAATAATATAAACATAATATCCTTAAATCCTCATGTAGACTTATTGTAAACTTTTGTAGGCTATTTTTCTGAGCAACACGACGCATTCACTGTGAATCACTCCCCTCCCAGGAGGCACTCTCCTCTCCTCTTTCCTGCATGTGCTTAATGCCCCGTGTGAGCGCATAGGTGCATTTATTTCCCCTTGAAAATAATGATGAGGCACATTAAAATAGCAATATAAGGTTTTTTTCCCCCTTTAAAATAATGAAAAGGCAGAAATGCCTAATAAAATAATATATGCTAAAAAAAGAGAAGAAAAGAAAATGCTATAAATAAACTTTTTTGAGTGGTGCAAGCCACTGTCTGGCTGGCTGGCTGGGTATGAGCATGAAAACAGCGTGGTTGTTTTTCACCACCTGTGCACAACCTAACACACACGCACATTATTAACTGTATATATGATGATTTCGTGTGTGCCAGTACAGTGACACTAGTACAGTACAGTACAGTAGAGGGTACAGTAGGGCGCGTTCCTGGGGGTCACTTCACAAGGGGGTATTTTTTTTTACTGTACCGAAACCGAACCGAAACCGTGGCCCCCATACCGAGGTTCAAACCGAACAGTGGTCTAACTGAACCGTTGCACCCCTACTATTCGGTGATATATTTTCGGCCTATTTGAGCCGAAACCGAATAGTCCGAAAATACATTTTTAGCCATTTTCGGCCGAATATTTTCGGTGGCCGAATTTTCGGTGCATCCCTAGAAAATATGTATGTCATATGTAGACGAGCAAATCCGCTAACCAGTCAGATGTCGGTGGGAACACTAGGGACCACTAAGGGACCACCATTCTTGATGATGATGTACGATGATGATGAGCACCCCTCACTTCACACGGGTGTGATTTTTGAGTGGCGCAACCACTCCTATAGACAGCTATGTGTGTGGCTGTGTCCTTGTGTCAGAGCACGAAAATAGTATTATAGCGTTTGTTCACCAAGTGTCACTGTTGCACAGCCTGACACAGACACACACGGGCCATGGAGAAGGGCTTGTACAGTACAGTACAGTACAGTACAGTACACTTCAGACGGGTCTTTTTATAATATATATACTTTTTTGTTTGTTTTTAAAGGAGAATGATGCCTGGTGCTCTTGGAACCCTCCTCAGAACAGCGGGGGGGAGAGGTACAGATTTGGCTCCCTGCCTCTCCCCGGCCTGTGGACCCGGCAGACCGGTGAGTGTGTTGTTACAATGTTACAATCATGTTGTTACAATGTTATTGCAAGGTTACTACAATGTTGTTACAATGTTAAAAACACTTTTTGAGGGAATTTGAGTACTTCCGGTCATTCCTTTAAATTTTGAGGTAGTTGCACTTGAGTTTTTCCCCAATATTTTTGAGTGGTGCAACCACTCCTACAACCAGCAATGTCCGTGTACCTGTGCGTGTACCTGTGTAGTCATGAGCATGAGTGGTGTGCGCATGCGTGAAATTGGAACGACACGAGTATGTGACTTATTAATACCAGTAGGGGGCGCCAGAAAAAGAGAGAGGGGTATGCTCTGCCTGCTAGAGAGAGAGAGAGAGGGGCACCGAGTGCCACGCTTCGAGCTTGTAGGTCTGCTATTTTTCAATAGCTATAAAACCAATACTTTTGTAATTTTGCTGAAGTACATTTTAAATTCTGGACTGGCACAGAAACAGTATTTCTATACAGCACTATTGATACTTTTACTTAAACAACTTTAGATTTTTTTCAACCAAGGTTCATGTTTTAGGTTATTAGAGAAAGTAAAAGATGAGTGTACATTTTCTTTCGCTGCTTTGTTTCGTTTTAGTGATTTTTATCTATTTTTGACATGGGGGTGGGGGCATTCGAACATGGTGCTAAATAATGTTTTTTTTTTTTTTTTTTTTTTACAAAATCTTATAGCGATTTATTTCATTTGTTATAGTCCTACTGTCAAAAATAGCTAAAATCGTTCAAACGAAACAAAGCAGCAAATGAAAATAAACCAATAAACACTCATCTTTTACTTTCTCTAAAACATGAACATTGGTTGAAGAAACCTTCAAGTCAGAAATGAGAGTACTTATCCCAACACTGCTTATCAATACTTTTTAATAGTATTCATCATTGCTGTTAGAATATTTTTTGTAGCTACAGCATTGCAGTGGCAAAGGCAATACCTTGTACTGCGAGCTGTTGTGAGCTTGTAGATCAGCTATTTTCAAAATCTTTGCCTTTCTGATGTAATTACCAATTTGGCTAATGTTTGATCATTTTTGGGGTTGCTTTAAACGCAGCAATGTCTTAGTTTATTTTTATTTGTCATTTCAGAGATTTTTTTTTTTAGAAATGTAGTGAATGTAGCAATTAGGGCGGAGCTATGCCCGATTGTGGTCCCAAATCCTACTATAAATGTGCCACGTCTCTGCGTGCGTGCTGTTGTAATGCACGTAACTCAAGGACAACCGCAGTTTGCCCCACCGACTTCAAAGGGAGTGCAGTGCCCGGCCTTGAGTCGGTGGCATACACCGTTGTCCAGAAACACCACAAAAGGCTCTGGTCAGGCTCTGCCAGTGGACCTAATGAGCCCAAGTCCCTCACCTGTGCAATTTCCAGTCTCTGCCTCAGCCAATTGATTGCCACGGCAACCCCACACCTGTTAATTGATTACTTAACCAGTCCACTTGTCACAGTCAGTTTGCACTCTTCAGGCACAGACAGACAGATGCAGAGACCTCCATATAGTATGGTCACAAAAGGGACCCGTTAAAACGGGTGCTATGACAAGTTGACAACGGGTATTATTAGGTTCCCTAGTTGCATCGTTCTCAAGTAGGCCGATGGGCACGTACATGTGTAGTCATTTCTAACATTTGTTTTTGACACCTTTTTTTTTTAGGAAAATTATGCCTGCTGCCCTTGATGTCTGGAATGCTCCTTGGGAACGCCAGGGGTAGGGTCGATGGTCTCCCCGCCAGGACAGTGACCTCAGAACGCCGGGGGTAGGGCCGAGACTCAAGGGTCTCCCCAGCCGGTCAACGATAGTGGGCGCGCTATGTTGTCTGGAATCCCCAAATGTATCGCTCAAGCTGGTACATTGAGGTACATTAGGCCCATCACAAGTATTAATACATTATTTAAATTACAATAAAAATACATGAATAGTGAAAGTATCAGATCTACGAGATCAAAACGGTTTTGAGCTCCTAGATCTGCTACTTCCACTACGTTTCAACATGGGAACGAGTATGACTATTATGACTATCATCCCAAAAGTATTGCGATTATCACAAATACTTATTATGTAGTAATTGTGATGGGCCTAAGAGTGTGTGTGTGGTACAGTATGTGGTATGTGTGTTGAATCTGTTTTTAATTGGTTGGCCAAATGTTTTCCGTATCTTGTTGTTTCCTTCCCGCCAGGTTGGCCAACCAACTGTTTGTGTTTTATTAACCCCCTTTAGTGTGAAGCTATATATTAAGTGACTTGAAGAACTAATCTAGACCTAACATCATCCCAGTGCCTAAAGCTGGAGACCTCTCAAAAGCAGACAACTACCGAGGTATCAGACTGACACGTACCACCACAAAGGTCCGTCCATCCATCTTCAACAGCTTCTCCGTAGTCGGGTCGTGGGGGAAAACTGCTCCACCAGAGAGCTCCAGACCTCCCTCTCCAAAGCAACATTAGTAACTTAATTCTGGGGGATCCCGAGGCGTTTTCGGAAGATTTTGGAGATATAATTCTGACATCTCATCGTTGGGCTTCCCAGGGGTCTCTTTCCAGCGGGATGTCCGAGGACCTCCCTAGGGAGATGATTGAGAGGAATCCACCTAAGCTGGCTCCATCATGCCTCGTGACACGCTCCATATATGGCCGTCTCCATAATATGAAGATCACGACACTGTCCTCAACAAACCCTGGATAGCCATATATTGAGAAGACTGGATCATCACCTATATCTGCATATATGGAGCCGCTAGCAACTCTTATCTGTCCATTCAAACTAGATGGTCCCACCCCAAAGTTATCAGTGCAGCTGATTTCAACAGGCTTGAAATTTTCAGCGGTGATCAACTTCATTGACTTCCAAAAGGCTTTCGATTAGAGATGCACCGATCGATCAGCCTCCCGATCGATCGGGCCCGATCACGTCATTTTCAAAAGATCGGGATCGGGAAAAAAATATCGGGAAAAAATTATTTATTAAATATAATATTTTTTTTTTTTATTAAATCTTTTCTTAATTGTATTTAACGTTACAGAAGAAACGTGACCATCTATAAGTCTTAAAGTCATCCTCCCGAGTCTTTAGTTTTGTTTTTTAATACAGATTGGTTCATAATTAATAACAACAAAACATCCTCCTCTCGAAGCAGCCTCTTGCTGCTGCTCCTAGGAAAACTTAGCGCACGACAGTGACGTTGGCCCTAAACAGCAGATCTGCAAGCTCACAAAGAGTTGCTTTCGCAACGCGCTGTGATCTTGTAGATTTGCTACGAATGGCGACGTTCTTGCGTAACTTGCGTAACTTGTAACTTGCGTGGCTAGTAGGCTAATAGCAGAAAGCTAACGACAACAAGCGGCAGCGGCTGCACTGAAACAACCGACGCTTAAAGCGACTTTTAAAAAGAAGGAACCACAGAGAGAGAGAGAGATGATGAGGAGAATCCAGCCCTCGCAAAGACCACTCGGTGGAATAATTATTGATCGTCATACACAGAGACACACACAGCGGAGTAACCTCGAATCAACAGGCTTCTAAGCACCGTCTTGTTCAGATCTGCTTCTGCATCTGCACTCGCTGTTTGAGTGCTAAAAAGGGAGAGAGAGAGCAAAAACAACTCGTTGTTGTTGCTCTGTCCACCCGGAGCAGGAGAAGAATATTCCGTCTGAAAAGTCCCAACAAAATACTCTATGTCCAATCCATGACTGTAGATAGAAACCCTTCTTCTAATAATATAAGCATAATATCTCATGCAGAGATCTTTATTGTAAACTTTTGTAAATGTTTCTGTGCCACGGAATCCCTCCTCTCCCCAGGGAGCTCTCCTCTCCTCCCTGCATGTGCTGCGACTCTGCACCACGTGTGAGCGCATAGGTGCATTATTTTTCCCTTGAACATAATGATGAGGCACATTAAAATAGCAATATAAGGTTTTTTTTTCCCCCTTTAAATAATGAAAAGGCAGAAATGTCTAATAAAATAATATATGCTAAAAAAAGAATAAAAGATAATGCTATAAATAAACTTTTTGAGTGGTGCAAGCCAGTCCCTTGGACTGGGTATGAGCATGAAAACAGCATGGTTGTTTTTCACCACCTGTGTGCAACCTAACACACGCACACAAACACATGCCCATATTAACTGTATATGATGATTTCGTGTGTGCCAGTACAGTACAGTAGAGGGTACAGTAGAGGGACCGGCACACAGTAACTCTGTCATTTCTCAACCGTTTCGGACACGGGGCGGCAGTTCGGAACCGTTTTAGTCCCTTTTTTTTCTTACTGCATTGCCAAAATGTATCTGATTGGGAAGAATTATCGGAAATGATCGGAATTGTATCGGGAGCAAAAAAAAGTGATCGGATCGGGAAATATCGGGATCGGCAGATACTCAAACTCAAATGATCGGGATCGGATCGGGAGCAAAAAAACGTGATCGGTGCATCTCTACTTTCGATACCATCCACCGGGGGAAACTCATGAGTATTCTACGTGCCTACGGAGTTCCAGAAAAGTTGGTCCAGATGATAGTCAAGCTACAGCCAGACTCGAGCCAAGGTCCAAACCTGTGACTGACACCAAAACATTTGAGATTCTAGCAGGCGTCCTACAGGGTGACACTCTTGCCCCCTTCCTGTTCGTTGTAGTGATGGATCATGCACTGAGACTTGCAATCAATGGCAGAGAGGAGGCTCTGGGGTTCCCGAGGAAGTCAAGGTGAGTACACCCCATCATGGTCACTGACCTAGACTTTCAAACCCTGTACACTCAAGATGTGCTCCATATATGGCCAGACTTCATCAAACCCTATACACTCAAGACGTGCTCCATATATGACCAGACCTCATCAAACCCTGTACACAAGACGTGCTCCATATATGGCCAGACTTCATCAAACCCTATACACTCAAGACGTGCTCCATATATGACCAGACCTCATCAAACCCTGTACACTCAAGACGTGCTCCATATATGGCCAGACCTCATCAAACCCTGTACACTCAAGACGTGCTCCATATATGGCCAGTACAGAATTCATTCCAGATGTTGATCTGACCCACCCATGCCAAAGCGCCAGTGCTCGCCCAGCAGTCTGCCGGGGCGAGGTCGCTTCTAGCCCTCAGGGCGTCTTACTGTATTATGCTTGACTATAATACTCTTCTGTAATATGTCCTGGGCATGACGTTAAACTGTTCCGTTCGAGAGGACCGGCGACCCTCGAATGTAAACAGCCATGAAAGGAAACTATGGATCATTACACCCGAAACACAAATCCTATACTTCCAGGGGCGGGAGTCCCCAGGAACATAACAGTGCCAGGTACCCAAGCGCGTCTGCCAGACAGACCGGATGATGCAGCGCCCCTAAACCCACCTGGGCGGGGCGTAGCTAACGGGTGCAGGGCACCTGATGCTATACTAAGATGCAAGCGGCCCCTCAGACTCTCCACATTCAATATCCGGACTCTTGCAGCACCCACGAGCAGTAAGCAGGAAGGAGAACGTGGGCTGAAGACTGAGGAACTAGCACTGAACCTTTGGGAGCAGCACGTTGACATATGCGGCCTACAAGGACGACATAACAAACGAGATTAACCTCCAGACAATTGGAATGGGGTATGCCCTATACACAGGGTCAGCAAGGCGGAATGCAGCCCAAGAAATGGTGGTGTTGGAATCCTCATAGGAAGGGAGGCACAGAAGGTACTGATCGGTGTTCAACGCATATCAGAAAGCTTACTCCCCGACTGAAGATGCCAGCATGGAAAGTAAGGAACAGTTCTACCACAAGCTCAAGCATGCAATTGAAAGAGTCAAGCTACACAACTTCCTGGCCATCCTAGGGGACTTTCTCAGACCAGGAGATGCGCTGTTCACCTACAACGAACAGACAAATGACAATGGAAAACGCTTGTTAGAGATTATGGAAGAGCACCAACTTCTGGCCACCAACACAATGTTCCAAATGAAGAGGGGGAAGTTGTGGACATGGATGTCACCACACAACACGGCACATCAGATTGACTACATCCTCACTCGTAGAAAATGGAGCTCACTCTACACAGACCACAGGGTCGTAACAGCAACAGTTAGACTGAGCCTGAGGGCCCCAAGGAAGGAGGGAAGGAGGAAGGTGAAATATGAATGGAGTCAACTGGCAACGGACCCTCTGCTACAGGAACGCTACGCAGTAGAAATCAAGAACAGGTTCCAAGTACTGCAGGAGGAGGAGAACATATCAGCGCGCTACCAAAGTTTTGTAGAAGCAAACAATGCAGCAGCTGAGACATGTCTCCAGCAAGCCCCCAAAGCAAGGAGGAAAGACAGATGTCTTGACCCCAGAATCATCAAAGCCAGGGAGGAGCTGAGAGCAGCACACAGGGACTTTGTCGCTGATCGAAAACTAGAGGGTCTGAAGGAGGAATACAGGCGGAGGAAGGAGGAGCTCTACCAAGTCTATGAAACACTGGAACAACAGGAGCTAAACCAGAAGATCAAGGAGATCGAGGATGCTCATGTTAACCAGACGCATGGCATGGGCTGGAAGCTCATCAATGACATCTCTGGCTGAAACTCCTCTCAGACTACCAAGATCTGGGGAGAAAATGCAGAGGAACGGGTTGAAGCATGGTACCAGCACTTCAAAACACTCCTAGGTAACCCACCTGCAACCGAGGTTGAGGATGTTCTGGTCTTCCATGACCTTCCCGTTCCAGATGGACCATTCACCATGGATGAGTACCAGAAGGCCAAGGCTACGATCAAGTGTTCAATATTTAATTGAAATTTATTTGAGCGACAATAATCGTCCAGTAAAAAGAAACCGTCAAACTGTGTTTCGAGGGAATTCGTCTGCTCTCTGTACCCGCAAACTGTGTTTCGAGGGAATTCGTCTGCTCTCTGTGCCAAGAGACATCGTTTTGAGGGAATTCGTCTGCTCTCTGTGCCAAGAGACATCGTTTTGAGGGAATTCGTCTGCTCTCTGTGCCAAGAGACATCGTTTTGAGGGAATTCGTCTGCTCTCTGTACCCGCAAACTGTGTTTCGAGGGAATTCGTCTGCTCTCTGTACCCGAAAACTGTGAATTCGTCTGCTCTCTGTACCCGCAAACTGTGTTTTGAGGGAATTCGTCTGCTCTCTGTACCCGAAAACTGTGTTTCGAGGGAATTCGTCTGCTCTCTGTACCCGAAAACTGTGAATTCGTCTGCTCTCTGTACCCGCAAACTGTGTTTTGAGGGAATTCGTCTGCTCTGTGTACCCGCAAACTGTGTTTTGAGGGAATTCGTCTGCTCTCTGTACCCGCAAACTGTGTTTTGAGGGAATTCGTCTGCTCTCTGTACCCGCAAACTGTGTTTTGAGGGAATTCGTCTGCTCTCTGTACCCGCAAACTGTGTTTTGAGGGAATTCGTCTGCTTTCTGTACCCGCAAACTGTGTTTTGATGGAATTCGTCTGCTTTCTGTACCCGCAAACGGTGTTTCGAAGGAATTCGTCTGCTTCCTGTACCCGAAAACTGTGTTTCGAGGGAATTCGTCTGCTTCCTGTACCCGAAAACTGTGTTTTGAGGGAATTCGTCTGCTCTCTGTACCCGCAAACTGTGTTTCGAGGGAATTCGTCTGCTTCCTGTACCCGAAAACTGTGTTTCGAGGGAATTCGTCTGCTTCCTGTACCCGAAAACTGTGTTTCGAGGGGATTCGTCTGCTTCCTGTACCCGAAAACTGTGTTTCGAGGGAATTCGTCTGCTCTCTGTACACGAAAACTGTGAATTCGTCTGCTCTCTGTACCCGCAAACTGTGTTTTGAGGGAATTCGTCTGCTCTCTGTACCCGTAAACTGTGTTTTGAGGGAATTCGTCTGCTCTCTGTACCCGCAAACTGTGTTTTGAGGGAATTCGTCTGCTCTCTGTACCCGCAAACTGTTTTTTGAGGGAATTCGTCTGCTCTCTGTACCCGCAAACTGTGTTTTGAGGGAATTCGTCTGCTCTCTGTACCCGCAAACTGTGTTTTGAGGGAATTCGTCTGCTCTCTGTACCCGCAAACTGTGTTTTGAGGGAATTCGTCTGCTTTCTGTACCCGCAAACTGTGTTTTGATGGAATTCGTCTGCTTTCTGTACCCGCAAACGGTGTTTCGAGGGAATTCGTCTGCTTCCTGTACCCGAAAACTGTGTTAAGAGGGAATTCGTCTGCTTCCTGTACCCGAAAACTGTGTTTCGAGGGAATTCGTCTGCTTCCTGTACCCGAAAACTGTGTTTCGAGGGAATTCGTCTGCTTCCTGTACCCGAAAACTGTGTTTCGAGGGAATTCGTCTGCTTCCTGTACCCGAAAACTGTGTTTCGAGGGAATTCGTCTGCTTCCTGTACCCGAAAACTGTGTTTCGAGGGAATTCGTCTGCTCCCTGTACCCGAAAACTGTGTTTCGAGGGAATTCGTCTGCTTCCTGTACCCGAAAACTGTGTTTCGAGGGAATTCGTCTGCTCCCTGTACCCGAAAACTGTGTTTCGAGGGAATTCGTCTGCTCTCTGTACCCGCAAACTGTGTTTTGAGGGAATTCGTCTGCTCTCTGTACCCGCAAACTGTGTTTTGAGGGAATTCGTCTGCTCTCTGTACCCGCAAACTGTGTTTTGAGGGAATTCGTCTGCTCTCTGTGCCCGCAAACTGTGTTTTGAGGGAATTCGTCTGCTCTCTGTGCCCGCAAACTCTGTTTTGAGGGAATTCGTCTGCTCTCTGTCTCCCGCTATCCAGGAATCTGCATTCCTCTGAAGACGACTCAAAGTAAGACCCTGTTAGGCCTGTCAAAAAGAACCCTAACTGAAACGTTTATTACTGTAAGTGATATGTTTAGCTTCTGTTTAAATGTTCTCTATAAATAAAGGTTGTATATGTTGTGACAGGATATAATATATATCTGGCTTGGTCACTCTAATCAATCTTTCTTTGTTAGGATGAAGATCGCGGTAGACGTCGCTGGAACGCGGCTGCTGGACAGGGAGTGCACATACACACACACACATACACCACACACACAGAAAGGCTAATTTGGTGTTTTTTTTTCTTTGTTAGAATGGAGATATCGATAGACGATCTGATGTTCCCTGGACAGAGATCCCCCCCCCCCGGGGGCTTCCTCAGAGGACTCTGATGAGCTGTGAGTAGGAATAGTTCTTGCTTGTTTCTGAGGATGGATAACTGCTTTTGTACTGTTATGGTACAAAGAATGGCATCATTTACAGTAATCCAAATGTTTTAAATATTTTAGGATAAATCTAAATGACTCTGCACAATAGTTTGAGAGTCAATATCTCATATCATGAGCGTGCCTCTTGGTCTTTGTAACAACTTGAATACAAATTACAAAAGATGTTGAGGACTGTACATGTGTTGATGCCTCCTAGTGGCACTCTGGTTGAATGTCTGTCATCTTTCCAAGCTAATCAAAGTCTTAATGACCCTTTTGTTAACCACTTCAACCCCAGCATCCCTATTCCGTTCAGCAAAAATAGCAGATCTACAAGCTCGCACTGCAACGTGTTGTGAGCTTGTAGATCTAATGGTTTCTTTCTCTCTCAGGATGGAGATCATCGACACAGCTGGAGGCTGGAGCCTCTAGAGATGGAGATCTGCAGGTCTGTCCATGGATGGGAGGACGGAGATCTGGGTAGACGCTGGAGGACTTCGGACCTGGGCCTGGATGGATGGGAGGACGGAGGTTCGGAGATCTGGGTAGACGCTGGAGGACTTCGGACCTGGGCCTGGATGGATGGGAGGACGGAGGACGAAGATCTGGGTAGACGCTGGAGGACTTCGGATCTGGGCCTGGATGGATGGGAGGACGGAGATCTGGGTAGATGCTGGAGGACTTCGTACCTGGGCCTTCTCAGTGAGGAACTCAACGGTACGAACCGCTTTAGGGTTAGGGCTTTTTTAGGCTTCGTAAAAAGCCAATAATCGTCCGTTGCCGATAATTGGTCGATCCCTATTCTTAAACGTTACTGTAAGTGCATGTGTATGTTGTGACAGGACACGCACACACACACACAGCAAAGCTAATTTGGGGTGTGTGTCTTTCGTTTATTAGAATGGAGATCTCAGCCGATGCCAGAGATCCGAAGCTTTCCCCGGGTGTTTCCGCTGAGGACTTCTGGGTCTCTGGGAGGCTCGGACGGAGCTAGAAGGTTCGGTAGACGCCACTGGAACCTGTTTAGGCCTGTCAGAATTTAAGGTTTCATAATGGCCGATTTAATTGTCGCTCAAATAAATTACAAGTAACAATTTCATTGCGTCATACTAACATTCTAAATAAAACTTTGGCTTTTGTAGGCTTTGTAAACAAAAAGCTGCACATGGCATAATTCAATAACTTTATACACATATTTGTAAATTACAAAGTGACACATTTAGAGCTTGTAGATCGGTTGCTTGCATTATTTCTTTAAAATGTTTGACAATATATGAACATTTTCAACATGGAGACGATTATGACTAATCTCTAAAAAAGTATCTCAAATACTTGGCGATTAGGTAATTGTGACAGGCCTAAATCCTTCTAGTTGTGTTTTTTTATATCATGTTCTGTAATCATTTAGGGTTGACTATAGACTTTTTTTAGGAACAAGATCATCATGCCGGTGAAGAGCATGTTTCTAGCCGATGGAGCAACTATTTCTGATCACCTTTGGAGTTACATCACAGCAAGGTAACTATACAACACACGCACACACTATGATCATGACATCAGCTTGTGACTGCAACTTGTTCCTGTTCGCAGATGACTCGGCACTGCTAGTCTCGGACAGGAACAAACTGCAGGTTGAAAAGGCCCTCAGCTCTGAACTCGGTAGAATCTGCACCTGGCTCGCTGATAACAAACTATCTTTACACCTGGGAAAAACTGAATCCATTCTCTTTGGATCTAATAGTAATCTCAGCAAGGCAAATGGTTAGAGTTGGTGACAATATTATCACACGTAAAGATGAAATTACCTACCTAGGTTCCATCCTGGAGGCTAATCTTTCCGGTGATAAAATGGCCACCAACGTAATCAAAAAAGTCAACCAAAGAACAAGATTCCTTTACAGGATCTCCTCACTGGTCAACAAAAACACCTTGAAGACCTTAACAGGAGCCCTCGTACAAGGTTTCTTTGACTATGCATGCACCTCAAAGGCCCTTAAAACTAGGCTCCAGACCTCCCAAAACAAACTGGTCAGGCTCCTAGCCTCACCCCCCGAACCTACCTCACTCCTGCCCACTTTGACAGGCTGGAATGGCTTAGGGTTGGCGACAGAGTACAGCATCTTGCAATGGGTCTGGTCCACAAGATTCGATACACCACAAAGATACCTGTCTAGATACTTCCTTTATGTTAACGAAGTCCACACCCACAACACCAGAGGGAGTGCAACGAACCATGTACAACCCAGATTCGGCACAAACAAGGGACTAAATTATTTTCACTCCTATGCCACCAAAATGTGGAACGCCCTACCAACAGTCATTAAGACATGTGAATCCCTTGACTCCCTTTTTCCCCTCACTGTATAAGTTATTTTCCCTTTTTACCTCCTTTATGATGAATTCATGTTCTGTTCTTTGGCTATATAGAAGTGTCTTATTTGTACGTCTCTAAATGTTTTTGATGAATTGAACATGGTGGACCCTCTTGTAAACAAGTGTAATGCTTAATTGGGTCGTCCACTTACAGTTAACAGTCTTTGTATTGAGTTTGTGCTTGACATGTACTGTAATTCTGCAAACTGTTAATAAATATTTCAATCAATATTGTATCAACAAAGTAGTAATGAGCATTTCTTTCTTTTCTTTAGGACGTTGCTGGTCTCCTGTGTGGCTCCATCTGGAGGTCACCAGGGTTCTGAGTCACTCAGATCCTGACTGGTAGTGGTGATATGTAGATGTGATCAATCAGGGCTCTTTGAAAATAATAAACAATAAACGAATATAAATAACTAGATCATAATATAATTAATGGATAAAACGAACGATAAAAAAATAGATTATAGTAAAATAAAAGTAAATTAAAATAGTAAAATAAAAGTAAAATAAAATAGTAAATAAAATTAGTAATACATAAAATAAAATTAGTAATAGCATAGTGGATAATGGATAAAATAAATATAATTAGTAATATAGACAATAATACATAAAATAAAAAAATATATAGTAATGCATAAAATTAGTAATAACGGTAATACATAAATAATTAAATGCATAAAAAATAAAATTAGTAATAACAGTAATACATAAAACAAATACAATTTGTAATGCATGAAGTAAAATTAGTAATAACATAGTAATACATAAAATAAATACAATTAGTAATATAGTTATACATAAAATTAGTAATAACATAGTAAAATATAAAATACAATAGTAATACATAAAATAAATAAAATTACTTTGTATTGTAATTATAGAATGACTTAAAAAAACAAAAAATATCAATTGCATCTACATATCACAACCAGGCTATATTGCCAGCAGTCAGGTGGACTGTAGACTCACTACAGCTGTCACAATGTGGTGTACTGTATTTTGACCCAACTGGCCTCCAAGGAGAGGACATCTGATGATACACGAGAGACGTCATAGTAAAAAAAATTGTAATAAAAGTAATGTTTCATGTTGATTGTAATTTATTCATGATGCCATATATCTGTAAATATTAATTTTCTTGTTAATAAAATATTGCATTTATACCCGGGTGTCCGTTATGGGTCCATTGACAATCTCCCAGAACAGAGCCAAACATGAATGTTGAATATTGTAATTGCAATTTTAAATTGTATTACATTTCTTACCACGAAGACCAGACTGAATTTTAAGTAATAAGACTGTTTTTAAATTGGCTTGTTCTTGTAGTGTGGTACTTTCCCTCCAGGAAATTACTCTGTACTCCTTTGAAAACTTTAGAAATTAGAATAACTTTTAGTTAGTTTAGGCAGAACAAATAATGTAAATTTAACAATCTAATGAATAGATCTAGTTTATTAATAGAAAAACTAGTTATTAGATAATAGGCCTACAATAAATAATAGACAATGTGTTTATTTTCTTAAATAAACATTTAAAATGTATTAATGAATAGAACTAGTTTGAACTTAGAACAACTATAGTTATTAGTTAATAATACAATAAAGAATACTAGACAATTATGTTTATTTAAACCAGGCAGAACAAATAATGTAATATATGAATTAATGGATCTATTTTATTAATGGGACAATTGGTTATTAGTTTGTATTATTATAAATAATGAGTTATTATTTAATTAGTTTCCGTTGTGTTACATTGAAGTCAGTGAACCTATATAATTATGTGACTGAATACAATATATTCACTTCTGTACTTTACAGTAAGAAGAATGTTGTGTGTCTGCGGGACGCCTCACGCCATGTGGTCGGCGTCTGCGTTTTCTGTTCTGACAGTGTCGTTGTTTTTCTCTTTGAATAATGACTTTAACTACTGAGCGAGAGCACGAAAAGCTGCTTGTAGGAAAGCCCTGCTGTCATTGGCCAGTAGTCGCACACCACATACTGTCCATGGGTTCATGTCTTCGAGTATATATGAATAGAGACGGCACCGGATATCTCCTCCCATCCACTTGCATTAAGTTGCTCAAAAGCGCATGAGGCGATTTCACTCAGGAACAGAGTGCATTCTGGGATGGATTTGCCCCAAACTCATGAACGTGCTAGTCCGTTGACTAGCATTGCACGCATTCACGTATGAAACAGCGGCGTTCACGTATGAAACAGCGTTAACGTGTCATCATGAACATGCGCAATGATAGTCAACGGACCAGCGCGTTCATGTGTTTGGCCCATGCAGAGCTGCAATACCAAATTCGGCCACTATGTCCATTTCGCCTCAGGGTTTCCTCTGGGTGCCGTCTATTCATATATACTCCAAGGTCCATGTACCGTCTGCACTGTGTCATACTGTCCATGGGTCCATGACCCATATTGTACAGTTGACCCAACTTGTTCATGTCAAGGACCCCCAAAATGATATGTATTCGTCCCTCGACCCCCATCTCATTAAGTTTTGTTCCAGGGAACCATGGAATATTGTGTGTGAAATATACTGTATTCAATGATTTGCGCCACATTATCACGATTTCTCAATAACAGCAGATATACGGTGCCACGCTACAAGCTTGTAGATCTGCTATTTTTCAACAGCTAAAGTTTGAAATGACGATAACAGTGGTTAATAGCTAAGGTGACACGGATTGCGTTCCAGGCCTTGGAATGCTTGATTCTGATTGGTCATTCAAAGGTCAAATTCAGCTGTGTGTTATTCCTGGATAATGACCGCTCCACTCTATAACAGAACGATGCCTAATCAGACCCTAATGGAGCACCTGATTTACTCATGCTGTTTCCAGTGGTGTTTCAAAATCGAAAAAGTTGAATTTTATGTTATAGGTCCTTTAATATTGGTATCCGGTATCGGATCGGATTGGATCGGGATCGGATTGGGACATCCCTAATAAAAACCAAAATGCGTTTTAGTGTAACGTTACCGAGGCTCTGATCCAGTCCACGCGGCCCTTCAGGTAGCACGGCAGCTCGGCCAGGTAACCCAGAGAGGAGCTGTCTGGAGGGAAGCTGCCGTCCACAAACAGCTTCCCGCCGCGCAGGTAGCTCTCCTTCAGCAGGGTGTAGTCCTGGTTCAGGAAGGGCTCCGGGTTGGCCAGGCTGCCCACGGCCACGCTGGAGGAGATGACCGTCTCCACCACACTGGAGGACCCCTCGAAGACGCTGCTGGACATCATCATCTCAGACATGGTGAAGTACACTGGGGAGGAGAGGGGAGGGGAGAGGAGAGGAGGGGGGGAGGGGAGGGGAGAGGAGAGGATTATTGAAGTTTTTTTTTAACATAAGACAGGACAGACAACAGATACAAGACAGATACAGGACAAACCAACGGGGAGGAGAGGAGAGGAGAGGGGAGGGGAGGTGAGGAGAGGAGAGGCAGATTATTCTCTCAAAAGCATCAGTCCAAACATGTACAGTAACATGAACAATACAGTCTTATTTTATACTTATTGTATGCACGTAAAAAATAATAATAATTTTAAAAAAAACTCTACAAGCTCACAACACATCCTGATGTGACATTATCCTCTTAAACCCCAGGGGGGTCCAGGGGAGGGAAATCAAAAACATCGGAGTTGGAACCGGAGACCAATTGGGTCTCCATTTACCCGCTGAGAGCTGTTCATGAGGCCGGCGGGGGCAGAGGCTTCTTTGATATAAATCTTTGTTTTGATATAATCAGTCACATGGCCCAACAAACATCCCATGTTGGGATGCCATGGTATAGAAAGTTCAGTAGCACAACAGGGATGCCAGGTAGTTGAGAGACTATGCCCCTATAGAAGTATGCATCTTTGTGTTCTAAGAGAGCTTCAGAACACCCATAAATTACTGTATGACGGCTGAAATATGACTTTTAATCAGAGGCACGGTGTTGACAGCGGTTTGTCAGCATGCCAACGTGTGTCTGTCAGGGTGACGTGTGAGAGAAGAAATATGGATCACAATAATTTATTTGTTACAGCACATATTGTACTTTTGTTTTTATGTTTTTATATATTTTTATCCCACGATTTTGTAACCCATTTTTCACCCCTGTGTCAATCATCTACTGTGATCCTGGGCTCTACACACCCTCCACCAACCTAGTCCCCATATATGGGGGACAAGGGGAGAGCAACGGACTTGAACTCATGCTTCCTTCATGCCTGAGTGTCCAAGTTGCTCCTTTACACCTGACAGGGGGGAGTTTCCCTGGTTGGATGTAGCGCGTGGAAGGAACACGTTATTCCAACCAGTTCCTTTCCCCTCCATCAGGCGCCCCGGCTGGCCAGGGGGAGGCAGTTTCGCGGTACATATTGTACTTTTAACTGCACTACATTTGTTTGACCGTTGCAGTCATAAAAGTTAACCCATTAGCTCCTGTAGGAGGTGCTGTGGAGGTGCTGTACTTTTTGAGGTTTGGCTACTGGTGTACAGGTTCAGCCCCTCCTGCCGTTTTACCCGTCTGTAAAACCAACTGCCCTCTCCAGCAGTGTTGTTTTTTTCGACTAAAACTATAGGACCCAATAGAGATAATTCCGGAGGTCCTCGACATGACAAAGGTTGAGCACAACTGACATAGAATAGAAGCATGGGTTTTTCAGAAAACTATCATGATTTAGAAGCCTTTTTTGTTTGATCGCCATCAGTCCAAAATGGGTTAAGTTCAAACCCAAAAATCAGTGTACTTGTCCCAGACATTGAATCGGTGACTCTGGACCCAAAACAAAAAGTGTCTGTGAATGTTTTTTGTAGTCAGCCCAGAAACAACATAATGTGATTAAAATACTGGAATATTGGATTCTGACTTCATGATGACTCTGACTCATGAAACCAATTTAGAATCAGTGATCTGGTGTGACCGTTTAGCTCTGGTCCATAGCTATATAACTGACCAAGTTATGACAAACTGAATGGAAACTAATTGAATACTAAGCCATGATGGCTAAAACTAAGACTATACATACCGGTATACTGACAATTTCCTCAGCAAATAAAAACTAGACTAAAATGTTAGGAAGGCACAAGTAGATCCAGTAGAAGTAAAATACACAAGTCATTTTACACGTGGTTGCATGCTGAAAATAGCAGATCTACACACGTGTCACAACCTGTGACGCGTTGTGAGCTTGTAGGTCGGCTATTTTCAGCATGTGTAAATGAACTGTAGACACAAAAAACTGTAACACAAAAACATTCCGGATGACAAAAATGTGACTAAAACTAAATTAAATCTATTGAAATCAAATCAAATCAAATCAAATCAAATGTATTTATATAGCACATTTAAAAACAACTCTCATTGTACCAAAGTGCTTCACAAATGCAATACAATACAATACAATTCAGAAGACGTCAATAATAAAACAGGCATAAAGGACACAGTAATCTAAAAGGAAAGGTGTAAGATCATGTCGGTGATGCAAAGGCTTGTGAATATAAAAATATATATAAAAAGTTGTGATTTAAAAGACTCAACGGAGGGCACAGACCTAACGGCGAGGGGAATGCTGTTCCACTGAGTGTGGGGGCTGAGACAGCAAAGGCGCGGTCGCCCCTGAGCCTCTTATTTTTGTGTGCGGAACCCCTAAGAGACCCCTGTCTGCTGACCTGAGGGTTGTAGACGAGACAGGGATGACTGACTAATCCCAGTGTAGAGGGCATTACAGTAGTCTAACCGGGATGATATTAGCGTAGAGGGCATTACAGTAGTCTAACAGGGATGATATTAGTGCGTGGATGACTATTTCAAGGTCGTGTGTGGAGAGAAATGGTTTGATTTTGGAGATGGAGCCGGAGGTGAAAGAAACTGGATTTGACTATTGCACTATGGGTTTCACTGACAAAAACTAAAATGGAAACTAAATGAATACTAAGCCATGATGGCTAAAACTAAGACTATATACATATACTGATAATTTCGTCAACAAATAAAAACTAGACTAAAATGTTAGGAAGGCACAAGTAGATCCAGTAGAAGTAAAAGACACGAGTCATTTTACACGTAGTTGCATGCTGAAAATAGCAGCTCTACAAGCTCACAACTGTGACGCGTTGTGAGCTTGTAGGTCGGCTATTTTCAACACGTGTAAACTGTAGATTTAGTCAACTAAATATCGTATGATATTTTGTCGATTGAAACTAGAACAACACAAAAACATTCCGGATGACAAAAATGTGACTAAAACTAAATTAAATCTATTGAAGAGACTATAAATGATAGTCTCTTCAATAGATTTAATTTAGTTTTAGTTTTTTCATGTCATATGAAATCAGGGAATGATAGCTTGACATATTGGTTCTTCAGTTTGACCCACCGGTTTTGTAGATATGATTTATAGAGCAATGTCTTGCAGAGAAACAGCGAGTTGAGAAAACAGCATTGAAAGGTTCACTTCTGTGGAGTCTAACATTACACCTATATGCATGTTTAAGCATTTATTTCATATTAAATGTCGATTTCAGCTCTGACACTTAATTCAGACACGCTCTAATATGCAAAGAGTCTGCCTCAGACTCATTAAAAAAAAAAAATCTCCTCTGGTGAAAAGAGTCAAAAGTCAAATCTGGTCACATTATGACTAAAATTTAAATCTAAATTTGGTGTCAAAATCAACACTGCTTTAAAATTATCCTCTCCACCTAGTGTCCCTCAGATCCAGCAGATCTGCCTCAGACTCATAAAAAATAAAAATAAATCTCCTCTGGTGAAAAGCTGCAATTTGTGCGATGGCAGGCTCTCAAAAGTCAAATCCGGTCACATTATGACTAAAATTAAAATCTAAATTTGCTGTCAAAATCAACAGTGCTTTAAAGGTCTCCTTTCCACCAGCCAGTGTCCCTCGATCAGATCCAGCAGCGTGTGTGTCTTACCTGTCAGGAGGGTGGATTAGTTCCCTAGAAGACCGATCTGAGACTCAGTTAGACTCAGTGTGTTTTATTTTTAGATTCCTTTTTTAATTTGAATTCTGAAAATGTGTATGGGATGTAGGATTTTCTTATTCCGTAGCACTATTATATTGATTAGACAATAGTGATACTGAACACTGTATGTTTATCTATATTTTTGTATTTCTTCTAGTTCTCTATGGTGCCTTGCTGCCCTATCGCAGTGCGACAATAGGACTCCACGCCAGACCACTCTATACAGACTATACAGGCCCTACCCTGACAAGGAGTGGTGGTGAGTGAGTGTTTCTGCTCTATACAGACATGTTTGATGCCTGGCCCTACCCTGACAAGGAGTGGTGGTGAGTGAGTGTTTCTGCTCTATACAGACATGTTTGATGCCTGGCCCTACGCTGACAAGGAGTGGTGGTGAGTGAGTGTTTCTGCTCTATACGCCTATTTTAGCCTGTGACCCAAAACAGAGATTCAAAGATGAAAGTCATACGATTTGTCACACACGTTAACAGCAGTGACATTTGTTCTCCGCATTTGACCCATCCCTTGGATCGGTGAGCCGCAGCCAAGGAGCGGTGAGCTGCAGCCGTGCCGCGCTCGGGAATCATTTGATTAGTTGATTTGACCCCCCCAATCCAACCCTTTGATGTTGAGTGTCAAGCAGGGAGGCATTGGGTCCCATTTTTACTTTAGCTTGTGTTTCTCTGCATGTTTGAATGAAGTCTTTGACAAATCCATATACACACCGAACACCGGAGGGCACTGTAGCACACGAGAAGCTGGAAATTGCTCCTTTGTGTTATAACTTTCTCTCCCTTTTGAGGTTTATAAAATGTAGAAATGTGGTGTTCTATAAAGAGGTGGTGAATGGTGGAAAATAAATTCAAGAACAATGAGTAGGTTTTCTGTGTAAATATTTATGTCATGCTGTTACACAACATCTTGTAGCCTATACAGTCTCACTCATTCACTCTACTGTATGTAGGCCTACCCCTCCCAACCTGGAGTCCATGCCCCCCCCCCCCCCCCAATGATCAAAAGGAGGGGCGTGAGGCCTCGCTGCGTGTTCTCATCGTCAATAATGTGATATTAGTCCAACTTTATCATAGCTAACTCCCAAAAGTAGGCTACCATTGTGTTTGTGACTCGTGAAATACAGTAATGACATTGTTGGATTAAAATATTATCTAAGAAACTTCAGCTTTTGTCAGATGTATGTCAGGTTGGGAACCACTGCGTGTACACTATCATTTGTTTTTGGCACAATTTAATAAAAAAAGTATATTATATATAAACAGTATACTAAAAGATAATCCACTCTGCTCTGGCATTTAAAAAAACGTGCTCTCAGGAGTTCATTCATATTATGTCCAAGCCTTGTCTGTCTGTCCCCATAGAACAATGGTTCTCAAAGGGGGGTCCTGGTGAGGGGGTTTTACAGGAGGCCCCCAGCTATATTATTGATAGTTATAGGAACTAAATGGAACTAAATGAACCATTAAACACTACAGGTTGTCAAAGTGGGGTCCGCCCGGGTACCCCCGACGGTCCTTTGATGGCGTTCCATAGCTATAAAGGCCGATACATGCATACACCCATGGCCTTCCGACGTTGGGAAAATCCTCCGGTCCGGACAGGCTTTCCGAACTATAGTTCGGAGAGTCTGGACATCTGGGCTGAGACCAGTCGGAAATTACGTCAATTTGTATTTTTTGTAGGACGTCGGAAAGGGGCATGCATGCACTGGCTTGAATAAATCATATTTAGGAACCAAAATGGACCCTTACAAGGTCTGTGTAACTCTGAGAGTGTACAAATGGAACCAGAATAGACTCTTACCTATACTGTACTTTACAGGTCCAAATTGGTTCCACCTGCACAAAACGAACATTAACCCATTTTGGGGCGGAAACCCCTTTTGGTGTTAGCATCGTGTCATGCTTTAGCTATTGAAAAATAGCAGATCTACAAGCTCATAGTGCGCCACCGAGTGGCGCGCTACAAGCTTGTAGGTCTGCTATTATTTTTTTTAATCGAAGAACGACTGACATAGAAAACATAGCTTTTTCAGAAAACTGTCAGGATGTAGAAGAAGACATTTTTAGAAAATCTGATCTCAGGTCAGAATGGGTTAATAATAATAGTTTGTAGAACCAGCGCTAATCATAGCACTCCCTCGGTGCGTTTGCTCCTCCACACCACCAGGGCGGTGACGAGCAGCGTGACCAGCACCGGCACGGCGATGAAGGGCCCGAGGATGGCGACGGCGGGGTCGCGGAGCAGACGGCCGGTCGGCGCGCAGTCGCGGAAGTAGAGCCGGTGGACGTCAATACTCTATGGTGGACGTCCGTGAAGAAGCGGTCGATGACGTGATTGGGCCAGAAGCAGTCCATCCCCAGGGCCACCACGTACGTGCAGTTGGTCAGTTCCTCGTAGGGCCTACAGGGGGGGACAAAAAGCATGATAATTACCGTCATTATTATTATCATTTTTATACTGTATAGTTATAGCCTGGGTTCCATGCAGCCTGAATCGCTGTGTTTTCCGTGAATCTGTTTTTGTCACTCTGCTACTCAGCCAGCAGTGTTGTTTTTGGCAGCAAATTTTGATTTTTTGTTTTAGTCATAGTCTCTCCTGAATGGTTTTCACTTAGTTTTAGTCACATTTTAAGTCACCTGGAATGTTTTAGTTTTAGTCGACTAAATGTCATATAAGATTTTAGTCTACAGGTGATTTAGTCGACTAAAATGTGCTTTGGTGGGCCTTGATGCCGTCGTGATGACTGATTTTACACTTGCTGAAAATAGCCGATCTACAAGCTCACAACGCGTCGCGCTTGTATACTGGATCTTATACTGGATCTCTTGTCCACTAGTCCCTTCCTAACATTTTTGTCTAGTTTTTATTTGTTGACGAAATTGTCAATATATTTAGTCTTAGTTTTAGTCATCATAGCTTAGTTTTCATTTAGTTTCCATTTAGTTTTGTCAGTGAAAAAAGGTAGTCGACGAACATTTTTCGTCTTAGTTTTAGTCGACGAAAACAACACTGGCCAGCACGCAGCAGACTCACCCGTTACGTATAGCCACGTTGTTGCTGATAGCCAGCGCCACTCTGTCCATGCTGTTCCTTTTCTCACTCGAGAATCGAGAAATAAAAACAGAAGAAGAGATTATAAGGTTAAGTTGCCTCTCACAATCGCTGCGGTGCATTGTGTGAGCTTGTAGATCAGCTATGTTTGGCTCAAACATTTGGTGTAGGGAGAGAAATTGTGGTCCAAAGTACAGTTACAACGATGTTTCACTAAGAATAGAGAGGGTTCAAGTGGTTAACTGTCTGACTCAAAGGAATACACACAAGACAAGAGGGTCAGATCAATTTCTCCTTTGGAGATGACCTATATGCTATTTTAAAACCCATTCTGACCTGAGACCAGATTCTAACGCACAGAAGAATGGTGGTTCTTTAAAACCAAAGAGCTCTAATCTGTAACTCACAAAAAGCAACACTATCTGCCCAAATTAGGTGCTCTCTCTCTCCCATGACATGAGTGGTCTCTATAGCATACTCGTATAGTTTCATTGTACAGATATTCTAATTTTAGACGTGTTAGGTTCTTAGCTTATGATTCTCGATGACTATGTATTTGATGTATTGCCATGTGTTGTTCTTGCTTACTGTAAGCCGCTCTGGATTAAGAGCATCTGCTAAATGCCTAAATTGTACAAACAAAATTGTAAATTGTAACCTTTGTAATAATGGACCTGCTCCACGCATGCTGGCAATTCCATATGTACAGTACTATAAGGCATTCTGAGTTCAGACTGAGAGCAATCCCTTAAAACGTGATGAGAACTCACCTTCTTCACACTGGAAATGTCATATGTTAGGCTAGTATATAGGCATATATATACTAGTTATGTCTTCGGCACATTTTTATGTGATATTTGTAATATGGTATATGTATAGGTATATGTATCTATAACTATTTTATAGGTGTATCATGTGCAACTGTTTTGTGGGTGTTCCATACACAGTATGTCAGGCTTCTCCTAACATTGTTCTGTGCTTTCCTTCCAAACCGAGATAACCGCACTATCACATAACGTATAGCCTCGGAAACCCAGACATCATTTATAATCACAGCAGTGCCGGATTTACAGTATATGGGGGGCCCCCGGGCTAGACAAAATTATTTACAGTCAGTATTAGGGGCCCCCGGGCTATAGAAAAAATGTCAGAAAAATATGTCCCACAACACAGCAGGCACTGCAGAGAAGAAGCTCTCAATGTTTTAACCATAATACAACAAAATATACGTAGCGCGTGTTCCAACCAGTTCCTTTCCCTTCCATCAGGCTGACTGGGGGGAGGCAGTATAGAGACCAGGATTACTGCATGTTTTTTGTGAGGGGTACCATACCTACCCTAGAGCCAAATTCCAATACCCAAAATCTCGGCCAATTTCACCATAATTTGCCATGCTGGAGTGACCGAGTGGGAGTGAGCGAGTGGCCGAGATTTTGGGTATTGGAATTTGGCTTAGGGGACACGGGGAGAACATGCAAACTCCACACAGAAAGTCTCTTTCGCCCGACCCCACCTATAGGGTATGTGCGCTGATGACGCGGAGGAGAGAACACACCCCCAGTGCCCACAGCGCCCTCGGCGGGAATCGAACCCAGGAGCTGTGAGGCGACAGCGCTATACCGACTTCGCCACCGTTCCCCCAGGTTGGTTATGGCATCCCAATAAAACAAAATACATACATTTATAATTTAATGCAGAAGAAGGGGTCATATTGCCGCTCCACCCCCCCTTCCAACATGCATACCCAGTGAAGTAGTTTGGGAAATCCGACTTCAAATCAGTGGCACGATTATTTCACATTTTTGATTACTATTAATTCATGATTATTTAAAGAAAATTAAATGCCGGTATGCCAATCTACAAGCTCACAACGCATACACCACCGCATGCTTACCGTGGTGCTTAATCTGGTAATCAATGTAATTGATTGTAAAATATAATAATAATAATAATCACACCTGTGTGAAGTGAAGGGCACTCTTATCATCATACATCATCTCATTCTGGCCAATCACCAAGACAATTTGCACCCTCACTTTTGTCTTCAATGTTTGTGTTTACACAAAGCTGGACCCTCAAAAAAGGAAAAGAAAAAAAAGATATAGGCCTATATCACAAAAAAGCCTACTTTAGCACCACTTTGATTGATTGAATATGGAGTTTTGATATGCTTTCAGTTAATTGTCTAGTGTTGTAGCCTACAGCAGTGGTTCCCAATCATGTCAAGGACCCCCAAATTGACACTAATTATCCCCACGGACCCCCATTTGAAAACACATGCCAAGGACCCCCATAAGAGAAGCTTTGTACGGCTCTAGTAGAGATTCTCAACTCGTTTACTTTCAAGGACCCCCATTTAATGGCATTTCTCTCTCTGGGGCCCCCAATTTATATCTTAAAATCAATGTTAATTTACAGTAAACTCTGAGAGTGTACAAACGGGTCCATTTGGTTCTATTTGTTATACACTCAGAGTTACAGACCCATAAGGGTCCATTTGTTTCCAAACTATCATTTAGCTGGGGACCCCCTGGAACTCCCTCAATGACCCCTGGGGGTCCGGGGACAGTTTACTCCTCCCATGGACATCTCTCACAGTTGGCCTTTTAAAGGGATAGTTCAGATTTTTTTAAACTTTAGCTGTATGAAATACTTGCCATCAATATAGTGGTTGCAACTGTATTCATTGATTGCCCGATTGAGTCCCGTGGTGGGAGTTCTGCTCTGTTTTTGTGACATATTAAGTTCCGGTCATTTTGTGTGGGGGGCACTGCAGGGGCCACGCATTAAAAGTAAATTAATCCACAACATAATTTCTATTGTTCTAAAATATTAGTGCAAAATTGTTTACCCCTCTATCACACGGAACTATGTTTTTTGTGTCTGTATCACTACGCCCAAAAGATAGTTCCATGTGATAGAGGGGTCAAAGTCAAACTAATATTTTAAAAAGGTCAACAATACAAATTATGTTAGTTTTGTGGATTAATTTACTTTTACTGCGTGGCTCCAGTGCCCCCCCACAAAATGACCGGAACTACTTAATATTGACAAACCAGAGCAGAACTCCCACCACGGGACTTTAAAATCCGCATTAAGGAGAAACCGCTCGAGAATTAATCTTCATCATTTCATCAATGAACAGCGAACAGGTAAGGTGCAAACTGCAAAGTGGGACGCTCATGTTAGAACTTCTTAACCAAGTTAGCATTGATGTTTCAGTCTGCATTGATTACAGCAACGATGTTATCAGTATGTTTAGTTATACATTTAAAACATGAAAACCTTTAAAGTCAGTTGGATTTCCATCGACCAGTTATAACGTACTGTAATAAATGTGGGTTTTCTATAGTCCATAAATATCAGCCCTGGAAGCACCACAGACAACAAGGTACAAATAGCAACCTTTATTATAATGCTGGATGAATACATAGAAATAGTATGCAGAATATAACGAATACAGTGAATACATGAACCCATCTGTTGTATTATAGTGTTCTGATACTTGGTGCTGTGTTCGGATACTCGGTACTGATACGTGCAATGTACTTATATGTATGGTGTACTGCCTGCCTGAATGGTAACATACTGTGGAGCTGTGTTAGAGCACGCTGAAGGCCGCTGCTGGCAGGCAGTGATTGTGATGTCTAGTCTGTGACGTCATTAGGACATGAAGTATCCAAGCTATATGCTGCTGTAAGTGTAATAAACCTTGTGAACGATTTAATGTGACCAGGTCTCTGTGTCATGTTAATCTCTTCTCCCGGGCCGGCCTGTCTGTCTGTCTGTCTGTCCTCCGCCGAACCATGGAAAAGCCAACCGGGTCGTCACACACCAGAACCAGAAGGGTCCAATACGTAGAACACAGTTAATCATTACAGAGAGTGGAGACAACAAACCGGAGTCCGGAGATAGCCGATAGGCTGTAGAAGTGTAGATCGACCATTTTCGGCATAGCGACACCGTCGTACGACGACGGAGAGAAGCAGCCACGCACGCGCGCGCACGCGCACACACACAGACACACACACACGCGCGCACCAACCTGGAGACTGCGCAGTGTTGCGCACAGCGGAGAGCATCGAGAAAAGTGCGTGTGCAGCAGACTGCAGAAGTGACGGAGAACGGAGAGAACTTTCATGGAGCTGCTGAGGTGCAGGATGTCCCGTTAAAGAAATAAAGACAAAACTATTGCAGTCAGAGTAGGACTTCAGAGCGCACGGCATCTATCCTCCTAACCCTTCCCCCAAAAATCTATTTCCAACCTGACAACAACTATGGGGTGTTTGACGATATTTAGCGTGTTTTTATTGCAATTCATCGCTTTTCAGAAAAGCTATGCTGCCCCCTCGCCTATTATCAAGTTTCCCGGAGACGACACCAGCCCCAAAACGCCCCAAGAAGTTGCCCTGGTAAGTTGTATTTGTTTGTTTATTTTTTCTTCTCTTTTTACTAATCACTAGAACACCCAATATACCTAAATAGGCTACTGCGGTGAAGTTGCAGTTGATCAAATCAAATACTTGCGAGTTTTTATTGCATTCTTTAAAACATATTTAATATTGTTCATATGAATGTGGAAAAAATATACCTTTGTCATCGTCAGGAGAACGGAAACCCCCCACTTCATCAAAGCTGCACACATGTATATTATATATTTATTTATAAAGGCCATTAACTACACGTTTCTCTTTCAGCAATATTTGAACAAGTTTTATGGATGCCCACAAGACAGATGTAACCTAATGGTGCTCAAGGACACTCTGAAGAAAATGCAGAAGTTCTTTACTCTGCAAGAAACTGGAGAGATTGACCAGAAGACTGTGGAGATCATGAAGAAGCCTCGTTGTGGAGTACCAGATGTGGCCAATTACAACTTCTTCCACAGGAAACCCATGTGGCAGAAGAAAGACATCACCTACAGGTCAGCACAACACAACACTAAACATACCATAACACAAATGACCATGCAGTTTCAGATAGCCTACAGTAGGACTATAGTGGTTCCCAGGGTGTCACCAAATTCCCTGCATGATTAGCTTAATGTGCAACATTGTTCTCTCACTGTAAACAAACCCATACAGTATAAGTATATGCTGGGTATCTGTGCAGTTCTAAAGTTACAATTGAATTATCCAAATGATAAAATAGCCTATTACATAAGAAAGAGGCACACATTATGAAAATAACAGTACAATACACAATATGTATCTATTGAACTGAGTCAAACAAAAATGTAATGCCTACAATTCCGAGTGCTTGTCAGGGTGTGTGTGTGTGTGTGTGTGTGGGGGTCCCCCAGTTAAAAAAAATATTTATGGGCGGGCGGTCAAGCCCCTAAATGTGATGTATGATGATAAGAGCGCCCCTCACTTCACACAGGCGTGACTTTTTTCTTTTTTTGTGAAAACATTAATTAATGTACAGACAGAAAAGTGATTCAAAGTCCAATTTGCAGATCTAGTTTACTAAGTCTAGATGAATGTGAAATAAAGCATATCCATCTTAAGCAGGGCAAAGAAACACTAACAACAAAGTATTATACTGGTCCTTTTAAAGATTCTTCTCCTATTTTAAATATTTCGTGTGCCCGGCCGGATCTCTGCCTTTTTTTCAGTTGATGTCCTATCCCGATTGATCCAGGAGCACCTTTTTACTATTTATTTTACATCTTTTATCTACCTGCATGTCTCCGTTGAGCACCTGGTTGGTTACTTGGCTTCTTGCCTCTAAAGTATTATCCTGTTTGTCCCAGGTGTGGCTCACATGAAAACTCTGTCAAGTACAGGTCTGAATCTCTTTCCCCTAACCAGTGTTTAACCGTGTTGTTGTTCCATAAACTGCTGAGCAAAGGAAGGAAACTATAAAGAACACCCCCAGAGTCTGTTTGCTTTGAGAGATGGACCTCAGCTATGCCCCCTGATTCCTTTACACCCAACCCCCATCCACACAATCTTTGTGTTTGAATTGTTTCTTGCTAACGTCAGCATTCCTTCACAGGCTCCTGTCTTTGATCTTTATTTCCTTTTATTTTTTCCCCCTCCATTTATTTGATGTGGCCGCCTGACCACTTTAGCCTGTCTCTGTTTGTCAAGGAGGATAGCAAGGCTATTAAGGAAAACAATAATAACTAATAATCTCAGCTCAGCCCATGTCTAGAAGAATCCACAGCAGAAACAGGCACACATTTTATTTTTTTGTGGTTGAACTCTTTCAGGAAAGATTTTCCTCAGATGACTCATAGTCTACTAGTAATGGGAGTAGTGTCTGAAGATAACAGTAGTACTACAACATGGCTGTATTGATTTCATTGTCTCTCTGACCCTGATTGTATTCTACTGACCATATCAAAATAATTCATAGTCATTGTCTTGACCAGTGGTGCAGAAACTGTGTGCCGTAAGACCAGTTTAGGTGTGACAACCACACATTAGTATTAGTATTGCAACATATGCTACTATATAAATATTTATGAATATATACACACTGTAAATATATTACAAAATGGCAAATTATAGATCCTAATGATTTTCAAAGAAATTTAAATACCACTGGTCTTGAGGATTAGTTATGTAAAGTCTGAAGGGGGTGAAGTGTTTAATTCAATGTGCAGGATGGAATCATCCGTACGCTTTGACCCATCCAGATATACACTGCATTTCCTGTTTTGGTGAATGAATCCCTGCATGTGTCACTCTTCAGAATACTCGGACACAGCCCAGATCTGGATGAAGAGACTATCGACGATGCTTTCTTCAGGGCGTTCAAAGTGTGGGCTGATGTCACTCCACTCACCTTCACACGCCTTACGGAAGGAGAGGCTGACATCATGATCAATTTTGGCCGCAACGGTACAGTACAACTCTTTTTATTTTCTGTCATAGTCAGGTTTATCAGTGAACACAAGTGTTTAACTTGCTTCATGAACATGAACAACTCCACCAGGCCGGGTTGCCCACCCAGGACTGTGTAAGTCTTGTGGTTCAGCCTCCAGTACCAGAGGAACCTGTTGGGGAATAGAGTTTCTACATAACATACTGTTAATTTTTTTCCATCTGTTGCACCCCTGATTGTCAGAAAAGAAAGCACCCCTGGGGGTGCGCTCTATAGAGGCCTATCAACATGTGATTCCAATCTGGGGGTTGATTGGATGCTGCGCTCAAGATATAAAGAATTGTAACGGCCCGGGCGGCTAGGGTAGTGGTCTGGGCACCTGCAGCCTGATAGCGTGTCGCGGGTTCGACTCTCGATCCCGACAGCCTTTGCTGCGTGTCACTCCCTTTCTCTCTCTCCCCCCATTTCTACTCTTTCTCTCTACTCTCTTTCCCAATTGTCTACTGTTATCTATCTATGAGGGCAAAAATACAAAACAATATCTTAAAAATGTAATAACAATCCTACTATAAATGCGCCACGTCTCTGTCTGCGTGCGTGTGTGTAATGCACGTAACTCGAGAACCGTTTGATCCAACGACTTCAAATTCGACACATGCGTTCCAAACCACCACAGGGAGTGCAGTGCCCGGCCTCGGTCGGACGCATGGTTCTCCAGAACCACCACAAAAGGCTCTGTTCAGGCTCTGCCAGTGGGCATAATCAGCCTAAATCCCCTCACCTGTGCAATTTCCAGCCTCTGCCTCAGCCAATTGATTGCCATGGCAACCCCACACCTGACAATTGATTAGCCTACTTAACCATTCCACTTTTCACAGTCAGCCCTCTTCAGACACAGGCAGATCTCCATGTGGGACACAGACAGACAGTTAAAACGGGTGCTATGACAACGGGTATTATTAGGTTCCCTACAAGTTGCATCGTTCTCAAGTAGGCCGGTGGCCCACGGGCACATACAGGTCTAGGATTAAGTAATAACACAAAAGACAACAACATCACTATGTGTAATCACACAAGACAGAATTATTTTTGTGCTGTGGGTACGATGAGGGTACACACTTGTTTAAAGGACATAACACTATGTCTACGATTGAACATGGCTCTACCTGTGGTCTTGAACAGCACAGTCAGTATTTGTGAGTATGTGCTTTATGTGTGTCTAGTCATCCTGGCTGGCAATGGTCCTTTTTCCATCTTTTAAATATTCATTCCGTATGGAGTTGCACATAATTTTGGCGTAGCACATTTAGGACAGGTCGTTGCAGGATAAACTCTCATGTCTTGTGTGGGCTGTTAGAAATTATCACGGACAGACCTCCCAGTTCTCCACAGGGAATAAGAGTGACATGGTGAAACTCTGAATTTCATTGGTATTCCCCACTGAGGCTTAACACGTATTATAGGAACCCAGTGCCAATAACTCTGGCAAGTCATTTGTAAACCACTTATTCCCTTGAGTAAGGGCAGTTACCATCAGACCGAACCATAAGGAAGAAAACGGTTCTCCAGAAGACTGCCTGGTTGACTTATTGTCAAGTGTAACATTTATTATGTTATTATTATGTTCTTATGACACTATGCCACACATAGCCTATATTTTGGACAGATTTGGGACATGGTTGAGGATTATAGTCTTTTGAGAGGGGTGGGTTACCAGGGTAATTTCAGTCAAGGTATCCATTAGATTAGACAGTTATCATAACATCATGGTACTGCCAGAGGTGTCTGTCTGGCTCCAGGTAACCCTGTCTGGAAAGACATTCGTAATTATGATGGCACACAGGCACACAAATAAAAACAAGCCACCTTGGATGAACTGGGAGAAAATATCTATAAAAAGGTTTAAGGGGCATGTTAACATTTGGAGCTTTTTGTCGGTTGCATAACTTGCATCTTTTCCTTCATCAGACAAACAAAACACATGAGAAAAATGTCAATATATTTGCTGTGTTACAGTTGTTTGCATTTCCCTGTGAAATCTGCTAACAAGCTAGTTTTATGTTTAAAAGTCTTGTTGCTTATTATTACTCTGTTTTATTTTATTTACCTATTTGTATTATTGTTAATCTTATTTTACCCCCCATTGAAGTTGTTTATTAACCATAACCATGTGATCCCTTTCTTTGTATCTTAGTATCTTATCTACCTATTGGTTTTATACCTGTATATTATACTGTATGTTGTGTGTATTGTTTTGTACTCAAACTATTGTTTTTATACCTATGTTTGTATGTTGTTTGTATGTCTGGCCTCGTGGGGAAAGATGGTGGGTGAGTGGGGAGGACTGGGAGAGGAGTTGTGGGAGAAAATGTAAAAAACAGAGTCGTATTCTCTTTCTGTGGACATTGCATATGATGTCATACTCTTTGAATAAAATTTACTTAAAAAAAAAAGAAAGTATTGATGTTGTTTACAATAGCATCTTTGTTAATTAAACAAATATTATAATGCTAATGGAAACTTTAACTCACAAGGTTCCATAATACTTTGGTAGTAGTTTCCACTAGGCATGTAAATATATATTGTATATCGATATATATCAATATTAATCCCGACTGAATCGATTTATTGAAATAAAAAAAATTGGTAGTAGCTTTTCAGTACATATAGGCCAAATCTTTTTCATTGCCTAAGTATATAGGTATTCAATATAGAAAAAGGAAAAAAATCTTCAAATGCAGTTTATTAAGGGAACATCAACATGTCGGTCTATTTAACCTTCATCAGGCCATCTTTATTGTTATTTTTCAATAATGTGTAAATTGTGTCACCAACAGAGCATGGGGATGGCTACCCCTTTGATGGTAAAGATGGCCTGCTGGCCCATGCCTTTGCCCCTGGACCAGGCATTGGTGGAGACTCCCACTTTGATGATGATGAGCAATGGACCCTCGGAGAGGGTTCAGGTACGAGAGAAACACAACATATCGTGACTTGATATAAGAAAAAGTAAATTCAAGTTAAACTTTTCATGAAAAGTGCATATCCAGGTGTGGATTCTAAAGCCTTTACTATTTTCCCACTCCAGGCAATAATTAGCATTTCTGTTGATAATTTTTGCAAATAATTGTAAAGTGTTTGTTTTAGCCTGCTTGTACTTTTCTGCAATTGCCTAAACATTCCAACACAATTTGAATTACATTGCATGGCAAATAACCACACAACGTTAGGAGGATCAAAAACCAAAACCAAGTAGCCTATGTATTTGCAAACGTGCACTGTATATGGGCTGCCCATAAGTGTTAAGAATGCTTTGTTTGAAATGACAATTATAGAAAATAAATATGATAGTGCACTCTTATCATGTAGTAGTACTGCAAAAGTTGGAGAATTGTAAGACATCTTTTCTGAACTCTTTTTGGCAGTGGTGAAGGTGAAGTTTGGCAACGCTGAGGGGGAATTCTGCAAATTCCCTTTCTCCTTCCAGGGGAAAGAGTACACCAGCTGTACGAATCAGGGCCGTGATGATGGCTTCCTGTGGTGTTCCACCACTTACGACTTTGATAAAGACGGAAAATACGGATTCTGCCCCCATGAGTGTGAGTATGGGTCACTGTTCTGTTTCCTGTTCTAATGCAACAAAATAATATTCTGATCTCAACTCAATGTTATTGTTGTCAACTTGTCATATCACGGGTTTGATGTGACAGGTTTGAGGTTTCACATTTGTTTATGTGTATACGTCATACACAAACATGAAAACATTTAAAACTATTTTTTACCCTGATATGTAGTGGTGTAAAAGTATACAACATTGGAAATACTCCAGTAAAGTAAAAGTACCCCAGTCAATTTATATAAGAATAAGAAGGTTTAAGTGGTTTACCAACTGCAGCATTGCAAGTGTGCACATTTGCAGTAGAGATGGCCCCATGAGAAATCAGACCAACAACTTTAGCAACGTTAAAACAACATGCTCAATTTCATTGTATCTGAACCTCAGAAATGTTCAATAAGTTGGTGGTAAGAAGCTATTTTTCTTCGGATGGCCAAGTGCTACTTCAAATAAGATTTATTTGAAGTAGTTCTGTTTATTTTGGATGGAGAGAAAATAGGCTGGAATAACTGCCAGGAAAGCCATGTTGTTGTTTGGAACGGCATATGGAATTTGCTAATTTGCAAGGTATTGTCCCACTTTGAAAATACTGGGATTTGTCTAACATGTTGTTTATCTGTGTTAAGTTGTTGTCCATGGTACTGCTGTTATCAAAGGCTCATTATGATCTGTTGCCAAAGTACACATGTACTGGGTTGTTGGAAATGATGTAAACACAAGTTGAACCAGTGAGTTCATGTAATGCGATAGGATAATTGGGTTAATACCTGCATATTTGTGCATTTTCATATGGAACTGAAATCTAACAACTGCAGCAGCTGTACCATTATGTATCTATTGCAGTGTGTGTGTGTGTGTGTGTGTGTGTGTGTGTGTGTGTGTGTGTGTGTGTGTGTGTGTGTGTGTGTGTGTGTGTGTGTGTTCTCGTATAACTTACCTACTTAGGACCAAAAGTCCTAAAAGGAGCTTCCATATTAGGACCGTTGGACAAGTTAGGACCAAAATCATGGTCCTTATAAGGATTACCACTGCAACAGATACAGGGTGCCATTTTAGCATGCCTGGTGTTGAAATTGGGATGGTCCTAAAAAGTTGTCATTTTTACATTTGAGATCGCCCCCCTCTGACCAACCCATGTAATTACAGGTGTGTGTGTGTGTGTGTGTTTGTGTTCTCGTATTTGCTACCTACTTAGGACCTTTATGAGTAAAAAGAGCTTAGGCACTCAGGGAGGCACTGGGGAGGCACTGGGGAGACACTGGGGAGGCACTTGGGAGAAACTGCAGCCATTGGGGAGACACTGGGGAGACACTGGGGAGGCACTCAGGGGGAAACTGGGGAGGAACTCAGGGGGACACTGGGAGGCACTGGGGAGGCACTCAGGGGACACTCAGGGGGACACTGGGGAGACACTAGGGAGGCACTGGGCAGACACTGGGGAGAAACTGCAGCCACTGGGGAGACATTGGGGAGGCACTGGGGAGACACTGGGAGGAACTCAGGGGGACACTGGGGAGGCACTCAGGGGGACACTGGGGAGCCACTGGGCAGACACTGCAGGGCAGACACTGGGGTGGCACTTGGGGAGGCACTGGGGAGGTACTGGACATTTCATATCACCCTTTTTTGGCAGCTTGGCATGGCATATATGATATGGGCATACAAGGTTTCTGCCCGACAGCAGCAATATGTTACACTCCGTTTAAATGTTTTTTTACTGCTCAGCAGAACAGATGACTTCAAATGGACGACGCTTAAAAGGCAAAATGTACACAAAATACAAACACATTGTTTTTATACAAATACAGTATGCTGCTGCCCTATATGCTCCTACATGAATAAGTCATGCACAAATAGTACATATACAGACTTATTGGATTCCATGTCAAATTGGTTTGTGTTGCTTTGATGCATTCTGGATCTGTTCATAGCCTCTGCAAATGGGATACCCAGGTCATCACTTCCTGTGTTCAAAAGTGTTCGAGAGAGTGAATTTGTCCTACTGAAAATGGCTCTAGATAACCTCCTAGATATTCACCCCCAACTTACTGAACAATATAAATATCAGATCCTACTAGAGACCATCTTCAACACTCAAATTGGCCAGATTCAGCATGCAAGACCATATTCCACTGCTTGTGACCAACTTTTTATTTAATTTGTCTTTTAAAAGCTTTTCAGGGGAGGAGACATTACATTATTTATCTGAGCATGTACATACGAAATCACAATAACTTACAGGAGTAAATGTTTTTTTATTTTTAGAACACAAATTGTCCTTATGTGATTGTTTATGTACCCGCATGGTTTGCCTACTGGCAACATTTTTTGTCTCTTCCTCCGATAGTGGCGGTTCTGTGGTTGCTAAGCAACCCAGTCCGCTTCTTAACCCCCCCACCTTACCCCCAGGATCGCACAGACTTTTTTGGAAAAGGGAAAAGGGAGACACATGATGTACATATGCATATTACACACTTATTTTTATCCATATTCCACTGCTCTCTGAGCACTTCAAGAACGATATGGCCTGCCAAGGCTGCTATTTCAGAGTGAAATTGTCACATTATTGAATTCCCCTATTATTCGCATTAGTAATGTTAAGGCCTTGGATGATTTTTTCCCTTATCCATGTTCTGGTGGGAATGTTGCTGTGCTTAGAGGGCCCTAATGGCAAAAACATGTTGTAATGAGGATATCCTTAACTCTGTCCATAGTTCTTATGTTGATAATTGCCTTTAAAATTCCCCTTCATCTCACAAAGCCAAGTCCCTAATTGACAAAAATGAGACCCCTACTTGCTGATGGTGGGTTTGACATCAGATAATGAGCTAGCAATGACACAGCTGCAATAAACCATCTCTCACCAGATCCGAAAAGTGAACCGTGGCTATCAGAGAATGGAGGAGACCCCAAGGAGCTAACATTAGGCCTCGAACGGAACTGCTCTACTGACATACTGAGTTATAAGAACAAGTACATTATTTACCATCAGCCTACAATGAGGAACATTTAAAAAAAATAGTGTCAAGCCATTATGATCCTCTGGGCTGTATGACTCCTTTCACATCTCGTGCAAAAATCATAGTGCAGGATCTATGGAACCAGGAAAGAGGATGGGATAACTTCATTAAAACGTATAGCTTGTTGGAGAAATGGCACGCATGGGAAATAGGGTTGCAAAATCTCCCTGACTTTCACTTTGCTCATTATCTGTCCCCGGACCCTCTATCAATGCAGCCACTTCAGAATCCCACCTGCTTAAGCCTCGGTTCTGTAGCCTACCTTCATATTACAGACAAACATCACCACACCCATGTCAGTTCTCCAGTTAGAACTTTAAAACCTCACACTGCATATGTAACTCAGAGTGCACAAATAGGCCCTCCTCATTCCTACAATAGCAACATATAACAAATGCAGGTAAATGCAAGGTTATCAATTCTCCTGTATAATATACTGTATAGGTACATGACACTCAGACTGGTGTCCTGTGATCTGTCACAGGCCCCAATTGCTAAATAATTAGCACTGTTTGGCTGGAGCCAAGTAACTTCCAAAAATCACATTCCTACCTTTTGATACGTTCTTTCAGGGGTAGCATATAATGTGATCCTTTATAGTCAACCATAATAACGTCGTTGTGTTGAGGAATGCAGACTTGTTTATTTATTTGACTCACTCATTGACACAGAGAAATGTGTTTCCTGCCACTAAATGAATGAAGTGGAACCTTACTGTCTTAGTGTATCACTCCGCCAGCTTTTTTTATTTAATTTTTTTTATTCGATGCAATTGTGAACAATAGCCAAGTAATACATAGTAAGATACATATCCATTGGCCAATCAAATGGTTCACTGCAGCTCAACAGTCAGTGTGAGGGGTGGTGATTGTTTACCCACGGGGCCGAGTCCCTGAGGGTGGCCTGGTCGCAACGAGATTCCCCCTGTCCGAAACGGACCAGAGACGGCTGAGATACGCCGGGGACCCCCGCGGACCCCCACCCGGGCACGAGACCCACTGGGCCGAGTCCCCGAGGGCGGCCCGGTCGCAACGAGATGCCCCCGGTCCAAAACGGACCAGAGACGGCTGAGATACGCTGGGGACCCCCGCGGACCCCCGCGGACCCCCACCCGGGCACGAGACCCACTGGGCCGAGTCCCCGAGGGCGGCCCGGTCGCAACGAGATGCCCCCGGTCCAAAACGGACCAGAGACGGCTGAGATACGCTGGGGACCCCCGCGGACCCCCGCGGACCCCCACCCGGGCACGAGACCCACGGGGCAGAGTCCCCGAGGGCGGCCCGGTCGCAACGAGATGCCCCCCGTCAAAAACGGACCAGAGACGGCCGAGATATCCATTATTTATGGAGCGCCAATAACCATTTGAAAATATATTTAAATTTCAATAGCTGTCTCAGTAGAAATTTGTAAATGGCTTTTGGGAGGAACTGGTTGCTGGTCCTAAGAAGACCCATGGGGGAGGGTAACACATCACACACACACACTCGGTCCTAAGAAGAACCATGGGATTTTTTTTTCTTCTTTTTTTTTAAGGGGGCTAGTGAATCATGGGGTGTGTGTGATATGAAATGTCCAGTACCTCCCCAGTGCCTCCCCAAGTGCCACCCCAGTGTCTGCCCTGCAGTGTCTGCCCAGTGCCTCCCCAGTGTCTGCCCAGTGCCTCCCCAGTGTCTCCCCAATGTCTCCCCAATGTCTCCCCAGTGCCTCCCCAGTGTCTGCCCAGTGCCTCCCCAGTGTCTCCCCAGTGTCCCCCCGAGTGCCTCCCCAGTATCCCCCTGAGTGCCTCCCCAGTGTCTCCCCAGTGCCTCCTAGTGTCCCCCCAGTGCCTCCCTGAGTGCCTCCCCAGTGCCTCCCCAGTGTCTCCCCAGTGCCTCCTAGTGTCCCCCCAGTGCCTCCCTGAGTGCCTCCCCAGTGCCTCCCCAGTGTCCCCTCAGTGCCTTCCCAGTGCCTCCCCAGTGTCCCCCCAGGGACTCCCCAGTGCCTCCCCAGTGTCTCCCCAGTGCCTCCCCAGTTTCCCCTCAGTGCCTTCCCAGTGCCTCCCCAGTGTCCCCTCAGTGCCTTCCCAGTGCCTCCCCAGTGTCCCCCCAGTGACTCCCCAGTGCCTCCCCAGTGCCTCCCTGAGTGCCTCCCCAGTGTCTCCCCAGTGCCTCCCCAGTGTCCCCTCAGTGCCTTCCCAGTGCCTCCCCAGTGTCCCCCCAGTTCCTCACCATTGTCCCCCTGAGGGCCTCCCCAGTGTCTCCCCAGTGCCTCCCCAGTGTGCCCCTGAGTGCCTCCCCAGTGTCTGCCCAGTGCCTCCCCAGTGTCTCCCCAGTGTCCCCCCGAGTGCCTCCCCAGTATCCCCCTGAGTGCCTCCCCAGTGTCTCCCCAGTGCCTCCCCAGTGTCCCCTCAGTGCCTTCCCAGTGCCTCCCCAGTGTCCCCCCAGTTCCTCACCAGTGTCCCCCTGAGGGCCTCCCCAGTGTCTCCCCAGTGCCTCCCCAGTGTGCCCCTGAGTGCCTCCCCAGTGTCTCCCCAGTGCCTCCCCAGTGTGCCCCTGAGTGCCTCCCCAGTGCCTGCCCAGCGACTCCCCAGTGCCTGCCCAGTGTCCCCCAGTGTCCCCCCAGTGTCTCCAATAGCAATACAAGAGCAATAATACAAATTAATCTTAATTTATTAATGTTATTTAATCCTAATCCTAGGTTTAGTTTAGTTTATTTAGGATCCCCATTAGCTGTTACAACATTACAGATATCACAAAATAAATACATTAAAGCATAACAACCACGGTTAGTGCATTCACTCTAGATTACATTAACTGGTATATTGACAGGGTAAAATGCCTTTACCCTTAATTTCTGTGATGCATACTGGTAGAGAGTTCCAGAAAGGCATTGCCCTGTACATGACTGTATTCTTCATTGCATCAGTTCTTGGCTTAGGCACTGTAAATCGACCCATTGCAACATGTCTGGTATTACAGTATGTACATGTCTATCACTGGTATAATGAATATTTTTATATAAGCATTTTGTTTTTTTATTTGAACAAATGTTCCTAAAAAAATCCAGCCAGACTGGCAGCTAATCTCTGCTCCACCAACAGCCATGACAGCTTCTGATGATTTAACAGTACTAGATCTAGTATTGCAGTTCAGGGCAAGGCGAGCTGCCTTATTCTGGGCTATTTGTAATTAACGCAGGTCCTTTTTAGGACCACACAACTGGACAATAGTCAAGGTGGGATATCACTAGTGCCTGGATGACCTGGACAGCAGATGTTGGAGTTAAAAACTCATCTCCTAATCATGGACAAACCCCCTCCCATTTCTTAGTTATGTTTTGAATACGAGTAGACCATGTTAGATGACTGTCTAATATAACCCCAATAAGTTTTGTTTCATCTACCTGCTCAACTGCTAGATTGCTCAGATTCAGATTCAATTTGGGTTTTGACTTGAGCATATGCTGTGATCCAAATACAATGGATTTAGTCTTTGAGATGTCCAGGACCATCCTATTGTTCACCACCCACTCTGATATGTTCTGTAGTTCCTTGTTAAGAGCTACAGACAGATCTTCCACATTAGTGGCAGACATATACAAAGTAGTGTCGTCAGAATACATGGCTATATTGGCCCCGACCAGTGGCATGTCATTTGTAAATATAGTGACCTAAGCAACTTCCTTGTGGAATTCCACAGTGAATATGTTTAGTATCTGAGAGACTCCCATTATAGTATACTCTCTGTGATCTGCTGGATGAATAGCTTTTTATCCACCTTAGTGCAGATAAGGTAAAACCATAACATGAAAGTTTGTCAAGCAATAGATTGTGATCAATAATGTCAAACGCGGCACTAAAATCTAACAGTACAGACCCCACTAGTCTCTTAGAATCCACATTCATTAGACAGTCATCTATTAACTGTGTCAGTGCTGTACATGTAGAAAGCCCATCTCTATAGGCGTGTTGAAAGTCAGCTTTAGCTTCCTTCCATATTTGTGGATTTTTGCCTTTCTCGTAAAAGCTACTATGTTGTGGTCAGTGCATCCAAATTCAACAGAAATCACCTTTGAGCATAGATCAGCTGCATTTGTAAAGATATGATCAATACAGGTGGAGGAGATGCCATTTATTATTTGTGTTCTTGTTGGCTTGTTTGCTAACTGTGTTAAATTGTATGTATCTGCAATAGCATGGAGGGTTTTCTTAAGTGAGCATGTTGGAGAGAACCAGTTCATATTCATATCTGCAGGTATATACAATTCCCTATTACTGTCTGATGCTCTGTCCACCATCAATTTACAATTTACAATTTAGGCATTTAGCAGACGCTCTTAATCCAGAGCGATTTACATTAAGCAAGAACAAAAGCACCATCTCACATACACTGCTGACTACTACTGAGAATTGGAATCCGGTAGTCTGTAACAGCAACACAGCAATATAGGTTTAATATTAGGCAAGTGGACTTAAAATATAAAAAAATATAAAAAGCCACACCCCCACCATGAATATTTCTGTCTCTCCTGTAGATATTATACCCATGTACCATAAATTCCTTATCACATGTTTCATCTAAATGTGTCAGATATGGCAAGTATTCTATATCAGGGGTGCCCAAACCTTTTTCACTGAGGGCCACATACAGAAAAATATAGGAAGGGCTGGGCCACTCACTAGAGATGAGGTATATCACCTCACCTGTCGTGTATTAAAGCAGGGTTTACTGCACAATGTTGTTGGCATGGCGCTGCGCCATGCTTGAAATAAATCGTGCCATGCCAAGCTGCCAAAAAAAAAGAAAGAAAAAAAAAAAAGAAGGGGGGCTATTGAATCATGGTGTGTGTGTGATATGAAATGTCCAGTACCTCCCCCAGTGCCACCCCAGTGTCTGCCCAGTGGCTCCCCAGTACCTCCCCAGTACCTCCCCAGTGTCCCCTGAGTGTCTCCCCAGTGTCCCCTGAGTGTCTCCCCAGTGTCCCCTGAGTACCTCCCCAGTGTCCCCTGAGTACCTCCCCAGTGTCCCCCTGAGTACCTCCCCAGTGTCCCCTGAGTGCCTCCCCAGTGTGCCCCTGAGTGCCTCCCCAGTGTCCCCTGAGTACCTCCCCAGTGTCCCCCTGAGTACCTCCCCAGTGTCCCCTGAGTGCCTCCCCAGTGTGCCCCTGAGTGCCTCCCCAGTGGCTGCAGTTTCTCCCCAGTGTTTCCCCAGTGCCTCCCCAGTGTGCCCCCAGTGCCTCCCCATTGTCTCCCCAGTGCCTCCCCAGAGGCTCCCCAGTGCCCCCCCAGTGTGCCCCTGAGTGCCTCCCCAGTGCATATAGATGATTAAACTCATAAGAGCCAATGCAGTGAAGTTACTGACCAAAAGGTTTTAGCTTTCTTTTGTTTGGAGACGGTCCTAACATAAATCGTGCCATGCCAAGATGCCAAAAAAAAAGGAAAAAAAAAAAAAAAAAGGGGGGCTATTGAATCATGGTGTGTGTGTGATATGAAATGTCCAGTACCTCCCCCAGTGCCACCCCAGTGTCTGCCCAGTGGCTCCCCAGTACCTCCCCAGTACCTCCCCAGTGTCCCCTGAGTGTCTCCCCAGTGTCCCCTGAGTGTCTCCCCAGTGTCCCCTGAGTACCTCCCCAGTGTCCCCTGAGTACCTCCCCAGTGTCCCCCTGAGTACCTCCCCAGTGTCCCCTGAGTGCCTCCCCAGTGTGCCCCTGAGTGCCTCCCCAGTGTCCCCTGAGTACCTCCCCAGTGTCCCCCTGAGTACCTCCCCAGTGTCCCCTGAGTGCCTCCCCAGTGTGCCCCTGAGTGCCTCCCCAGTGGCTGCAGTTTCTCCCCAGTGTTTCCCCAGTGCCTCCCCAGTGTGCCCCCAGTGCCTCCCCATTGTCTCCCCAGTGCCTCCCCAGAGGCTCCCCAGTGCCCCCCCAGTGTGCCCCTGAGTGCCTCCCCAGTGCATATAGATGATTAAACTCATAAGAGCCAATGCAGTGAAGTTACTGACCAAAAGGTTTTAGCTTTCTTTTGTTTGGAGACGGTCCTAACAAGTAGGGTAAAAATGTGGTAATTTATAGTTTGCCCTTCTTTAAATCTGATGTGATTGTATTAAAATAGATTTTTTTCCACATTCAGGAGTGTAGTTTATATGTTTCTACTATGTCTAGAAAGTGTGGTCCTAACGAGGTAAGCAATAACCTGAAAAAAAAGTGTGGTCCTAAGTAGGTAAGTTATACGAGTATGTGTGTGTGTGTGTGTGTGTGTGTGTGTGTGTGTGTGTGTGTGTGTGTGTGTGTGTGTGTGTGTGTGTGTGTGTGTGTGTGTGTGTGTGTGTGTGTGTGTGTGTGTGTGTGTGTGTGTGTGTGCGCGTGCGTGCGCATGCATGCATGCTTCTCTGGGGAAAATCACAGAAACCGCTGGACCAATCAGTGCCAAACTTCTTGTGCACACTGGCAGTAGACTAACTTTGTATCACCATTCACGACTAACCTTTTTCCACATATGCTTTATACTTTTTTGAAATATTTAACTTTTGAATTGGAAATCAAATAGGCCTCTGATTTGGTTGAACCCTTGCCCAAAGTTGAGAGTCATACACATCACAGATACAAACTGACTACACGATTACTGACGTCACAGACTGGCCTCTTGAAGTCCAAACCCCACATTGGAGCCACACCGTTCCCATTAGAATAAAAGCTTTATTGTCACATCACGTGTTTACAGGTGTGAAAAAGTGATGAAAGTTGTTTCATCCACGATCCACGAAGCTCCATTGTTTCTGTTGTTTCCAGAAAGAAGAAGAGGGGGAGGGGGGATTTGAAAGACAAATCAACAAGCATATCCATCCGGTACACAGTATGTACATGAGATATTAGACATTAAGGTGCAAAAAGATACAAAACAATTACTGTACATGGCAACAACAACCCCAAAAGAGGTTCACGGATTGAAAGGTATAGTTACGTATAGGGGTTCCTGGTCTAAATGGGTTAAACCTTAAACCGTGTCTCTGCAAGAGGTTAGCCATCTATGAGAGGGTCTGTGTGAGTGTCTGTGTGCTGTGTCTGTCTGTGTCTGGAGATTGTCATCAAAGTGTTGACATACCTTGCTTTGTTCATGTGTATGCACAGTGCTGTTCACCCTGGGTGGAAACGCCAATGGAGCTCCGTGTAAGTTCCCCTTCAACTTCCAGGGGACCAAGTATGACGGTTGCACCACTGAAGGCCGCGACGATGGCTACCGCTGGTGTGGTACCACTGATGACTACGACCGCGATACCTCCTACGGGTTCTGCCCTGAAACCGGTGGGTTGGATAGACTACTCTCTGTCTCATGCCTCTCACTTGCATACGCAAGATCATTATCGTATTTGACAAATTAATTCAGATTCTTCTAAGCTTCTTTTGGAAATACTTCGCCCATCCATGATTGACTTGCACTGTTTTGCTATAGTAAAAGAGCTGTTGCATGGAAACCATAATCTGAGAATTAAATCAATATTCTTGTATGCTTATATGTGAGTGAAAGTTGTGTGTATGTGTTTGCGCTCGTGTGCATGCGTTTGTGTGTATGCGTGTATGTGTGTAAGCTATGTTTGTGCATGCCTGAGGGTGTTCTTGTGTGTTTATTTGCTGTACAGTGCACAATGCTTCTCCGTACTGCTTGATAGGAATGTTCCATCTGTGGTTTTCATTCTTGCTAGTGGTTTACTGAACGGTTGTAAAAGTATTTTACTGTGCAATAGCTCCGTCATTTTCCATTTGGTCACTGGGGCTGGCCGCTCTTGGGTTGTGATGCTGTGGAGAGTATAGGCCAGAGTGAGAGAGAGAGAGAGAGAGAGAGAGAGAGAGAGAGATATTAAAGGTGAAATCTTTCAAGACCTTTCAAACAATTTAAACATTTTATTATGACAAACACTTTGCAGTACTTCAAATATATAGGGAGAGAGAGAGAGAGAGAGAAAGAGAGAGAGAGAGAGATGGTATGAATTTGATGTGCATGGTGAATAAACAAAAACCTAAGAGAATTGGGTCTGAACAGCTTAACCACTTAACATGCAGTGTTGATATCTAGTGCATGTAATTAAAAAAAAACATGGTGGTCAAATAATTGGAGGGGGGTCTTCATAACTTTAGGATTTTGGACACGCAACTTGCATTATTTTCAAATGGGGTAGTATTACAGTTCATCTGCAATTTTGTGTGTGAAATCCAGTAGCAGTTGAGAGCCAACATCAACATCCTCAGCTTTCTGCAGTATAGTAGACAAAGTATATGCTCAAGTAAATACTCAAGTATTCAAAAGTACAAATTACAAAGTACTGTACATTTTCAGAAATACTGACAATAGTACATATACAGTGTGTCACGTTGTGAGTGGTTACGTTTCGGTCCCAAGAGCCCCTTCCTAAAAAATGTAGTGGACGTTAAAGTACAATATTATTTCTATTTGAGCCCAAGAGAAAGAGATGGATACAGGATGTAATACTATTGGGATCTGATTCTAATTGCCTGGGATTGCAGCTGTATATATATTGTGAGCACTGAGCGGACACCAACACACAAGGCAGGATCAGAGTTGGCCACCACGGCCGTTTATTATGATAAGTGCGCTTCAGGCGCACGGCATTAAATGCAAACTCAGAGTGTATCTTTAAACAACAGAAATCTCTGCCGTCTGTCACACAGGCAGGATTGGGCGGTCAGTTAGGGTCCTTTTCCCTAACTGGGCTTAGTGCGCCCTAATATAAATCACACTCAGAATGTCCCCGGGTTTGACAGGTACTTCGTTCCCTGTTTGTCAATATTCTCCCGGGGAAGTGGAACTCTCTCTCTCTCTGTGGTCACTATAGATTCGTCCGGGGCGGTGGGTTACCTATAGAGGAGGAGAAATACAGACTTTAATATGACGCTCATATTAATATGGATATGTGCCTGGTGTGAGAGGATGGGTGAGATATCGCTTACCGCCGAGCATGCCCGAACTGTCCCTCTCAGTAGTCAGTGGGGAATGAGCTCAGAAGCAGTCAGTCCTTCCCCCTGGAAGGTGGCGTAGGCGCGTTCACTTGGCCTTGAGCCAGTAGGTAGGCGGGGTAGTACGTCTGTTGAATGACGAGGCCGAGTAGGCGTCTTCTTCTTGGCTGCGTTCTGCCTCCTCCCCACTGGCTGTCTGGGCTACTATGCTCACCTGGTGGCTGGTTGCCTAGCGACACCCCACAATATATATAATATAAACAACGACAACATCACAAAACAGATTTTGCCAAACAGAAGATTATCTGTCTGTGAAAGAAAGCATGTTGGGAATTTCCCTTTTTCGTTTGGTGCCTGGCATATTAGTTATTGATTCTGTGCGCCTTGTGTATGCTTTAATGGTGCCATTTCCAACATCTGCAAGTATTTCACAGTGCAATACAAAATGTCAAAACACTCTTTTGGTGAGCACTGCGGCATGAACAGCTATAGTTCAGACTGGTGACTAATCTGAAACGTGTCTCTGAAACGTGTGACTGGATGCCTCCATACAGCCATGTCAACAGTGGGAGGGAACTCAGAGGGAGCTCCTTGTGCGTTCCCCTTCACGTTCCTGGGAGACACCTATGACGCCTGCACTGCCTCTGGACGCAGTGATGGCAAGATGTGGTGTGCCAGCACCAAGAGCTACGATGACGACCGCAAGTGGGGCTTCTGTCCCGACCAGGGTAAGAAGCATGAGCCACGGGTTCAAGATGCATATAATGCACATCATTGTCTTTGTTGTAACTCACTTTGAGTCCCAGGTGGGTGGGATTTTCCAATTAGGACACAAGTGAGAATTGCAGAAAGTTAGACTGTCACAGGAAACAAATTTCAATTAGATTTACAGTACAGTACAGTACACACTTGTTTTGGATGTGAGAGTCACAGCAAAACCAAAACCATAAGCGCCATCCATTTGGCATTCCAAGACCCAGACTCACCACCACTGTGGTACCAAGTACATTGTGTTATATTCTTTTTTTTTTTTTTATCCCACGGTTTTGGAACCGTTTTTGTTCCAGTTCTGTCATCTGTCATTTATTTTAGCCCTTCACTATATCCCACCCCAAAAAGCAATTGTCCAATGCTAATCCAAATAGTTTAACAACTGTTGCTATGCAGGTCAAGCTTTCACCACCTCATAGCTGTCAGTGTTATTTTGCATGGCCGTGTTGTTGAACATATACACTTAACGTCGGGAAAGTTTCATGCGTGACCCACCCAGGTGATGGCAATAATACTAATGACTGTAGTCGCACGGTTGTGCAACACGGTTGCACGGTTGTTGTTAAAAGTTGAGTTCTCCCTCTTTAAATAATGTCATGCAAATGTGTCCAGTGCATAGCCTACTGCAGGCCTTGTTGACTAGATTTAGAAGAGCATTTTGATGCTCTTGCTGCTGAAATGATGATCGATTAATTGTATGGAGAAATCCCATCATTACTTGCGCAAGTACTAGTTTCGCCCAGGACGATATTTGATGCGTATGCACCGTCCCAGCAAATGATGCATATGCACCGTCCCAGCAAATGATGCATATGCACCGTCCGTACCAGCAAATTACGTAATGACTACTTGTGCCTGATACGGCAGTGGTGCCAGATTACATACATGTTTACATAGGAGCATTACCTTTAATCCTCCCAACACTAAAACATATCGTCATTACGTCACCATCGAAAACCAATTACACTCTGGCATTGGGTCCTTTAATCCACATCTTTATTACGTCATATGCTGGGACGGTGCATACGCATCAAAAGTCAGATGAGTATACGTGATAACTATTTTATTTCAGTTTATATACCTTTTTGTTTCATCGGATATCGATGATTTATTTTTCTTTGAGAAACTAAAAAGGGATCCAGAATAATTCTAAATTGATTAAACTGTAATTATTTTATAGATAGAAACTTGTACCATACTTCATAATACTACTTTTTTACATGCATAAAGTAGGTAGGTAGCAAATAGCTAAACCTAATAATTCAACATTTCAAACGTTCCTTCACAGAGAAGCTGAGATTTGACAGTTTGTAGCGGTCGACAGTACTTGTGCAACAAGCAAGTAGGCACTCGACAGAGTGCAGTTCTAGTTTAACATGCATCTCTATGGGGGAGAAGGACAGCGTGCCCTGTCTCCTCGCTCATAACGTGCCTATTGGACAAGAACGGGTTGGGGAGGGACTTAGCGAAGGGCTAATTGCTTTTTACATACAGTAAATGCAGATTTTGTAAAAAAGTTTAAAAATTCTTCAGAAGCTTGGGATGCAAAATTAACATATTTTTACATCTCTGGCACAAATATGCAAGAAATGTGAAGGTAATTTAGTTGATTATTTCCAGGCTACAGTTTGTTTCTGGTTGCGGCCCATGAGTTTGGTCATGCCCTGGGCTTGGAACACTCTCAAGACCCTGGTGCACTGATGGCTCCGATCTACACCTTCACCAAGGACTTCAGGCTGTCTAATGATGACATCAAAGGCATCCAGGAGCTCTATGGTGGTGAGACAAAATTCTTCGTTTAACCACTTAAACGCTAAATACTTCACTGAAAGGTGTTCTGTCTATGGCCCCTTCAAATCGCTTTACCAGAAAAAGTTAACTATAACAAAAAACTATAACCACAACCCGTTGGGAACATCTGCTATTATTACCTAATATGATGCCCAGGCCAGAATATAAATGCTAAGTTCAAGTGCCATGTGTAAATAAGTAAACCTTGCCAGATCACGTGGCCCATAGGGTAGGAGCCTATCTCCTGTTTCTGTACCACGAGGCGGCTTGATGTCCAAGTACAACCCCTAGTAGACATGACTCTAGTGCACTGTCTGGTTCCCAAACTTCCCAAGCCTGTGCCCCAAAAGAGAAATTTGATGTCTCCTGGGACCCAAACTAGTGAAAATAGCAGATCTACAAGCTCACAACTGAGGGACTTTGGTATGACCTGGGTAAGGAATCAAACCATGACCTCCCAATCTCAGGGTGGGCAGTGTAACCACAAGGTCACTGAACTGGTATCATCGTTGTGTGTTATAAGCATAAGATTTGTGCTCCTTAGAAACGGACAGTCTGGAGACTAGAGATTGCAACATTGTGTTGCTCCCAGCTGTTTTGGGTTTTAGGTTTGGGCGTGCACAGGGAATGTAATCTTGTCTGTGGAAAATGTTTAGTCAGGCAGGTTTTGTTTATTTGGCAATAACGTTAAGTAACTTATGTTGAGCAATCTGTAAATTAAACTTGATGATCAGGCACAAAAAGAGTAAATTATTACTATAAATTATTATTATTATAAAAGATTATTTGCATGCTTGGCAACAAAACTAAACCAAAGAGCCATTAAAAACTCTCGTATGAAACCAACGTTTTTAAATTAATATTGTCGTGTTGGAGCATGAATGTATCGTTCAAATTGCTAATATTCTGGGCTGGCCAATGTTTCACTGATAGGTGGTGGTGGTGGTGGTGGTGGTGGTGGAACCAATCCAGACGAACCCCTGCCCCCCACCCAGGGTCCTGTCACTCCCATGGACATCTGCAGTGAGCCGGTGGTGTTTGATGCTGTAGCACAGATCAGGGGAGAGACATTCTTCTTCAAGGACAGGTAGGCCTAACAGAATCAAAGGAAACTCCAACTAGACTGTAGGTGGTTGTTAATATGATGCAGTTTAGGTCAAGGTATAGGTGACCAATGACAATACTACAGCCTACTACATTTGTGGTTTTATCATATCCAGTGTTTCATTTTGTTAATATATATATTTTGAAACTATTCCACTGTCTCATCCTCTGCATCAAGCATCTTTATGTCAATTGAGACAGGAGGTCTATCCACGGTGATTACTTGCTGGATGTTTTGCTTTGTTACAAATACCAGACATGTAGTTATGTTAAAATACAGAATACTTGGTAAACCACTTTAACCCCGTGTAAATTGTTTTGGCCAATTTTAAAGTACAAGCTGTGAGCTTTACAAAGTAAAAATGTAAAATGGTTAAATAGAAAATGTGGGTTTTCATACCAAAGTACTTTTTCTTACATAGATTGTAACAGTAATATATCAAATACAGTACAGCCCCAAAATTGCACATGACTCAAGCATCTTTCTGGTTGGCCCCAATATGACAGCGATGTCGGTGTAACGCAGTGTCTAAGTATATTATGTCTATGACCTGACCAACCTGTAGAACAGGGCTCCAGAATACATCCATTTTGGCCGCACATAAACCCAAATATCTGTCCAGTGCACTTTATTATTATACATTCTGGAAACTGCCAGCCAATGGAGACAGTCTGCACTCCAGTTTGCACTCCAGCGGCACACCGGGGGCGTGGCTTGCCCAAAGTTACCATATGCTCCCAAATCCCGCCTCATTGACTGTCTGCCAATCAACTTCTGTGTCTCGTCTTGGTACGATTGATGCACAACTACCGTGTCACCCCTCCCACGAGTACCTACCCCAACTCTACCCAGAGTCATGTTAGTCCGCGTCAGCCAGTCCATGGTAATAAAAAGGTTGGGAATCCCTGGTCTAGGCAGCCCTCAGAGGCACCGTGAAGGAATCTAACCGCATTGTCCACAGTGGTGGGAAGGAACGTTAACTCTGCACCCGGGTTGAACCCTCTCTAAACTTATCAAGACGTTGGCTTTGTTGTATGTCTTTTCTGAAGGAACGTTAACTCTGCACCCGGGTTGAACCCTCTCTAAACGTATCAAGACGTTGGCTTTGTTGTCTGTCTTTTCTGTAATCTATGCACAGGAAGAAACACACAATCACAACCAAATGTAACATAGCAAAACAAAGAAAGTGGGATTTCACAACCCAGATCATAGCCTAATCATTTCCCCAGGAGGTAGGTTTATTGTTGTAGATGCTTGTAAGCTTGTGTTTACTGGGCTGACTTCAACTCGAAGAAGAGGCTTTCTTTGTCAATCTCTCTCAGTTTCTTAAAGCTTTGGTCTAAATGCTTCCTGACTGTACTTCCCCCTTAGGGAGTTGAGCTCTGCCAGCCACCACAACAGCTGAATTCTTTTAAATGACAAATCGTTTCTGATCAGCTCTAACCCAAGCAACAGTGTGACTACTGTCCTGAATCGCGGACCCTATTGTTTTTGTTGGAGCTCCTTAACTAGCTCTTGTGTTTCCCAAACAGTGGGACGGGATCCATTATGTGGGTCACCGACCCATTGTTTTGGGCCTGGAGTAATATCCATTTATTTGTGTATATCTCTTTGTTATTATTATGCCATGCCTTACCCGCCAGTATTAAACATCCGTGAAATACTCATTTAGGAGCTTCCACTATGGGCTCCATTGTACGCCATTCTTTATCTGCAAGTAATAGACATTTTCCGTGAATTACGCATTTAGGAGCTTCCACTGTGCGTAAACGTTATCTTGCGGCCACACAACCCACTATTCATTTTGCGGACACCTATATTTGCGGGTGGAGGTGTGACTGCAGGCGTGTCGATGCGCTTTCCCTATATTTGCTATCTTATGGTGCTAGCTCACAGGTTTAGGACAACGGAAAGTGCCTTTTCAAACCACCCGTAATGCGAATCCGTTGAGCTGCCTTGGCTTGACGTATGCATGTTGATGCAATCCGTTGAGCTGCCTTGGCTTGACGTATGCATGTTGCAAATTAACATTCACAGCTCAGAGGTCTCGTTCTGTCTTAATTCTCCACAAATCTGTGATTGTAATTTCCCGCAAGTAATAGACTAATTGTCTTTTGACACGCTGTGGAACTCCCTCTCACCAATACAGTTCTTGCCATAATCCAATAAATATTTCATGTGTCAATATTTAAAACAATAACCATGCAGTACCTTTGTGTGCTACTGTAAATGCATAAAGCTAATTACTACAAAGTATGTAATGAAACGTCATCAAGGTTTAGTTATGAAATCTGGGAACCCATTGGCAAACTAGTTGACGTGAGTCAACAGTCTGTCTCAGGAGACTAAGTTATGATCGAATTATGACACACAAAAGAAATTACTTCATAACTGCATTATATTTTCACCCCAGGAACGGGACTTTCTGCTAATTCAGGGCAAGGGATTACTCCAGCATACTGTTATTTGCAGCTGGACCGTTGTGACAGATGTTTAACCACTTAAACCCCTGTAGTCTGAGAACTGGACTTGAGTTACAACTATACTTTGACCATTTTTTCCGTCTATACCAAATCTCTTTGCCAAAAATAGCTGATTTACAACCTAGATCGGCTATTTTTGGCTAATGTTCCCGCAATAATATGTACACCGGCCGTTCAACTGGTTAAACTTGCTGTGAGCTCTGGTTTTCTTATTTATTTTTATTTTTTTAGCTGAAAGATATTTACTGAAATTTAGAAAATTGTAACAGAATGATTGCATTTAATTGGTTTGTGTTTTCTGGCTTTTGTAGAATCACACAAGGCTTTTGCGTGACAAGCTATCAAGCAAGCTGTGTGATCCCCGCTATGAAATGTGAGAAAATAGGGCCTTCAAGCACGCTGACCCAGAGGCACTGCGCAAAATGGGGAGAAGAGAGGGAGTCTGGAGGCAATAACATTCCCCTTTCCAAAGTTAGAGATGAGTAACGTTTCGGTGCATTGCCTGTTGCTGGAACCGACACTTAGACTGAGTCGTAATGAGCTGCCTCAAGGCCATGTCAGGTCCTCTGGCTGTAGAGCAGCAAAACAAGTCAACTTTTATATCGGCAGATAAAAGCCAGTGCACTTTGGGCTTCAGCGAAAGTTCACAGGCGTCTGTGATGTTGTAAAAGAACATTCAGGATTCCCCCTCTCTGTCCTGGCTCTGCGTATTTATGTTTGGACAAATCTGGACGTGATGAGACAAATAACACTGAAAGTTCTCACTGAGCTCAGTATAAAATACCATTTATGTCTGTCTGGAGGCTTTAGAGGTGAGATGGTATAACATCTGCTGTCCAACCAGCTGATTCTGTTGACTGTGTTTATTCTTACAGGGACAGATACAACCACATGTTTCCAAACTCTCTGATGCATTGTAGTATGGGTTACATGTCCTTGCAGTTTTAAGAACTGTTGGATTGGACCAAAAACCCTTTGACTAATCAGTTTACACGCTGTTGATGCTATAGCCAACTACGGTTTTGGACAGTTTAAGGCACTGCTCTTACACAATTCACAGGTAACCCTATCCCTAACCCTAACCTCACACAAAGCCACGTAGTCGGAATTATCGGCAGTCCCTGTCTCACACTGTATGTCGGGAATTAACCACATGAATCTTAGCATCCCTATTCTTGTCATGTCATAATAGCCTACTAGCCTAGGCAAGTTCACAACGCATCAAATTGCAACAAGTTGTGAGCTAGTAGATGAGTTATGTTTCCGTGAAGAGATTTGGTATAAAGGGGACACTAAGTATAGACTCCTGGATGACCTTGGTCAATTGAGTACTGTATATATTTAAATGGTCAGACCACGAGTCACATCCTCCTACGTAGATCTTGTCTACTCTGCCAGACACATACCGTAAGTAGCAAGCTGACCCATCATTTGATGGTCGGGTTTTATGTGAAAGAGGTTGGAAAATCACTGGCTGACACTCGCTGGCTCACACTTGTGGTCTGAAGACAAAAGTTTTATTTCCCCTTAAGCAACTATCAACCAGTTCTCTTGATTCCATGTGACGGACTTGATTAAAAACGTTTGGGGATATCTGCTTTGCGTCTTCATATTTATTCATTATCACAACTTAACCCCTTTGTGACGGGCAGCGCTTGCTCTGTAAAATAGGTCAGTGGAAAAGATTTTGGGAAGCTGCTGTTGTTGTGCAGCTGTGTATTGGAAATCCGGGCAAGATGGGTCTTGTTCCGCTGGCGTCGGCAGCCCTGGCCCTAACGAGGACCAGATGCTCATGAATCAGGCCATTGTGGCTGACTAGGGCCAGTGAAGCACTTGTACTAACCCCCTGCCCCCCCCCCCTCATCCCTCCCTCTCTCTCTCTCTCTCTCTCTCTCTCTCTCTCTCTCTCTCTCTAAATGGTCTGCATTTATATTGCACCTTTATCCAAAGCTCTGTGCAATGTGCATTACACCCAGTTACACCCAGATGGGAGAGGCAACCATGCAAGGCACCAATCTGCTCATCGGGAGCAGTTAGGGGTTCAGTGTCTTGCTCAGGAACACTTTGACAGGAAGGTCAAACCGGGGACCTTCTACTTCCCAGTTCCCAAAAGCTCTTCTTCCTGCTTCACTGCCGCCCTTTGTCTCTGTCTGTCATTCTCTCTGTTGCTCTTTCTCTCTCTTGCTCGCTCACTCTGTTATCATGCCCTCTTCCCCAAGGGGTGTAGTGCTGTTTGTTTAAGTACGGGAGTGCACCTATGAGGAGTACTACGCATGCGTGGCTGCTTGTTTCGAAGGTTATGTAACCACTGTGTGGTAGTAGTCATACAGTCGGTTGGGTTAGAGAATTAAAATAATTCAGCTGTTGTGGTGGCTGGTAGAGCTCAACTTCCTAGGGGGAAAGTACAGTCTAAGAGAGTTTTTAGACCAACTCTCAGTGCTGAGAGAGTTTGACAAAGAAAGGCTCTTCTACTTGAAACCAGCCACTAAACATTCTGTAAGAATATAAAGGTCATTCAAAAGGGAAAAAGGGTATACTGGCTTTATTAGTCATTTCATAATGTTGAGTATGGAGATGACGTGATTATATGAATACGAAAACATTGGTGACAGTATGCTTTATTTCCAACTGTAGGGTATCATCATGGACGGGGTAACAAATCATAATAAACACTAATCAGTAAACTACCACTGCTAATATCATGAAACGTGTTTGATTGAAAGGCCTTGGCCTCTTTAATAATAATAAGTAATAACTTCCACTCATTCCTTTCATCCACTCTTCCTCTTCCAGGTTCCTCTTCAGGTCAGTGAACTTCAGAAGCAAGCCCAACGGACCCATGCTGGTGGCCACCTACTGGCCAGACCTGCCGGTCAAGGTGGACGCTGCCTACGAGAGCCCGATGGAGGAGAAGACCATCTTCTTTGCAGGTACACAACAGATGAAGATGCTTTCATTCCAGAGCAATGATTCTCACCCTTTTGTAGCTTAATTGTTACAGGAATCCCAGTTTGATATGCATTAAGGCACGGACCACCATCTGATATCTTGGGAACCAAAACTACTCCATAAAACCTGGGCCATACGTTGATAACCAGTGTACTACAACAGGGTTTTCCAAACACTGGGTTGGAGCCCACGTTTGGGTCACAGACTCATTTTTATGGGTCACGACTTGAGTAAATATGTTTTTTTTTAATCTCTCCCTTCAAAAGATTTTCAGGAAAGAAAATAATAAAATAAAAATACACTTCATAAATTTAAAAAAAGTAGAAGAATAAAAAAAGGATTCACTTTGCGGGTCCTGGAGAGACATCAACTTTCTCTTTCGGGTCTCTTGTTAAAATGATTGTGAACCAACCACTGTTCTAACAGGATCTAGTTGCTTTTGCGTCACTTCAAGCTCTAAGGTGACCAGAGAAACAGCCGTTATTCCATTTCCATGACTAATGGATGGCATTCCTTTGTCTGATTTCCCCTGCTGTAGTGATGGTCCATTTATAAGAACTGTAACATTAGGATGAGTAGAAACATTAGCAGGGTATGGTTGTATGTGGTGCTCGCTCTTGGACACTTTAACCCATTTTGGACTGAGGTCAATAAAAAAAAGGCTTCTAAATCCTAACATCTTTCTGAAAAACTATGGATGTCTTGATACACTTTTTTCGTTCCCCATCCGATCCCGATACCACAATTTCTGTAACATTAAAAGAAGAAAATCCAAGGCACTCTGTTCCAGTGAGGTGAAAAAAGGCTTTTTTTTATTTAAGAGGCATGGCAAAGAACATTACAAAAAGGACCAAAGCGTTTCGGCATTTCGCCTTCGTCAGGGTCCCACCACAATTTCTGTGTTAGCCGATACCGAATACCGATACCAGAGAATAATATGTATACGTACGTATATACTTATTTTATCTTGTGTTGTTAATAGCAAACGCCTCACTCAAATGTGCACTTGAAGTTTGGGCAACTCGAAAGCAAACTCCACCTGCCCCAACATTTTATTTACCTGCCATAGTGTAAACCCCTTACCCCTGTGTCGGATCGGTGGTTAGACTGGTATATTACCGATACCAATATGACCAAATAGGGCCGATACCGATATACTTTTCCGGGACATCTCTATGAAAAACCTATTTGGACACGGACCCCCATCTCAAAATATGTAGTTTCAGGGACCCATAAGCAAAGATTTTAGTTAAAAATGTTCTCTCTGAAATATATATTCAAAGATTTGAGCCACATTTTCACATTTTTCAATAGCTAAAGTATAAAATAATGCTTAAAACACAAAGGGGTTCCCGTCCAGAATAGGTTAAGACATTAGAGTTAGACTGTGGTTATTACTAGTGGTTTAACATGCATGCCTTGCATCGCAGCATCATGACAACCTTCCGGACTCTTGACTCCATTTACATAATATCTTTTCCAGATTGCAGGACACTGAGCGCTGCCTCACTGTATATTTTCCATCATATGTATGCTCAGGGTTGGCTGAGCAAAAGGCTCTCAATATATTCTCCATTTTTAAAGTTTATGTGACATAACCTTTTTTGATTACATACCCAGCCCAAATTATTTAGGCATTTCAGTGTGTCATACACCTTTGCAACATATCTGATTCTGAATAGAGTAGATTTGATGAATTACACTGTAATTCATGTATAAATGCATTATTGTTTGTACATGTCAGTTGGAATAATTCTGCAGGCATTTCATGAGACAAAACACGCACACACACACACACACGCACACGCACACACACACACACACACACACACACACACACACACACACACACACACACACACACACACACAGACACACATTATATTCATTCATTCATTCATGTATTTATTTTGGCTCTGATTTGGTGTCTCAACACCCCTGTCTTTATCCCAGGCAATGAAATGTGGATTTACAAAGCGGACCAGCTGGAGAAAGGCTACCCCAAGAGTATCTCCTCCCTTGGCCTACCCAGTGATGTACAAAACATTGACGCAGCCCTCAGCTTCAGGAAAAACAGGAAGACGTACCTGTTTTCTGGGGACAAGTTCTGGAGGTGAAGAGCAAAGCCTAAATGCACGTCCATAAGCATAAAGGTTGTTTGTTGCAAAGTCCAGGCCTGCGTTGACGATGTTATCATATGTTATTGCTGCCCAGAGTCATGCCTGGTTTCGGTTAGGCTCTTTAGTATGATTGATTTACACTGAACTCTCTTACACAAATACACAATTTCAGTATGGACTTCCTGTAACTCTTTCACTTCCAAGGAAGAGCATGTTTGCTTGCTGAGTCCTATGTTTACATTTAATACCTCCGCATCAATAGGCAGTGAGGCACTTTTGTTGTGTAGTTGTGCTATAAAACTAGGATAACCGCCTATGTAGAAAAATAAAAGAGGAAAAATGTCTTGCAGGTTAGAGGCATGGGGGATGAATGAGAGCAGATAGGTCACTGAGGTCCACCGTAACTAATACCATTTAGATTGTAGAGCCACCCACTTACAGTAATAAAGATGTGAAATATGGTCATACCTATTCAATATACAAATCCATGCACTTCATGATGATCCCTTAGGTACAATGAGGATAAAAAGAAAATGGACCCTGGATTCCCCAAGCTTATCGCTGACTCATGGAATGGAATTCCAGACGGCATCGACTCTGCCTTCAGTCTGAATGGCATTGGTAAGAACACATCTTCATTTATTATCTCCAAATCAGGACATCTTTGTAGGTCTATATATATTTTGTATGTATTTAATGTAGGCATATTACCATGTGTTGTTCATGCTTACTGTAAATCGCTCTGGATTAAGAGTGTCTGCTAAATGCCTAAATTGTATAAGATCAGATAAGAAAGAAAGAAAGAAAGACTGGATCTGGCAGTAAAATCTGTAATTGGTCTCTCAATAAGTGTATGTATAACCCTGCAGGGTTTTTGTGAATAAATTCTGTTATCAATGTTAGACAATCTGACTGTAGCAGTCCCGAGTGCCATATATATAATTAATCCAAGAGCCATATAGATATATTTCGATATGTATGGCTATGACCATAGTTATAATTAAAAAGGGTTAATTAAGATTTATGCAACAAACCTACAGTAGCTACAATATTGATCCTGCAAAACACATACATCCTGCCATATCTTGGGGCATGAGAGGAGTGATCAGGAGTGATTTTTTTCCCGGACCAGCCTTCGGTAACTAACGCTTTCGATGAGCAGAGCAGAGTGAAAGGGCAACCATGAGGAAATGACCACTGGACTTCTGTCTGCATGTGCTGCATTGTCTGCCCATTCATCAGCAGCAGCCTAGCATTCCAATCCTTACCCTGCAATACAATAGACATACAGTAGAGACATAATACTTAGACAAGACTGCAATCAGCGAGTACATACAGTATGCGGCAGGTTATGGTTACAGGTATAATACAAGAAATGTAATGTAATGTAATCACAAGTCAGTGTGTATCATGCTTCGCTCAACTAGAGACTGAGGACATACAGGACAATCTCCCAAATTCTGTTGCTAAAACTGCTCTATGCACAGTATTGGAAAGAAATTGGGCCTCTTTCTTACTTACTTCACAGGTCTTACCACTTATGCTAATTAAGGCTCTGTTCCAGTGGCGAATGGACCTTGCATTAGGCCCCGGTGCAAATACTTTGTTTAGGCCCATAATGGTCCATTTGGTTCCATTTGGTTCCATTTGTACACTCTCAGAGTTACCCATAACATAAGGGACCATTTGAAACCCCCTTGTGTAGCAGTTTTTGCACAATATTATGCACAATATTAGCAACCTGACTCTGTTTGACCAGAATGGAACCGAGCCTTCATTAGTATAACTGGTAATATAAGACCTGTGAAGGAAGTAAGGATTTCTGTCCAATATTGGCTGCTGTGCATAGAGCCTAATGTTGCTCTTCTTAGGCTGTATTCAGCCTAAGAAGATGTAGATCAGATGTAGATAGGTATTTTCTGCAAGCGACACCATCATGCAACAGAATACAAGTTAAGCATTACATTATTCACTCCTGTATCGTTAGCGTGTCGTTACACCAACACATGTAGTTTGATAATGTGTCTGGATACACAAATCGGATCTGATCGCTTGCAAATAAGAGTGTTGACAACAAACCAGATTTGTCTAAACTAAGCCTTTAGGGTCAGTGCTGTCTGATCCAGTTCTCTGCCGTGACATGCCTTGTTTCCAGAGCCCAGGCCGATCTAGCCTAGCCTCTTCATCATGTCTGGCACCATGCCTCCAACAACAACACTGCTCATATACCAGAACTCTTGCGTTGCCATGCAGCCAAAAATGGACTCTTCAGAAGAACTGGGTTGCATAGTGAAGATGTGAAAATAAAACAGTTGACAAGAAGTAGCTCTGAAGCCGGATGGCCTTGTGTCGATCAGAATTTAGATATAGTAGCACATTATCTTGGTTTACTTTTGTATTGTTCATTTAGGATTAGACTTCATCATCATAATAATAATAATAATAATAATATTACTATAAATGCACCAAGTGTGTGTGTGTGTGTGTACATATGTACGTCTGTAATCCACGTAACTCGAGAACCGTTCGCCCCACCTACTTCAAATTCGACACACGCGTTCCACACCCCCACAGGGAGTGCAGTACCTGGTGTCGAGTAGGTCGGAGGACCCACAGTTGTCCAGAACCGCCACAAAAGGCCTCTGCCCGGGCCACAGCTGACATCACAAGGCCTCTGCCCGGACCAGACTCCATATTTGGGCATGCCTAAATACGGGTTCGTCCCACCGACTTCTGACATCATTCTGACATCGGCATAGACTCCATATTTGGGAATGCCTGACAAAGAACTCCATATATGGGCATACCAAGGGATACTGTGTAACTGTGAATGTAACAGCGAGTCGGTACAGTCAGACATTTGGGCTAAAAGGGTAACACAATAAAGTCCTCAAGACTTTTTTCCATTGTGGTCCTATGTATTCAATGCATCAATATAACATAAAAGGCACATGTATGTCTGTATGAACATGAAACTTGAAGAACCCCTTCTGATGGCCCATCAGAGGGACCATCCCCTGCCATAACCCCTGCTCTGTGAGATGGTATGCACAATTTGGCTGATGGCAGTCTACCAGGGATTTTTCCATTACTGCTCAGGCCATTGCTCCTGACATACATACTGTAAGCATCACATAGCACCTCCCCCACATGGTGAGAAAACACATTTATATAGAGAACTTCTGTGCCCCTCCACAGTGGCGCCTCTGTACACTGCCTTATATTAACATTTTGAAAATGAGGACGTCCAACTTTGTGCCTGATTTGTTTCTGTTTTTTCTCAGACGGCAAATTATGTCATATATGCCCCATATATGCCCCATATTGAAGGCTGATTGTACTCCGAGCCTATACTATAAGGAATATTGTTTTTGTCAATTCAAACAACCTTTGTTCCAGCATAAGCGAGAAACATTATAAATTGTTTTTTGTCTTAAGATTAGGTGAGATGAAAGAAACATAAATCCAGAGGTCCAGTGTGGTTTAGGCAGACTGCTCGTTGGCATTTCTTCTGCAACAAATGTTTACAATGAAGAGCTTTAATGTGCAATGCTTGCTCCTTGCTTTCACAGATTACAGCTACTTCTTCAAAGGTGCCCACTATTTCAAATTGGAAGACAGTAGCCTGAAGATTGTCAAGTTGGGAGAAATTACAAAAGACTGGCTCGGGTGTTAAACATTGATGAGATACAGAGCCACTGCCGGCTCTTCCTGGGATGACCTTTGTCCTCATGAGGACCTTGCCATGGAATCGCGCACAGCTAGAGGTCACCAAAGAGTATCCTGTTGCTGGGCTTTCAGGCCCTGCTGCCCCCTTTGCCCTCATGAAGGGACATGCCCTACCCCCTCCAGTGTGTAATATTAGGCTACCCTGAGGCCTTCTACACAGGCTGAACATATGCAACTGGATATATTGATTTATTATTGTGTGATGTTGGCATTGTATTTGTTATGCTGATGCAGATGTGTTATTACGTGGGGCCATCCCCAACCCCCTTAGTTTTTTTTTTTTTTTTTTTTTGTCATAAATTCAGACATCAGGTATGTCCATACTGTGCTGTGAGATATTGCCTATTATGCTAATTTGATTCCCAAGGGCTGGTCTTGTACCATATGAGGGATTTGTGTTGGCTTAGAATTACTTCTATGTCCACAGTGTATAAAGTGCATTTTCTTTTATAAATGCCTTAATGTTTTATTGATTATTAATTGTCTCATTGTTGTGAAATACATTTGAAGTAAAACATGACTTTGCACAATGTCTCTCAACCGAAGATGGTGCTTTAGAAATTGCTAATTTGCATATTAGTATGTATTTTATACTCTGTAACAATGTCCGATTTTTTTTTTTTACGTCAGAAGTTAGTATTCATAGGCACATGTTATTCTTCATTTGGCTAGCACTTTGTATAGACATATACAGGGGAACTGCACAATATGGAGACCCAATTCATTTTCATGGAACCTCCATTTTGCATTTTCCTTCAGTAATGGTACAGAAAAGGAAAAAAAAGGCACAGGTTTGCCTAGAGGCTGTATAGGTTTGCTGCATGATGGAATCATGACCAGAGTACCAGTAGTATTGTTTGATAATCATTTTTATATTCATCTTTATTTCCTTAAGATTTTACTCTGCAGTCATTAGGGTTGTGTTGTGTTTTGTTTTTATGCTTATGCACTTTGTCATTCTGTCGTCAATAAAGATTAATGGTAAATATTGGTTCAGTGATGTGTGTGTGTGTGTGTGTGTGTGTGTGTGTAGTAGACTATTTGTTTATTTATTTATTATGTAATTGCGCCATCTTATGGACATTTCGTTGAGGCCATTTACTCAAATTCAGTCCCGTTGTCATTGGATACATGTTCATTTTTGTTTTAGTGACAGTCAATACACAACCTTATATGATTACAACAGTGTGCACTGCAGCTGGTGATTGTCTCTGGACTCTTCTCATAGGCATACCAAAACAAAAACTTTATCATTAATTTATTGTAGGCCTATTTATTAACACAAAAAAACCCACTTAAATATTTTAACCCTTGCGTCCCTCCCTATATTGGGTATGTCCACAACCCTCTATTTTAACTAAGTAATCAAACTGTAAATAAATCACTGATTAGAAAAATCCATTCCATTAGTCAACAATAACCGTCAGCCGCCCATAGCCCAGAGGGTCGAACTGTGATTGGCCAGTCAGATGTCAAACGCGTGTCCATGTTTAGCGGTTGCTAAACAACCAGACAGCCAATCACAACTACACCAACCCACAAGGCTATGGGATTTACAGCACCTAGACTAGACCGCTAGCTAAACCATAACAAGGATATAATCTAATCGTCCTCTGTACGGTCACCGACCACCTCCATGTGAGCGATGTCAGCGTCTATAATGGCGACAGATGGGAGGTTTGCGTCGTAGGATGGCGATATAATAAACACAATAAAATATAGAAACTACGAAGAAAAAGAGGGGAGAACAACAGCAACCTCAGCATTTCGAACAGCTCCGCCGCGGCACGCCGTGTCAACATGCCGTCGCAGAGGGTGTGCGCTCTACCACGGCAGCAGTCCCTGCTTCTGCCCCCTGTCATCAACCCGTTCATACAAGACACCAAACTGTGCAAGGCTGACATCATTAAAGTGAGTGCTATTGTCTGTACGTCTTCTGGTTGCATCAGGATTCTGTTAAGAAATAATAAATAGCCCAACACTAATTCCAAACTGAGGGAATTCGTGCAGTACACAGGACAGGTAGCCATGCACATTGTGTGGCAATGACTTATAGCTTATCTATGGAGTATGGTACAGTGTGGCATTCCTTTCGCAAAGCCTGTGTGCCCCACACCAATTCATTTTTCTTTAAAAGAACATAAACAATAGGGCCGTTGTTGTGTGCTTTCTAGAAATCCTTTTGGTGTGGTCTCTAGAGTAGACTAATCGTGTGCTTACTAGTTCTGGTCTGTGCAGCCATGTACTATGTATGTCATAGGTCAGACTGTACCATTCTTTGCATTGTGTCTGTGACTACATTATGTTATGTTATGTTATGTCGGGGTGTGTGTGTGTGCTCCCCTTCTCTTCAGTGTGTTCTCCTTGGGATCATCCTGGTCCCTGTTCGAGCCATCCTGTGTTCCCTGGTTCTCATGGTGACATGGCCGGTGGCTGTCATAATAACATTAATGTATCCAATGAAAGGAGCAGTGGAGCCCATGACAGGCTGGAGACGGTAACTAAAAAAATTAAATGCCCACCCCGCCCACACATATTTTGAGAGGGATCCAAAACGCCCCCGAAAAACACTCAAACTCACAGCCCATCATCAAGACCACCTAGAAATCAGAGTACCTGGTCATAACGGTCAAATACAACACACACATACAAGAGCATGCTTGTAACATTGCTGATGCAAGACACGAAAGAACAATCTCTCGATATTTGCACTCTACTTGCAGAGGTACATATTTATTGTACTATTTACTGTTATTTGTGGCTGCTAAATGATTACATTGTACCACCGTTGTAACAACATGGAAACTACTTAATTAGGAAACACTTCTGAAATGAGAAAAAATATGAACTAACCAGTAACCAGGTGCTCAATGGAGATAGCAAAATGTGATAATGATAAAAAGGTGCTCACACAGATCAAAACGGGATCAGGACATAGATAAAAAGAGAAGGATCCGGGACAGGTCTTCACCTGATGAAGATCTGTTAGGTCGTAAACATGTTGGCAGTTGCCCTTTTTGATTTAATAAAGGCGTTCCTCATTTTTTAACTTTGTGTGCCCGGATCCTTCTCTTTTTCTCTCTTTTTATCTACTTCTGAAATGAGTTCACAGGTATCACTAAAGAAAACCCATGATGGTGTATTTCAACAGGAACAGGGGTTCATGCAATTGCAGACTGAAATTTCTCTGCTATCACCAATTATATAGTATTGGCAGTTGGCACTGTTGCGTCAGGGTGTCCTGGTTGCTCAGCTGGTTAGTAGCTTCCTCTGCATCATCAAGTGTGACCATGACATTTATTGTCAGCTGGCTGGTTTCTCAGTTTCATGACATTGTGCACCTTCAGACTGTTGTTTAATCTGGAGTGTTTCTCACAGACCGAATTGCCACACCATAGGTCTGTGCTGTACTGTATTATAAAGCAAGAAATCCAATTGTTGAGTAATGCATCTGCAGACCTCGCTGTGAACAATGATAGACCACAAACATATTTTTTACTGACACAGTGAGGAAACGTTGTGTATGTGACAGCCAGGGAAGAGAGCGCTTATCTGGGTCAAGGCCTTATCTGTTGACTAATTTACTGCTGCAACCAGCTCATACGTTTTGTGTGTTGACAGTTAAAGTTGTACTGAATATTCATATACGTTTGAGATAATGTAATATCTGCTATCTTGATAGCATATACTGTCTGTCACACATCCATGTGTGTTTTATATTGGCAGCTCATATTTTTGTACATGGTGTACTGAGGTTCTATTCACAATAATTTATGTAGTATCATGGTTTGTGCTTGAAATGTACTGCAATTCTGCAAACTGTTAATACATAAATCAATCAATCAAGTTTAGACACTGGTTAATTGTGGCTATCGTAAAACTCTCGTAAAACTGCCACTTCCTTAACTTCTGTTATAGTTATTTCTTATTTGAGGAAGTCATTAAAGTTGACAGGGGAAATTCCATACACTTGCATACTTAGTAAAATCCAGTATATCTGGTTATCACAAAGGTTTGGTTAAAGATTATATGAAGGACAAGTATTGCTTCCCTGCCAAGTCATGCCACTGCAGGATACCAAGTTATTGAAAACACAATTTATAATTGACACATTTAACGGACACTCGTATCTAGAGCTATTTACAGTACAAAGTGTAAGGTTGGAGTAAGTCGCATGAAACATAGTCTGTCTTCGGGTGGTGGCATGCCCACAGGCGTCGTCTTGTCACCACCAGTGTTGTGCGAGTGCATACACCCAGAGGTGTGAGGGATGTGATGTCGTTCTGCATCAGTTGTAGAGGTTTGAGATTGCAGTCAGTTCCTCACTTGCGGGGTGCCCTATGTACTGACTTAAACAGATAAAGCCCGTGCCATGCCACATTAGGCACAGACCTAATCATGATCTTCCTGGTATTAGAGTCTGGCTCTTAGCCAGTGGTGGCATCTTCTTCCTCTACCTATTCTGCCCTGCTTATCCCCACTTTACTAATGAAGCAGAAAGGCCTTGAAAATGCATTCAATGACGTTCTCGTCCTCTACTTCGTAAACCCTGTGTTGCCGAATAGGCTGCTGTTGCTTTGATAGCGCTGCAACTATTGAGTATTTTTGTTCCTTTTTTGATTAATCAAATACTGAGAAGCATGTTTTTATACTGTAGGCTAGTGTGTATACTGTATATATATATCAACAAATCAATGCAAAATAATTCTAATAGATCTTTTTTTAATAAACGACCGAATCGATTAGACTGATCAACAACTTAACTTACTGTATTCTTCATTGAGCAACAGTGTCACACAATAATAGCTGTGCGACACTAGCACACATTCCAACATTTTCACTTATACTGACACGCCCAAATAGGAATGCCAGGTTGAATGTGGTTAAGTGGACTTCTTGACTGGAATGTGGCCCTACTGGACTTCACAGTTAGGGGCAGGGCTATCACGATTACAATTTTTAGTTGATGATTAATTCTCACACGATTTAATTGTGTATTTTGGCATTAAACATTGGAACATATGAATGCAACTTCTATTTTTTATTTTTATTTTTTTGGCTTCATAATCACAAATTGCACAGGCAGATATGACAAATATATAATATATAATATAAAAATAAATTACTGACACATTTATTAATACTTTCAAGATTTATTTTTTAAATGGAAACTATTATGACGATTATGCAAAAACAATTGCGATTGTCTCAAATAATTTCCATTGGGCGACTATGAAGTCCGTTCATCTTGGATGTGGTTCTGTTTGTTCAGGTTCATGTGTCGGAGAGTGATGGCGTTCTTGGGAAGGGCCTACTACTTCAGCATGGGCTTCAGAGTGGTGGTGAAGGGCAAGCAGGTAACCAGCAACGAGGCCCCCATCCTGGCAGTGGCTCCACACTCCACCTTCTTTGATGGGATCGTGTGCGTAGTGGCGGGCCTGCCCTCCACCGTGTCCCGCACCGAAAACCTGGCGACACCCATCTTTGGCAGTGAGTGCTGTCATTGTTATTCCTTTTCCTATTTACTTTTTTTATAAATGGTTATGGCTTTGTGGGGGCGTAACTCTGGTGTCAAGGTTTCTTTGTCTGTTAAACACAATGATCGTGTTTGGACTTGTGGGATGTTGGAGAGTTCAGCAGCAGTAGTGTGACAGAATGGAGAAGATCGTGGCATTTTGTTTTGCATTATGGAACTTGAAGAAGAATTTAGGCTTGATGGCTATTGTTTTGGTACAGCCTGTCTTGTTTCAGCTTGTCCTTGAAGCAGTTAGAAGAGTATTACTATGGTCTGATCCCTGTGCTGTGCAAGGGGTATGACAAGGGGTATGACTGTGCCTGTGTGTATTTTCTCTCACCCCAGGGTTTATTCGTTGCCTCCAGCCGGTGCTGGTGTCTAGAAAGGATCCAGATTCCAGGAAGAACACCATCCGAGAGATAGAGAGTAGAGCCAAGTCACAGGGCCACTGGCCACAGGTCAGACACACACACACACACACACACACACACACACACACACACACACACACACACACACACCGATCATAGGGTCTCATAGAACAGCCCTGCCATTTATAATCTGTTCATTTTGGGAGGAGGTACAGGTACCCGATGAATGTCGTTGAAACCGAAATGTTGTAGCCAAATAAATTACTGCTGTAAGTGAAGATAGTGTGCAAGACTTGTGTGCTTCTACGTACCTGTCCCAGTAGGTGTGCAAAAGGACCTTTTCTCTACAAAGATAAATATGCCAAATTCATGTGGCGCTATATTAATTTCCTGCATTCAAAATACATCTAGTCAATTCTTGTTGTAAACATTTTGTGGCTCCGCATTACATAATCCTGGTTTGCCACAAGCTTTGTGAAGTCCCCATCTTCCTCAATGGAGATCAGCTGCTTATCCGTGGCTATCCTTTTTACAATCAACCTGGTCACGCCTTCTTGCCAAGTTTTAAGTAGTAGGGCTTGGACTGATGTCGCCACCACTAGCATCACTCGAGGTCACTACCGGGTGTTTTAAATCAAATAAAATGATAATGAGTAAAACAACTCACTATCGCAAAGTTACATACAGTACGCCCACATTATCACGTGAGAGATAACCTTTCTCTGTTTAAATGGCTAGAGATTTTTCTACATGTTTACAACTTTTGTTAATGTTTAGCTTTTGAACATTTAGAAGTCACACCCCAAATTGCACCATTATCAGTTTGTTGGAGGAAACGGCGCTGGTTGCTTTTGGTTTAAAAGGAAGGAAGTGGTGAGAAACGTAGCACAGGGTGTAGGTTTGGTTTTCCACATTCCTGTCTTCAGACTGAAGAGCTGCTCATCCCACTGCACTCGCTTGATGGAGATGAAAGAATGACGTAAGCAGTTAGTGATTATTTTAACAGATAATCTAAGGTCAGCCTACAATACATTTTTCAGATCATGCCCACTGTATTCGTCCTGATGAGCGGGTTGGTTGGCGTGTGTGGTTGGATCTGGGGTGTATACCTGCCAACAATTGCGCTGTGAAAAATAGGGAGATTTTGTGAGGTATCGGCAAATGGCCTACCCTCAACAAACCCTGCGCCATATCTAATCCCTACACCATAGCTTCTCTAAGAGCCATAGAATAAAATAATAATATTAGCAACATAACAAAATTATTCTCAATTCATTCTGTGCGTGGCAATAGTGGTAATATGTATGTGTATTAGAGGTCAAAGGGGGAAGTTCTCACACGAAGTGAACTGCAATTGATCAGTGTATTCATGGGAACTGATTCAATTCAATTTAAAGATCTCAGCAGCAAACTGAGTAGAGAGAGTTTGAATGAATGCAGTGTCAAGCAACACACGTCCAACAGGGTTGTTTGTGAATGCTTTGCACATTAAATAGGGAGATTATAAACTGAGCTAGAACCGGGAGTGTTAGCAGGAATGTGAAGGGGTGCATGTTACACACATTGTAAAGCGCTTTGGGCAAAGGTGTTATAACAGAAAAAAAAATAAACCCTACCAGTTAATACCCATGGCCTTTTACATGAAATGCATGTTAGATTCTATTCTTTGTTCCAGGTGCTGATTTTCCCTGAAGGGACATGTACAAATCGCTCATGTCTTATAACTTTCAAACAAGGTATGTTTATATACTCCTAATATTAATAAAACCTGCACCTGACTCGAATAATGTGTTGAGGATTTATATATACTGTAGATATCAGGGACGAGCTTTCCATAAGGGACAATTCAACTGCCATTCTGGTCGTCTGTGTTTACTTAAATATGGACCACTCAAACCTTGCATCATGTGGGGGGAAAAATATATGTGAATAATTGCTTTGAAAATACTATGTTGTAAAGAAAAATCAATAAACATATGTTTTAAAAAAAACAACCTTGCATAGGGAAAATATACTGATCTACAAGCTCACGACTCAGCACATTGTGAGCTTCTAACCCTAACCCACCATATCACTCTGTCATTGTAACTAAGGTGCCTTCATCCCTGGGGTCCCAGTACAGCCTGTCGTCATGAGATATCCCAACAAGCTGGTAGGTACAACGCGTTTTTTTTCGGCGTGCGACAAATACACACAACTACATATGATACTCGGTGTTATCGTTGCACAGAAAAAACTGAACAGATCTTTTGTATTATTTCATTCTGTTTTATGAAATACCTTTCACTCATGGATCTAGCATTTTGCTATTATTATACTAGAAATATCTGTCTATATGTCTGTTTATATGACGTGTGTGTGTGGTTTTTTTTTCCCCTTTTCTTTCTACCAGGACACAGTGACATGGACATGGCAAGGCTTCAGCTCGTAAGTGTCCACTCTTTTTGTGGTGTCATTGTTTGGACCTGACCTTGAAGTCGTTGCGTACATAAGAACACTACCATATACAAAAGAAAATCGCCACAAAGTATAGACTCATTGTTTTCAGATGCCACCTATTTAACAGATATGAACCTTTACCAGTCCTTACTGGTACGAAACTTGAATTAGTGGAGTCAGTATTTTTTAGCTCCAATCCCCAAGGTCAAGCCATTACAGACTTGCATTGTTTATTCAGCGCCAATATTAGAGGAAGTTGAACCACTTCTCGGATCTTGTGCACTTACAAAATGATGAAACATACTGCAGCAATAATGAGGAAGGACTTCGAAGTTCCTTGTTAATGGCATGGCATGATCAACATCTTAATGTTTTTGTCAGCATAGCACAACAGCATTAACACAAAAAACAACAACCTTTGGCCTCTTTTCCAAGATACCACTAACTATTCTGTTGCTTTTGTTTTCATTGATTTCATTATTCAGGAAGAGTCTCCTGCTTCTTACATTGTCACAGCTCTACACTACTGTAGAGATTGAGGTAAAATGCAGCCTTTCTTCCGATATTTCTTTATAAGCAGCACCATAGAATATATTTGCACATCCATTCATCGTAGGTTTTCTAATAATGTCCTACATTTTAGAAAAGTAGTCTAGCGAATGAATGATTGCCAGTTAAAATCCCAAGGCTGATGGGGGAAAACCTGGACTGGACTATGCTAGTAACTAAAAGGGTCATACAGTGGTTCAGGAAGTAGAACGCATCTTTGAATTGGAAAGTCCTGGTTCCATCTCCCGCTCCTCTGTCCTTGTGCAAGACACTTAACTTAACCAATTTTATTCTGCTCAGAGTGAGCAAATTGCTGGCTTGTATGGTTTCCTCTGCTGTTGTGGTGGTGTGAATGGGTGAATGCAATGCACATTATAAAGCACTTTGGAGGAAGGCCCTCCCTGAACAATTATCTCTGAGGTGCCATTGAGCAAGGCTTTTGATGTTAATGTATGAAACCCTTTCCTTGTAACTCTGGTATTCCCCCACAATTTAAGGAAATGAGAATTTGCTTAGCAAACCCTCATGCTTCAATGAGGGTCAAATGGTGGTTCTATAGTATACTGTAGCATTATGTTGGAAACTAATTATACAACAGGTAAGAATGATTCTAATTAGAAATCTGATTGGTTGAAATCGCTCTCTACCCGTGCTTCAAACCAGCATCACTGCACACCTAATCAAAACAGCTGTATTGGGCAGTCCCCGCAGCCAGTGGCTACTAGCTATTAAAGCTAGGCGTTGGCACGGAAATCTTCAGTCGTATTGGCTACATCGGTCATTAAAATAAAAATGTTTTAGTTATAATAAAATTGAGTTGACGTGTGTTTTTTAAGGGTAACTGTTTTATAGCAATATTACACTCAAGGGTGTGTGTTACTGTCATTAATGGCACTTCTGCGCTGCCTACAGAACTTGACTATCAGCTCGTTCCTGCAGCAACGCAGGCATGCCATTAATGACGTTAATGGACACCCTGTGCAGCACAATTGTAAGATTAGCGACCACTTTATGGAAGCTACTGTGGATACGAATAAAGAAAGAAGGAATAAAGAGATGATCTAAAACGCTTTATCACAGATTGCAGTGGGAGTGCAGTGGGACTCAAACTTCATTAATAGCATGTTTTACCCGTTGAGCTGAATAAAATCATGTGTAAAACTCACTATTAATCAGTCTTAGTATTTGTACATATATGAAGATTTACTCTTTAACGGAAATATTTGTTTGTGTTTTAACACAAGATGATGAGTTGTTGGAGGCTTTATTTGTACTGGTCTTGTCTCTGTTCCTCAGTTCCTTCCGACACAAATCCCCACTGAGGAGGAAAAGAAAAGCCCACCTCTGTTTGCCAGCGCCGTGCGAAACACCATGGCTCAGTAAGCATCTTCTGACCTTGTTTGGCTGAGCAACTAGATATGTGTAAAGGGTTATTATCGTTAACTACGAATAAAACTAAAAAAGGAAAAGGTAATTTAGATTATGATACCTTTATTATCCCTGAAAAAAACAACTAAAACTAAATAAAAAAAACCAACAGGAAGAAAACAAAATCAAATGAAAAGGAATTGCATGTTGTTTTTCCAACATTCTATCATGAATCCGGTCATCCCACCCTCCTATAAATGAAGACTATCCTCACAATACCTAAGAAACTAAAAAAAATCACTCCCCTGTGAAGTGATACGTTTGGGAAACACAGCCAATAACTGATATGTTGTGATGCAGAAACTTACAGTATATCTAATAATGACGATAGCCCCCACTAACCTGTTTATGAAGTACACAACACCACCCTGCCCATACAGATGACTCCCACATGCAATGGCATGCACTGGCAGACTGCCACTGAGGAGTATAATGAATGTCTAGCTAGTAGCTGAATAAACATCTTTTGGACATGACGTGAGGATCACTGGCGCCTGGCATGCTGGTCTCGCAAGCAAAATGGAGCTAACAACCCAAAAATATCCAGTCCTTGGCATTCGAGTGGGAAAATGGAAGAATGACAAGAATTGTGCCAAAGCACACAGACAACTACACAAAAATACTACTGTAGTAGAGGAACATCCCTGCAAAGTGTTATCGAAATCACACATCTTCCCTGATTGCATAATAATAGAAATAATAAGGGTATTCCTGGGGCCTGATAATGGGCATACAGCACTGCATGTGCCTCTGTGTGTGATCAGATATTATCTTCCTGTCTTTCTGTAGGTGTAGGGGATGGTATCGCTGCTGTCAGGTGGAAACCTGTCAAAAACGGTTACTTCTCAGGAAATTGATCAAATTAACTGTGTTCCATGGATCCAGCTTGTAGTTATTATTAATATTTAGTCACAAGCTTTTGAGTCTTGTAAATATATAAAACCCACAGACACACTTAACAACTTAACTTAACTAAAACTGAAATAGCACAAATAGCCGATCTGCAAGATCACAATGTGCCGCGTCCCGGCTGATGCAATTGTGAGCTTATAGATTGTCTATTTTGCTACTTTTCTGTGACATAATAGTATAACGACGTAGGGTGTGAATTTATGGGATTTATGTTTTAGACATTAAAAGTAGGTTTTCTCGCCCGACTGCAACGATATGTGATATATTATTCGTGTGTCTGTCTGTCCAATGCTCTTCTAATGCGGTCCTTGTTCAGGGCTCTGGGAGTTCCAGTGACGGACCACACATATGAAGACTGCCGCCTGATGATCTCTGCTGGGGAGCTGACACTGCCCATGGAGGCTGGCCTGGTGGAGTTCACCAAAATCAGCCGAAAACTCAAGTATGAACTAGGGTTGGAAAATCAACCAAATGTCATCAAATGTCACACAGGCTCACTGTGCCGAAGAAGGCGTGGCTTATTTAATTTTTTTATTGAACGTGATTAGTTTTTAGATGTATTGTTTGTGTGAGTGCTGCTTTCCAATTTCTGTGTGCATTTCTAATCCCTGCAAATACATTTGTCTTGCCAAGTTGCCATATTTTAGAGCTACATTGCAGTTCATTGCTTGCATCACTGACTTTGAATCATAATCCCTTTAACCACTTTGTACATGGCATTCTTATTTTGGGCATGCCATTATGGGCAGAAAACCTTCAAAAAGAGTAAAATAGGCTGCTAAGTACACTAATACAATTGCAGATGTACACGCTCGCAACACGATGTGAAGTGAAGCTTGTCGGTCAGCTATTTTATTAATCAGAGCAACTAGTTACATGAGATGAATATGTGTTTTAACTCGTTCCGGTTGCTTTGGGGCAGACATATCAGCAGATTGCACAAGAATACTGTCACACAGTAGAAGGACTGAACATGGCATGCAGTACAGAAGGACAGGCCAAAACATATGAATAGTGTTCTTTTAACACTTCAAACAAGAATATAGTACAACAAAAATGACATTTGGCTGTAAACCTAACACTTTACCTCACCTACTGTACGCCCACCACTTCCTCAATCCTCACATCAAGTCATTGTGTCCTTGCTCTGTCTCCCCATGCAGCCTGAAGTGGGACAACATGAAGGCGGAGTTGGAGGGCTTTGCGTCCATGGCCGCCTCCTGTCAAGGGGGACGCATCAACATCCAAGAGTTCTCTGCCTTCCTGAAACTGCCCATCACTCCGGTGCTGGAGGAGCTCTTTGCTCTGTTTGACAGGGTGAGATACTAAAGCAATAAGCCGCAGTAGCGCTTACCGTAGATTTTACAATTAGCTAAGAGGCTACCCACTAATTTGTAAAATCAATGTCGTACACATGGTGACCAACTTGTGTAAAATTTATATATATAATATTAATGCTAGTAACCCATGTAGACCTGAGGCCTTCTAAAACCTAACCTAAGGCTTTCTGAAAACCTTCAAATTCTTATGAAAAAACCCCAATTGCTATAATGATACACAAGAGCCTGGTGTATGAGACAGAGAGGTAGCTTCCTCTCATGAATGGCAAAATAATGTATAGGTTTGGTAACTACATTTGTTAATTTAACCACTATACTTTGATTGGGGTCCCCAGCACTCTATACTAGGCCTATATTTCCCTCTACACCAAATGTCTTTGCCACTTGTAGATCGGCTATTTTCCCAGAATGTCCACACCAGATTAGGGACACTACAGGTTCATGTGACTAACCTTTTGACCTTGTCCAGGATGGAGATGGCACCATTGACTTCCGAGAGTATGTGATCGGTGTGAACGTCCTGTGTCGACCAGCCAACACTGAAGAGGTTCTGCGCATGGCTTTTCAGGTGGGAAACTCATATTCTGCTGTCTCACTGTTGTTCGACTTTGCTGTTTCTTGAGGGGTGCCAATGTGGCAGCCAAGTTTAATGTTTGCTTGTGGGTGCCGTTCAACTTCACTTGGAAATGTTAGTTTTTGTTGCGTTGTACTGTATGCATCTGTATTTTGATAAATCCTAAATCTTCTATCCACTGTTGGAATAATAATAATAACTTTATTGACCTGGAATGACCTGACCACATTTCCTCTAGGAAGTCATGAATATTTTATTTCCGTGTCCAGACAATTTCTGGACCCATCCCACATGGATTATCAGACACATCAGATAAAATAATAAATTGCATTCCAACCAGCAACGCATAATACAACCTGGTTTTAAACAAGACACATGTAGTACATTCATATAGACCTGTACATAGAATATATAGTTAAAACAAATACTGTTCATCGATAATACAGTTAATCTATAAATCACCTTTCTCCTATGCCACGTTTTATAAAGATATTCTGAAAATTACCAAAAACATGACTAAAAATTAATTAAATTAAGAGTACTACAGGTTTACAGTAGCAGGGGTGTGGACCTTTTACATGTTCATCTACTAAAGACTAGTTGGTAGATGAGGTTTTTGCTCTGATTAATGTCCAATATGAAATAAACTAATAAATAAATAACTTGAAAGTATAACTCAGGATTTTCTATAGATGCGTAGAAGGATGGACTAGAATTGTACAGATACTGTAAGAGGTTACTGACCTCTGAGATTGTAATCTTGTGTTTCTGTGTGTTATCTGTCAGTTGTTTGACACAGACAAGGATGAGAGGATCACTCGAGAGGAGTTCAGGGCTCTACTGCGCTCCACTCTGGGCGTGTCTGATATCAACATGGCCAAGCTCTTTAAGGCCATCGATGCCGACGGCTCTGGCTTCATCACCTTTGGTGTGTACGCACACACTCACACACACACACACACACACACACACACACACACACACACACACACACACACACACACACACACTACACACAGTTCAGATCACTGGTTCTCAACTTGTGGGCCAGTGGGCCCCCCAAATCCTTGGCTTAAGATTCTAATGATGGCATTAATATTAAAAAAGTGATACCAATAAATAAGAACTTAAAGTATTCAATGTTGGTTCCATTGATCCAAGCCGCAACACAATCGATTGATTGATCATTAAAATATCCATGCGCTAAAAATGTGTGATGCGTCCTAGGGCCTGCAAATGCTTTCAAGGTTTTCAAGTTGGCCCTGATCCAGAAAAGAACCACTGGTTTAGATCCAGTTAACATGTATATCATTGCCGTCTTGTATCTCCATAACTTCAACTTTTAAGGTGCGTTGTGAGCTTGTACATCATCTATTTTTGGGAGGTAAAATTGGTTCAGTCTGTGGGTTTTATAAATATTGAAACAAAGAACATATTAGAAAGAGCTTGTGATGAAATAAGTGTATTGGATCCATTGGAACTGTATTTGCATTCCACTTACACAGAGACATACTCAGTGCTTCACTGGACGATAAATGCAATGCCGTGTGAAAAGGGTGGGGTTCAGCTTTGCTTAACCACCCGTCAACCTGGCATCTGTATTTCGGGCATGACATTAAATGCAAAAAAAATACTAATAATTTAATTATTGTAATTAATGACCCTGTCTTTGTCTGTGCGTCTGTGGTGACAGCTGAGTTCCAGGCCTTCGCCATGAGTCATCCAGAGTATGCCAAGCTCTTCACCACATACCTGGAGCTCCAGCGATACCAGGCCCTCCAGGAAGCCGGGATGGACGATGAGGAACAGGCCAGTTACGCTAACCAATCAGTGGACAAACAGGAAGAGAGCACGTCTGATAAGAAAGATGACTGAGATTTAGGAGGGAGTGGGGACGTGGGATTTTTGCTTTTTTTTTTGGACTGCACTGAAAGTTAGATGGCCGTATCTGTTGCATGGAGATGGACAACTCAAACAGTTATTTGCACTGATTTTTATTTTATTTTTATTTTTTCTGGAGAAGCAAAATCTACTGGCTATTACCACAGCAGTGCTAAGTGAACATCACTGTATAAATTGGCAGGTGCGTACTTGCCTTTTTTTATTATTATTATCATGACGTGTGAGTGCCTTATTAAGATTAGCAAGAGCAGGTGTGCCACAAGCCAACGGTTTTAGAAACGGACGTCTTCAGTGTCTGTTAACATCATTAAATGCTAACGGACAAACACATTGTGTGCGTTTATGAGCAGGTGCAAAGTTCATGCCCTCCATCAGGCACACTGGGGTTCAATTCCTGCATTTCCTCACGGGAGAAAAATATTATTATTGATATTATTATGATCTCTGTCACTGTACTTGCGATTCCTACAGTTTGGTCTAGGAGACTAGGAGGCATAGCATGTTTTAGTGCATGCGTTTACATTCGTGAAACTCCTCCCTGTCGGGTGAAGAGACCCAGAAGTGTGGAGACGTGTGGTTGTATACACATTCATAACTGGTTCCCAAACTGGGGCGGGACCCATTTGTGGGTCCCAGACACATTTTTATGTGTCCCTTTTATTATTATTTTTTTCCTACATTTTGTTTTTAATTATCATTTTCAAAAAAACTAAAAAAAAAAAACTAAAGTTCAATGATTATTTTTCAGTAATTTCGTGAAGAAAAATTAAATAAAGATAAATGCCATAAATTGGAAAACAAATGTTTAAGAAGTAGTGAAATTAGGAAATCTATATTGAACTTGTAGATCTGATATTTTCACAGTAGTGTGGGTCCCAGGCAAACATCTAATTTCTCTTTTGGCTTCTTGAGCTAAATTGTTTGGGAACCACTGCTCTAGACCCCAACAGTACAGGTTGTCAGTGACAGAGACTATTTTGACATGAAGTGATTTTAATAGGATACAAAACATGTAGGAACTTGAAGTAGTGTGGGAATAATTATTCAGGAAGTTGGGTGTCAAGTCAGTTGACAGTGTTCGGGGTGTCTTCACCGCATATGCCTGGCGTCCCTATTTTGGGCATGTCATTAAAGGCAAAACATTCTAAAGGAGCTAAAATAGCAGATCTACAAAATAGATTATTACTATTTTTGCCACATAACACCTTTGTACGCTGAGGTATAAAATAAAGCTTACGTGGTTAAATATTGTCACACTGTATTATACATTTTACCTGGACTTGTATATTTTTTAGATCTTAGTGCACTGCAACCTCAATAATCATCTACACTGTGCTTACCCTAGCATGGACAACAGCCAGACTTCTAGCTCTGTATTTCTACATGCTAGCCATGTAGTCGGTATTAACAGTCTATATTGACTGGAAGTTGAGAGATTTCCAAACCTCACAATTTTATATAAGCAAAACATTTCACTTTTTTAATGTAGGAAAGTCCTTTTGACAATATGTTGCAGAATTAATTACTGCACTTCCTTTTTTCTTTTTTTTTAAATGCCCGATCTGGCAACCTCACAGTGGTGCCGTATGGAAATAATGTCTGCAAAGAGCATACATGCTGCGCTTTCCCCTGTTTCCCCAGCGCTCTGGGACATGGACCTTGTAAGACGCCGGTATAATTAGCTAAAGGTTTTGCTCTGCATCTGTATCTATTTGCATTTCCATTGAAGAAGAGTGTTGTTGCTGATGCAGCAGTGTGTCTGCACAGCGTTAAGTCGACTAAAGCAGAGCAACCAGCTGAAAATAGGGCAATTTGTGAGCAAAAAGGCAACAGTGTCTATTCACCAGAGCATATTCCAATGGGGGTATGCCTTCGAATTATCTCGGCCGCATTGCTATTTATTTAGGATGCGTCGCAATTATGATTTTTTTGTTAACACAGCAAAAGTTTGCTTTCTTGCAATAAAACGAGTACCATTTTAACTCTGCTTTTGTTTGTTGTGTCCTTTGTGATTTTGTATATCACAGTGAGGAAACTTAATCAGTAGTTTCTTAGACTTTGTAATTGCTTGTAATGAGGTGTGAATGCTCGGCACTGAATACCTTTTCTACCCCTCCTGTTCTTCAAACGGCCACCAGGTGCCAGCAGTTCTCCATAGAAATGATTATATGGATCTGCAACACAAGTCCTGAATCTACACAAGTACACATGGTCAGTACCTGTTGGTGAGTTAGCAGTGCCATTTACAGGAATGACCCCCAACTTGAACATTCAGTACCTGTTGGTGAGTTAGCAGTGCCATTTACAGGAATGACCCCCCAACTTGAACATTCAGTACCTGTTGGTGAGTTAGCAGTGCCATTTACAGGAATGACCCCCAACTTGAACATTCAGTACCTGTTGGTGAGTTAGCAGTGCCATTTACAGGAATGACCCCCCAACTTCAACATTCGGAGGCAAGGGCCAATTATATTTTATTAAAGGAAATGCATTGGTGAAAGAAAAAAAAGTGAAAGGCTTCAAGAGACAAATATCTGCATTTGAATTTGTATTACTTGCTCATTACAAAAGCAAATGGACAAAATGTTAGCTAATGTCCATATACATATTGGTAGGATTGGCTATGGTTAGAATTGTATTGATTCTGATTCTGTTTATCAATTCTGGTTCTTATTGATTAGGGAATAAATAAGAACCATAATTGATAAGCAGAATTTTGGTTCCATAATGGTAAGATAAAAGAGGTGAAAATGTTTACATATCACAACTATCTTCATTATTTTTAGCATTAACTGAAGTAAATACAAATAGTAATACTGGTATCTACATCAACCGAACACAATTGTCCCTGTGAATTTATTTAATCAATACTACAACTTTGGAAATGTGATTGATTTAATAAATTAACAGTTTGCGGGAAAGTGCAGGGGAGCAGACAGTTTTACACCACAATGTATAACTGTAAGAGTTAAATCTTGTACACAGTTTATTAAAACATGGGACCATTAAATGATTAGGATTTTTATTCTGATTGAATTGCTTCATTTTATATTTGAATACTGAACCCTATACATATTGAAAGTTCAAAACCATAAGCAACTGTACCATCTGCTCCAGTTTCAGCATTGAGAGGTGAGAGGCACTGAAATAATTACCGGTAGTCGAATGCAGGTGAAAAGTAAATGATATCGATCTATGTTTCTGATGTTCCACAGGCTAATTTGTCGGACAATACCAGCTGTATTGAGTCTCTGAACATCACTCTTTAAGTTTCAAGCTTAATCAGCGCAAGGTGCTGTAAAAGTTGTACAATGGAAATGTAATCTGTTGGTTTGTGCTTCACGTCAGACCTTTTGTCCTCCACTTAGCTGGTCTTTGTGGAGATACCTGGGAAAATAACATGATCTGTAAATGACTTTCTTTCCAGGTTCACTGACACACAGACCAAATCAGACATGTCTGATTTGACACACTCCACCTGATGAGGCATGCTCAACACTTTAGATACATCAGCTAGCCCCTAGAGACCTCTCTCTCTCTCTCTCTCTCTCACACACACACACACACACACACACACACTGGCAGAGGAGCACAGGATGAATGATGGAGAGCAAAGCGCTTCATTAAAAGCCTGTGTTAGACTGTGATTACCAGTTGTGATTATCCACCTTCAATTTGTTTTAACCTTTTCAAACGTACCTGGCCCCATTTCATTTTAATCACAATTGATGAGATGGCATGGAATCAATTAAGTCATGCTGTTGTCACACTTGTTTTTCCTCCCACCCACAACACGTCCTCCCCGTCCGGTCACTCCATCTCTCTCTTACTCTGTCGTATGATGGTGTCGCACGCCAGAAATAGCCGATCTGCAACCTCGCAACGAGTCACGTCCGCGGCCTGTTGTGCGCTTATAGATTGACTGTTTTCGGTTCGCAACACCGCTCCACGGAGGGGCATAAATCGCACTCCTCTCCTCTCTCTCTCTCTCCTCTGGGTTGCTGTTGTGTATTGCTGTATCCATTTCAGCCCCTGCCCCAGGGCTGATCCTGTCTTAGTAGATTGTGAGAGTTATGCGTTCGTAATCTCATTTGGTCTTCTCAGGTCCTGTGAGAGTGAAGAGGCATCCTGTGTTTTTGTTTGTGGACTGAGGCTTGTGTGCAGGCGGCCTTCAGATGGATCGAGGTGGGGAGAGCTGGACGGAAAGGTCAGGGCAGACAGGCCGCGGCTATTAATTTGATGCGACCGATAATCGAGGGCCTCCCAGACTCCAAAAGGTAACTTGGCTCTCAGGCGAGGTGGAACATGGAAATGTGTCTTTCAGTTTTCAATGCACAAATTAACGGGGTCATGCCTCAGACATCTGTTTCCTCATCCAAAAATACACCATGTTCCCTCAATCCTACTGTATGTTCCCCCATCCTATGTTCCCTCATCCCAAAATAGACCCTCAGCATCGAATTGATGCTGTTGGGGTCATCTGTTACAACATTTATAATGCATTATAATGTGCTTGTAAGGCATTATAATACTCGTTATAAAGGTTTATAATATCAATATGGTTATGTAGATGAGTGTTTCGAATCTTGAGTCAAGCAGATATAAGGTCATACTGTAGGTAAGTCAGAGAGTCTGTATCAGCCAGGGTGCAGGAGTTTATCCCTGTTTCAATCCGCTAGACCTCTGGGAGATGGAAAGCTGAGGTGTAACACCTACCATCAGCTCCCGGCAGTACTTACCGCACAAGATCAAGCCATGCTACTCATACGCTGAGTTGGTGCTGCCCGGGATAAACCTGTAACCTTGCAGTCGAAAGGCGAGTGCTCTACCCGGACACGAATCATGACATGTTTATAATGTATTAGCCTGGCCCAGCCAGCGTGCTTTCTTGTCTAGAGGAACGGGCGCGCTTGGAGCAAGCGCTGGAGAATATTGGTTCGCCAATCAGAGCAATTCCCCCTCCGCCCCCTCCCTGGTAGAAAACAAAGGAGAAAACTGTATAACATAAACAGCACACAAATATGCAGCCAAAATTATTTTTCTTTTCTTTTCTTTTTACTGTAAACCAGCCTGCTCAAACTCGATAATAATAATTACCGGTATATGATTTACTACATTTAATAAATACCCTTTGTTTATATTTATGTTTATTTATATTTTTTCACAGAATCAAACATTTCATGGGCATGATTCACCAGGATCCTGGGTGGCTTGATAGACTTAAAATAATTGATCACATCTTTTTGTAAATCTCTATGGGAAACATGAATGGCCGATTTTTCAGTGGAACTAGAAAACCATGCCCACTGCTATGCCCTACATACTGTATATTAACAATCTACAAATGGTTGAATTGTAGATTGATAAGAAGGGATTTTGGGGAACGTTTTTGAGGCTTGACAGTTGCAGTGTAGACTTTAGAGAGAAAGGAAATGAGAGAGAGAGCAGAGGTGTAACTTTATTGCTTGTTTAGGGCATGTATGATTTACATTTTTGCCAGCCAAGTCTATGGACAGTAATGCTTGTTTCGGGCCGTTATGACTTCTTAAATTATTATTATTATTTAAGATTTGTGCCTTTTATTGATAGTTTCAAGTGAAGACGGACAGGAAAGAGAGAGAGAGAGAGAGAGACGGGGAGAGACATGCAGCAAAGGTTGTCATGAACGGGGCTCGAACACGCAAAGCGCTGTCAGGCCAGAGCCTATATATATGAGGCATGGGCCTGGACCGCTAGGCCAGCAGGCGCCATGTTTTGATGTAACTTTTTTGCCAGCCAAGTCTTTGGACTTTAATGTTTGTTTAGGGCACTAAATGACAATGTAAGACGTCATCTGGCTAATATACTACCCTCGCTGTGCCCCTCACTTCACACAAGTGCGAGTTATTTTTGCCTATGTCCGGTTGAAATTGGTTAAGTGACAGTGGTTTCACCCACCGCAACAATACCCCATATCTCCATGCTGGGCCATCATATCGCACAGCGGGTCACCGTGACACTGCGTGACAGTCCTAAACGTGCAGCTGTACTGCTGCCTGTCAGCGTGTCCTTGGGTAGAGTATTGAGCACTCCACTGCTCCAGTGAACTATCGAGTGGTCAAGGACACACATGCAAGCAGTTTATCACTCACACACTCCCAAGTGAGAGCGTGTGTAACCCTTCTCTACGCCCTGTAACTATAACCCCACCCCCAAAGATGCAAAGCTTTGGGGCGTGAGTGCGTGAGTGCGTGAGTGCGTGCGTGCACAATCAATTTTTATGTACCAAGATCACACGATGCAGATATTTGAGGAATGCACACATTGATTAGTCTTTAGGGTGGTTCTGTTCCATTTGATATCCTTCTCCTTCAATGTGTTTGCACATTGTTGTACAGATATGGGAGTTTTTTGTCATTAGTCATGTTTTCAAAATCTCTGCAGGTGATTGTAATCTGTGGGAAGTATGTGTCTCTGGATGTCTTGGTGCAGTGGACAGATGGTTAGGAAATGTAGCTCAGTTTCCACTTAATTTTGTGTGCAGTGGGTGCATAGTCTGTCTTCTCTCGGGAGACAGGTCTGTCTATGGCAGCCTTTCTCGATCGCGAGACTGCGCTCACTGAGTCTGTACCTAGTTAAGATTTTTCTTTGTTTTGGATCGGTCACTCAGTTTGCATTCATTCTGCTACATGAATATTGGAAGCCGTGTCTGAGTGGGTAGAGACTGAGGCCACCTGGGTATCAGAAGGTCACCTTTGTTCGACCTAAAGCGCGTCCCTAAGTGCCAAGTGTCCCTGAGCAAGACACTTAACCGTTAACCCCTAACTGCTCCCCAGGCGCGTATCTCTGTATTAATGGCAGCCACTGCTTATAATAGTTAGGACGGGCAAATGCAAAGGACACTATGTACACTATGTGCAAATACTGTAGCCAAAACCCCAAGAACAAGTGAAGGGGACACAATTAATGTAAGTTTGACACAACATTCAAACCTGGGTCCCGTGTTGGAAACCAAACATTCAGAGGGAATCTGCCCATAGCCATGCAGGGGAGATCTTAGGTTTTTGAGCTTCAGGCTGAGTTACTCCATTACATTCACTCCCCAACCGGGAAAACCCGAGCCGGGTCATGGCACCAATTAAATACCCAAGATTCGAATTGTCGAGATATTGACTAGATATTTGGGTTTTGAATAATCCAGTTTGTGTCGTGCTCTCTCCTCCACTTTGAGCTTCTCTAATTATAAGAGAAATTATAATTCAAGGTTATCCACGGATGAGCCCTCCAGCGGCATCTCTATAGTCAATCAACTTGACTAATTTAGTTGGAGGCGACTGTAGCTTATTTTTAAGGATCTTAGGGACGCTTGTGTAATAAAACTTTGACATTGAACAAGTGCACCTGTCAATATTTCAAGAGCACTTCTATCTACTGTATAAAAGTGGACATTCTAGCCGGAAGTTTTACTTTTTGAGTGACCTCTGACAATGCTGTAAGCGTCTCATAATTCCTCAGTAAAGGAAGTTAGATCTAGTTAATCTTAAAAAGGGGGAAGCGGTCCCACCCAGCATAACATTGCCCAGCAAGCACGGTCAGGACCTCAGGATTCACATCATAACGTCATCATGAATTTGGCTTGCTGGGTGGTGCTCCCTGGTTCCCAATCAGCTGAATGTCCCTGGTCTAATGTGGAACTAGAGTAAGTAAGTAACTTCTTCTATTCCTGTGGCTGTAATTTTAAAGTCATCTACAGTACTTACTATCACTCTGAAGCCAGGACACGTCTTTAGTTGCATTAGACCAGGCCCAAAAGGTAGATTGCAATCTACCAGTAGATCACATAGTCTGTGTAAGTAGACCACATGACATGCTCCTAAAATATATAATATAATAAAAAACAAATTTTGGCATCTGCCACTTGAATTAAGGTGAGTTGATAAAACCTAGTCCCCAGGGACATGGGGAGAGCAACGGACTTGAACTCATGCTTCCTTCATGCCGGAGTATCCAAGTTGCTCCTTTTCACCTGACAGGGGGGAGTTTCCCTGGTTGGAAGGAACACGTTATTCCAACCAGTTCCTTTCCCCTCCTCCCCCTGCCCCGGCTGGCCAGGGGGAGGCAGTTTAGAGACCAGGATTACTGCATGTTTTTTGGGAACACGGGGAGAACATGCAAACTCCACACAGAAAGTCCCCCTTTCGCCAACCCCGCCTCTGGTATGGGCACTGATGATGCAGAGCGGGAATCAAAGGCGACAGCACTACCAACTGTGCCACCGTGCCCCTTTGAATCCTATGTCTGATCTTACATAAACACAAACACTACCTCCTTTCACGCTGGGCAAGACCTTCGCTGTAGACGGTATACATTTTTTTGGGGGGTGGAAGTTGTGGGATTTTCGCGGATGTACCGCTCAAGGAAATTACGTTGACGCTTTACAAATCAGTTTACATTCTCCGTGAATGAAGCAAGTGTTGTGATTGGTCGAAAGAATATCGTATCCGGGGGAAATACATCTGACGGATCTTCCGGTCCGACTTAGGTTGTGACCAGGCATTTCTCCTGGCAGATGACTAATGCTGGGACCGAGGCTAACCTCCTTTAGGTTTCCTGTATTTCCTAATGCCTGTAAAATGTCCTATTTCTGTCTCAGCATTGTTAATGAAGCTGTCCTCTTTGTCACACTGAGTCGGTTTGGTTGTCATCATGACTCCCAACAGTGTGGACATTAGCGAATGGGTGTTCCAGAACTGAGACGGCTGAAGTAGATTTGGTTGGTGGTTATAACTTTTCTTTTGATTCTCTGCAATCCATATACACACCTGTATGGCGGCGGACCACTGAGCTGTGCGTCCCATAACTCTATGGTTCATCCTCACCGCTGAGTCTGCCATGATCGATTGGCAGATCTTCCAGGAGCATGGCCTGGCTCTGAGCATGGGTGAACATTGACTGGGAACAGCATTTTTTTCCCCTTCGTATTTTAATCCTTCCTTTATTCTCTATTTCTGCGGTTTGACCAGTTGGGGGTACATCACATGAAACCACATTTTTCTTTTTTATTCTACATGCACGCACGTGCGCGCGCACACACACACACACACACACACACAAACACAATGACATACAGTAGCTTGTGTGCCTCCCACTGTTGCAGTGTGGAGTCTCTCAGAGTTCAGCCCTGAGGCGACGGCTTCCGAACCGTATTGTTAACGTTTGCCTTGTCGTACCAGATGACACCTTGTTGATCTGCTCTCCCCTATTATTCTGCCACGACAGTGATTGTTATTTGATTTCCTGAGTGATGGTTGGTGAGAACAGTGGAGGATCTGGGTATAGGGCAAAGTATTTCGCTCTGTATGCTGCTCTCCCAGGTTTGTTTTCACATCGTTGTTATGGGCGGGTTTCACAACTCATTCCTCATGAGTGTCGTTGATTCTCTTCCAGATGTCTGTTCGCAAACCTTTTCCTGTGTCATAATTCAAAGCCGGGTCAGTGTGAGGTTTTGGGGGGGGGGGGGGGGGGAAACCCTGCTGCTTTCATAAGAATGAATTGTGTTGGCTTCTGTGCAGCGAAACTCACCAACGCAGATGCAGTGGAGCGGAGCCCTGTGTGTTCTGACTGTGGCTGATTTATACTTTGTTCGCTCGTTCAAAAAGAAACGATTTTCAATAGAGTTGTGTGCCATATTTAAAATAATATTTAAAAACTTTTATAAATAAAATAGATAAACAGTATATAGTGCAGAAGAAGAAGACTCTGATTATAAGAGAACCCCAATTTTCAAGACTCATTTGTGGAAAAAGAACATTGAATGTCAAATAGTCTACTCCTCGATTATAATACGACCGCATTTTTTGAATATTTCCATTGGAAAAAAAACATAGTCTTATATTCAGGCCAGGGGTGTGTGTGTGTGTGTGTGTGTGTGTGTGTGTGTGTGTGTGTGTGTGTGTGTGTGTGTGTGTGTGTGTGTGTGTGTGTGTGTAAACTTTTTCTCCCCGATTTAGTCATTATGGCATTGATTCCTCTACCACACACATGTGCAAAAAATAATAACAGTTAATACAACAGTGAATTAAAGTTAATGTGTTTCTTGTTTTTGCTATTTTCTTACAGATCTTGTATCCACATCGCCATCACCAGCCAGGTGATGGCTGGTGACGCAAGTGTGGAATCTTTGGTATGAAGGGATACCAGAACAGGTCAATTACCTTGTAGATGAAGGCATGACATGTGGCAAAGGGAGCAATGCAGTCATTAGCTATGTACACCACATCTTCTGTAATTATGGGCTGGGAGAGACGGATGTGGATCTTCACTGTGACAACTGCTGTGGCCAGAATAAAAACAAGTTTGTCTTGTGGTATTGTGCCTGGCGCACGATACACAAACTGCATCATCAACTCGGGCTCCACTTTTTGATTGTAGGTCACACAAAATGTGCTCCTGACTGCTACTTCGGTCAGTTCAAGAAGATCTTCCAAAAGTCAGACGCCCACAACCTGGCTGACATCGCTGCAATGGTGAACAAAAGCTCAAAGCCCAACATTGCACAGCTGGTTGAAACAGAGGATGGCCATGCTTGTGATGGTGCACTGCTATGACTGGCAGCAATTCCTCCAACCATACTTCCGCCCACTGGAGCACATTAAACTACCAGCATTTCCGGTGGGTTTATTTTATATTTAAACAATGTATTTATTGACACTTTTCAATTATATAAAAACTTGTGTTTTCTAGTGGGTATTTATTGTCTTTGATTTTCAACCCTATAACAACCACTACTTACATAATGTTATATTTCATCACATGCAGCTTTGATGCCAACAAGCCTGGCATGGTGTTTGCCAAGAAACGACACAACGATGAAGAAGAGGTGAAGTTCCAAGTCAGCTATCACTGTATTAAGGTAAAGGCCTTATCGATGTGAGTCATGTTATTTATTTCTACCTTAAATACTAGCCTAAGTACATTACAAAATAAACATTAAGGCCTTCCTTGCTTGTTTTGTTGGAACAATAGGGGTTGCTGTTTTACCAAATATTTGCCGATGGGATTTCTCAGATTGGTTTTTATGATTCTATTATGATTAACGTTAAAGCATCATCAGAGTTAGCAAACTCCGTTTACTTCATGGGGCCAGTCTGTCTGTTAGTCTGTCAATCAATGGCGGCTCTTCTACATATACTTCTTTGTCCCTATTTGAAGGCCTCAAATAGGGACAACTGGACATTTACGGAATGAATTGCAGTCTATGGCGTGAATTCCGTTTGTGTCCGAGCATAGGCATGTTAACGCCCCGCCTTCCTGTGATTGGCCTGCCGACACTGTCCTCCGAGGTGGATATGCTGGATCATGATGCCTGGATAGTCTGATGCTTTTTTGATTGAAATATTTATTAACAGTACATTTGAAGCACAAACTCAATACAAAGACTGCATTATACTTGTTTACAAGAGGATCCACCATGTTCAATTCATCAAAACATTTAGAGACGTACAAATAGACACTTCTATATACTGGTAGTTAAAGAACAGAACAGGAATTCATCATAAAAAATCATCATAAAATTCATCATAAAAATGCGAGGTTAATCCGTGGTGGGAAATAATACAAGTAGTATGGTATGATACAAGAGAACGCTAACTTGTACGTTTTATTTTTGTAGAAGAGGCAAACTAATATTGTTTATTCCGTTTGCTTTTAATGGAATAATTGATTGAACATGCACGCCATAATATGATTTGATTTGGGTGTGTTCTAAAATAAAGTGTTTCTGTGTTTGTATGTGTAAACTTGAAACATTATTGTAGGCCTACTATAAAAAGGTCTATTTTCCCTTCATCTTTATAATTTTTTGTGTAATAGTATTAGTTTATTATAATTAGATTAATACACGATAATCAACACTATCAAAGCAAACCACATAAACAATAAGTTTGCCTCTTCTACAAAAAGAAAACGTACAAGTTAGTTACAAGGCTGCATTCTGTCGCGCGCGTCAAAATGTCATTCTCTTGTAGCCTATTATTTATTTCTCAATCTCACCACGGAGTAACCTGCGTCTCGGAGGACAGTCACGACGGACAGTGTCAGTAGACCAATCACAGGCAGGCGGGGCATTACCATGCCTCAGCCATGCCTATACTACGGAATTCACACGCTGACCCAGAATGAAATAAACTATAGCTTCACTCTTGTTTTCGACTCAATACTGCCCCCACCTGGGGGGGTAGATTACCTCATTTTAGCAATGAAGGGGAAACAGCGCCCCCAAATGCCACTGACCACGGAACTGCATCTTTGAAGACCAAATTCTCAGATTGCTGTATCTCTGCAAGACATTACTCTATAAGCCATATCTCAAAAACTAGTGGGTCAAACTGCACAACCAATATGTCAATTTGAAGCTATGATTACCTGCTTTCATAATGACATGATAAAAACGAAAATGAAAAAGAAAAATCCAATGGCAGTCTCTCGATCAAATCTAGTCACATTTGTGTGTTGTCACTGCTGTGCTGCTGTTGAATCTTACTGACTCACCTGCCAGTGAGGAGCCCCCACCGGGACAACATGGAGCTTTGTCCTACACCTCCCATCCAACACACACTGCTGACAGGTGCCTCCTTGCCCCCGCTGCCATCCCCGAACACAAGCCAACGGTATTCCTATATAGACACTTGACAAAGCCGGATGTGCCGTGGTGAATTCGAACCCACAGCCTCCACAGTAGTGACCAGGCACTTTACCAATGTGCCACCAGAACGCCCCACATCCATAGTTTAATTCCAACCGGAGCTATTGAGTTATCCTTCCCCTCTCTACCCCAGCTTCCCGTCTCCCGACATTCTGCAATCTAAAAAGAAATTAAAGCAAACAAACAAAATGATTGCCTGTTTTTCTTACAACCGCAAGATATGCCATTGCCTTTTTCTACGTTGTCACATGTCAATCAATCAGCTATTCAAGTGTATTTATTTAATTATTTTCCTACAAGCCTGGCAGCGTACAATTATGCCTGTGGAGAGGGCTATAATAAAGCTAGCCTATCAATCATCGTGCACTGCTTATAATTCCCAGCTGTGGTTCATGTGAGCGGAGTATGTTGTTAATACTGCCCCGGGGTAATAGTGGATTTAATAACATCTGTGGCCACATGATAAAAATGCATACACTTGTATATGAAATATGATATATGAGATGTGAAATATGATATAAACGCTGCATGATCGTGATGATAATAGATAAAAGCATCCACCAGTACAGTATACCCACCATCCTTCCTGCACTTACTGTACCCCCAAAAGTCACTATAATAGGACCTTCAGCAATAAATAAGAAAATTAAATAATTTCTTATTTAGCAGTAGAAAATGGGGGAGTAATGATGTACGAGTTTTAAGTTATATGTTGCTGTATTGATGTATTTTTTTTATTTTTATTAAGCATTGGCAGATACAGGCAATGAGAAAAACATATTCAAATCAATGATCTGCAGCTACTCAGTCAGGGGTACTGTATGTGTAAACTGAATCTTGAAGGCATGGACACTGCTTGATGAAATGTCTCCCAACAACCGTATAGGAGGAACGCTGTTCCATATTGTTATGGCAGAGATTGGTGTTCGACTTGGGTGTTTCCAGGGCGTGGCTTGGTAGTACCCTGCCAGGTGATTGGACCTGAGGTGTCTTGTGTTTGACCCATCCAGCTATTAGGATACTGTCCCTAACATGCATGTATTCTGGTGTGGGTGGTGTTGGGTAGAACATCAAATGCATATGTTAATTGGCTATCCATGGCTATCGAGAATGGAATTTCCAGAACAATGGAGGGGGTGAGCCATTTATTACCCATGCATCAGTTGACTAACGACAACAAACTGGTTCTAAATGTTCTAATATGAGAAATAAGGTCAAATAAACATGGAGTGCAGGTTCAAAATTTTCTAATATAAAGAAATAAACATGGGCGAGATATCCACACTTTGGGGCGAGATATCCACTCTTTGGGGCGAGATATCCACGCATTGGGGGCGAACTATCCACGGATTTGGGCGACCGGTCTTCACTTTTCGAAATTCCGGGGCGACTGTTCTTCACTTTTCGCGGGGGCGAGTTGGAAAAGAGGCGACCTTACCTGTTACCGTGAGACTATACCTCCCAATCTTGATCTACCACAACACTAGGATATTTCACTTTCACTAATCAGGCTTATGTGAACACCCCAGACAGTTTTTAAGTTGCTTCATTCAGTATTTATGTTTGATATTCATTTTAGCTGCCCCGCCCCCATCCTATACAAACCCATTTAATTGTAATGTTGACCTCCATTTTAACCATCTATTATACATGGGAGAAGTGGTACCCATACTCATTCTTTGTGCTCTATCTCCGACCGAACCACACTTTTACCACACATCTCTATATGCAAAATAAATTCGCCACGCTCCCCGAACTGACATAGGCTATTTTTTACCCGTTCAAGTGTCTTATTTACTCTGCAAATATTACTTTTATGAAACACGCTGTTATTGCTCAACGTCAACAGCCTACGTCACAATCGTCATGTTGGCGTCTACCAAAATCGTCATGTTGGCGTCTACTACGCCAACTACGTTCACTTAATGGGGCCAGTCTTTCACAGTGACACACATGTTACATGAACCACGCGCCCGGGATGGTTTCTACCCCTCAATGTCGTATTTGCTGCGCCCTTCTAATGCTGCGCCACGCCTACTCTACACTCACTGCTTGCAGCAGCAGCACTCGCTGGGAGCTGGGTCTGCAGGCGACCGTGTGTGTGCGTGCGTGCATGTGTGTGTGTGTGTGTGTGTGTGTGTGTGTGTGTGTGTGTGAATGAATAAGGCGCTTATATCGCTTTTGCTCAGTGGATGGGACATTTACATTAAAGCAATCGGATGGACGCGTGGATAACGGCATGGTTGTGTGCAATCGGAGGGAAAGGTTCCATAATCCATGCGAGCTGCTTCAGACACAGGGGAGGGGAGGGAGATGGCCCGTCACGGGACTCCAGTGCGAAATAGCGCTTATGCAACAATTACCCTAAAAACACATACACCTCAACTTCATGTCATTGTGAATAACAATTTCCAGCGAAAAAATATTTTTTGAAATGACACTTTCACCCAGTATGAAGCTAAATGTGGAAGCCGTTTGTGTCACACCAAAACTGGTGTCCTATACAATCCTGTAACCGAACGATCCTCTTGCATCTGGGCTGAGGGAGGCACTGCCTGCGAGTTGGCTCCGTCTAATAAGCACATTTAGAACGTCCTGTTTGAGAGCTAGCTAATTTAAGACATCCGGTTGCCTTCAGAATAAAATAAGGTTATTTAATTCGTTAATTAAATAATTATTACATTACATTATTAGTATTATTGTTACATTACAGTTATTGTAAAGACACATTATGTTCCTGTGTAAAAATAAGTAATTAAATATATCTAAATGGATAAATGCTATTCACTAGAATGCATGGACTTTATAAAGTAATATTCACACTACTTTTGGATTTGCAGGCCTGGCGCCACGGGGGGGGGGGGGGGGGAGGGGTGTTTGCCCCCCTAAATCAACCTCTTTGCCCCCTTAGATCAAAAGTACAAAAAACTCTATAGTTACAGACAAAACAATGGTACATTTCCAGCCATTCAATTAAATTCCCTTGCTTGAAAGGAAGGAAGTAAGGATGCATCTTAATACAGGATCCAGCAGCATCTTAATGATCTCCCATCTAGAACTGGAAAAACAACATTCCTCACCTATAGGCCATCCTTGGGGTGGGGAGGGGTGCTACTGTAATTGTTGCAGTGGTCAGGGTGCTTAAGTGGGCAGATACTGTAACTAGCCAGGGGTGCTAATGTCATTGTGCTGGGTGTGGTCAGGGTGCTTAAGTGGGCAGCTTAGCTACTGTAACTAGCCTATTTATTTGTTTCTAAAAATGTCAATAATTACATATATATTTTTTAGATTTGCCAATTTTGGCAGTGCCATTGATTGATAAGTTGCAGCATTTGATGTGTGTAGTTCTTTATCCCTTTCTCAAAATTTATACAAGTGAAAACATGTGAGCAAAAAGATGTGATCACCTGTAAACTCACTCATTTACAAACAAGCTCACATCACAACAATAATCCATGTAATAATCACAATAACAATACTAATAATAATACTCATAATAATAACAATAAGCTTCTTTGTAAACTCACTCATTTACAAACAAGCTCACATCAGAACAATAATGCATGTAATAATAATAACAATAATAATAATAATCATTATAAGAAAAACAACAATAACACTAACAACAGTACAGTACAGTAAAGACGTACAGTAAAGTACAGTACAGAGGACAACATTACAGTACAGTGCCATACTAAGGAGTGCAGTACAGTATTATAATAACAACTCCCGCAATTTCTTTCTTCCCATATTGCGCTGCAACGACACTGGGATGAGGCCCCCGAAGGGGGCCGAAATTCTAGTGTTAGATAAATCAAAAACACCTGTCTTTTTGTCTGGTGACTGATACTGTCCTTCTAATACATGAGAGAGCTATGGTTTTCCTTTACTGTTTTCATTTATTTGTAATATTATTTTTTGTATCTTTAATCTCCTCCGTCCTCCAGGAATCCCCATTCTTTTCCAAAAACAATTATTACAAATAAATGAAATCCCCATTCTTTTCCAAAAACAATTATTACAAATAAATGAAAACAGTAGTTGGAGTTTGAAGTTATAATGGGTTTGGGTGGGGCAGCTAAAATTAATATATATATATATATAGGCCTAGATTCTGAACTTTAAAATGTTTTTAAAAAGTGGCATAGATGTGGCATTAACAAGTTGTACGCAGACGGACGGACATACAGACACACACGGACGGACAGAGTGCAAAACATACTCTCCCCGTGCCTTCGGCGGGTGGAGACAAAAAGTCATTCGGCAAAAACTCCATTGGATCCTCAAACTATCTGCCAAACCAGCTAATTCCACCCGTTTAGCCATCTTTTATTTATTTTTTATTTTTGAGTGGTGCAACCACTCCCATATAGGGAGCTTTGTGTGGCTGGCTGTGTCCCTAGGTCCCTAGCTGGCTGTGTCCGAGCACGTAAATAGCGTTTATGTCACTGTTGTCTGTTGTGCAGTGACGCATCTCTGGCTTACAACCTACAGGGGACAATTCTCCAGCGGCCCAGTCTGCACGCGCAGACTGAACATACAGGAAAATACATAGCTCAGCTGTGGGTGCCCCTGTACACATCCTACTACACACTACAACATTATACTTTCTTTAAAGATCAAAACAAACATTAAACTCTGTCCATTTCAATGGTGTTTTTAATGTTTGTTTAAGGACAAACAAACATAGAACCTGTATATAGGAGGGGCCCTAGCGCCCCTCAAAAATAAACAATTAAAAGTATTAAAATGCGCTTTGACAAAAACCTCCACTTGAGCTGGACGTTTTGTCATCCTGAAAAATTAACATTTTGGAGTTAGGTGGTTTCTTCCAGACAGCATATATAGCACAGGTCTGTTCAAAAGTAGCATATATACAAGCTAATAGTGCATCACTTTGTGCGGTGCTATGATCTTGTAGAAGTGCCTTTCTTTCTTTTTTTTGCAAATCATCAAGCATTTTTTAAAGCAACCATTTTAAACTCAACTCTTTGCTTCTGGTGGTCCATGGAACAAAATATTTTGAGATAGGGGTCCACTCTACGGCTAATAGATAAAACTTTGCGGGTCCTTGACATGAAAAGGTTTGAGGACGAGACTGGACGACTGATTAGAAGACATTGTAGAATCTGCTTCAGGTCTTAATGGATTATGGTAGGCTTAATGCAACTATGTTTGCACATAATAGTGAGAGTAAATCCTCAGGCTGTATTGGACAAAACAGATAGACGCCAGACAGACTGTCCTACTGAAGTGCTACAGCCTTTGTGTCTGGCCTTATACACCTATAACCTCATTTACAGTACATACTCTACCAGATGGATTATGCTATGTCTTCACTGGAGCTTGCACAAAAATGAATTTCACCCACTTCTTTACACCTACAACACTAATCTAATTCAGACATTGATATAGCCTGAAGTTGAGGAACACATCACAGTGCCAAAGTTATGGTCACACTGAGGTCATCATTGTTTATTTTGGCCTAAATAATTGATTGTTACAGGGAATTTCCTGTAACAATGGTCTGAGTGCAAGGTCAGTCACCCACCCTCCTTATTTTCTATTCACACCCCATGAAGCCTTGAATTCAGGGAGATTGTTTTGTTTTTGTCACATTCCTAAAGCCAATAATTCAATGACCGGGTGGCTGCTCAGTAGGAGACTCGATCAATTCAATGACCGGGTGGCTGATCAGCAGGAGACTCGATCAATTCAATGACCGGGTGGCTGCTCCGTAGGAGACTCAATTCAATCTCCAACCGGAGACTTTGCCCGCTCATCGAATATTGGCTTGCAACTAAATTTACACAATCTCTATGAATTCAAGGGTTCATGGGCTGTGTATTTGATAGAAAATAAGTTATTATTTGGGTGAACTACTCCTCTAACAGTGGTTGTTGTGAATTATCTCATGCTATCCGAATGGGAATAGTGGTTATGCTATAAGGATAACAAAAAAGCCCCATGGGGACTCCATTGTACTCAATCATTCAGCTCATAATGTGAAGCATTGTGAGCTTGTAGATCTTCTATTTCTTCTATTTAAAAGAATTTACCTTCTTGACTTGACTTTTACTTTCTGTAGTTTAAAGTATATTTTGATGCCAATAATTTTTTACTTTTTAATCAAGTACATTTTGAATACCTGACTTGTAGCCTACTTGTAACATATACTATCACAGCTCCAGACAGAGAAGGCCAGCAGCCGTGATGCCCGCCAGCCCAGGAGAGAGGTGACAGCTGGCGAGCAGACACGCAGCCAGTTAATGTTCGGCTGACAGCTTGTCTGTGAAAGATCGAAACATTTCAGTCGATGAATATGCCATGCAGTTGCTCAATCTTGATTCATTTCACATCTACACGTACTACTTTAAAGCAGCACTATGTAACTTTTTAACCACAGCCCACAAAAGTATGTAGTTACATGTTTAAGCAAAAACAATCTTCCTTTCATAAATGTCCGTGCTAGGGCTTGACTGTATTAATATGTATAGGGGAGATGATGAGTTTCATCCTGGAATTTTCAAAGGCACCAAGGCAGAACTGCCAGTCAAAGGGAAGACTGGCCAATCACAGTGCGTCCTCGCCGGACATGCTTGTAGAGACTCTTTCATAATGTCAAAAACATTGGCTGCCATGTTATGATATTTTTGTCCAAAGTGGCCACTGATACCCCAAAATACACAGTGCTGCTTTGCTTTAAATCTTTGTTATCAATATGCAGTACTTTCCTATCAGTCTGTCGCACAATGCCCCCCATGTGCCCCCATCTTCTTCTTATTTTTTCATTATCAGCAGAAAAAGCACACATAACGTTTTTCTTTTCTTCTTATTAAAACACACCATGTGTGCTGTGAACATACCCTATAGTTGGCGAAAACAACTGATTTAATTACTAAAAACTGTTATGTGATGCATCATGCATGCCATGGTTTAAGTTGGACTCTACTCTTAACAAGTGCCTAGACCTTTGTAACTAAAGACATGTGGCTACAGTACAGTACAAAACCGCTCTCAAAGGGCACCTACAGACGGCTGCCATTAGAAACGGGCCCCGTAAAATCTGAATCTCCCACCCACCCCTTTTTCCCCTCACGTCCCCCCCCCCTTTTCTCGGTTTCCTCGTCATGAATCCACCGGTCCACCTGCAGTTCACGCTCCAACCGAGTGCTTCAACGCTGGAGAGCCTCACTGGGGGCTTGGTTTACATAGACAAAACGTTGCCGCCATATTGAAGTGATGCCGGCAGCACTACCGCTGCGACATCTAGTGGTGATTCCAAATATTTGAGGACTGTCGCCTCTTTATATAGAATCTCTTTGACCAGAGAGCTCCAGACTACCCTCTGCAGAGCAACATTAGTAACTTCCTCCTGGGGAGTTAAATTGATCCAAGCTGGAACACAATTGATTGGCCAACCCATTCTGGGCGGGATCCCCTTTAGGTGTTCTAGCCCTTCTGGACGGGAACCCCTCTTGGGGTTCTGTACAGTACCTACAGTATTAAAAAATGACAAGAAATTGATGCTGCTATATAAATATTTGACGTTTTTCAGAAAACTTAGGTCAGGATTTAGAAGGCTTTTTAGAATCGGCTTCAGTCCAAAATGGGTTAGTATAATAAACATGCTCTGAAAATGCTTGCAGTGGTCAGATGGGTGGGCTGCCTGTGAATAGATTTTCAAGAGGCCACTGATCCAAAAAAGCTTGAGAAACAAACTTTATTTATCTGATTAATCTGGTCTTGTTCATCTATTCACACCTTGTGAGAAGAAGTAGCAGCGATCATTAAAAGTAAACAATTCTGAGTTGTAGGATCAGTAGTACAGCTCTCTATCTACGCTGGGAGGAGAAATGGTTGTAAATGGTGTGTATTTGGCCAATGTGATCATTGTGATGGCTCTCTCTCAAATTGTCACAAATTCAGACTTTGCCGGTCTTGTTTAGGTGTTATGGTCTATGTGTCTTCCCCAGGAAAACAAAGGTAATGGATCACACACAGTGGCAAGAGTAAATTTCAATTCTATTTATTTTCTACATGAATGAGAGACAGACGTTTCGGCTATATATCCATCCTTCGTCAGTGTGAGGAGTTTCTTTTCAAGGAGTGGTGATCACTTCGCGACCACACCTGCGGATGATTACAGACTGGGAGTGGCAACTGGCGATAGCTCTCAAAAGTCTCTGTCAATACATTTAAGAAGTGCATAATACAAAAAACAATTACAAACTGTGTAATCAGCCCTGTGTATATTAGTCTTGTTCCTCAGTCAGTCCTGTTCGTTTGGTGTCACTGCATTAGTTAGTTTGCATTTGTGATTTTGGTTCTGTTCACCTCCTGTTTATTTTGTAAAAAAAAGTCCTTTTGCACACCTACAGGGACAGGTGCGTCGGAGCAGACAACCAGGCCAGTGATTAATGAGAGAAAGGGAGATCCTGCGCATTGTCTTCACTTGTATGGCAGTTAGTTTATAAGCTGAGTTTTAACCTTCATCAGGTATCTGGTTACAACAAGCAACAGGTTATATAGTTATATGTGTGTGACATCATCATCATACCCGGACGTTATGCAGGAACGCCTGAGTGGCAAAAAACTTTCGGGCCTTGACAGCCCATACCTCCAAACAGAAAAGTCTGATTGCATTAAACAACGTTAAACTCACTTTCCCACTCACTTTGCCACTCAGTTTGCCACTCACTTTGTGCATGTGCATAGCTCTATAGAGGAAAGAATAAATAATAATGGGAACACCTCCTGTTTATTAAAACACAGTACCCATGGGTTTTGATCAATGCCTGCCTGGCTGTCCTGCTTTTTGGTCCTTGTTGCCACACCAGTATATGTGACAGTACAAATACTGTACCCTACCCACCATGTAAGTTTTTATTTCAAAACAAGGCAAATCGTCTTGTCATGTCATCTGACCATCCCTGGCATCCCATCATGACCAAGTTTTTTAATGGATTAATGTATTGTTGTAATGTAATGTAATGTTTTGGGGCAACCCGAGTGAGCATTTTTGCATTCAATGCAACAAGAATTGCATTGAAACTGTCCAGTTTAGGCTAACCGTAACCTATGGGTGTAGGCTATGGCCCATGGGTATATAGCCTATAGCATTGCAGGTAGGCCTATAGAGGAAACGAAACCTGCACCCAAATAACAGAATCCCGCCTTGTTTACCTGTTTCTTCGCCTTACCATCACGTCAATTATTCAATCTTCTCAAGCAAAAGTCCCAAACACAGCCCTCGAAGGATTCTATCAAAAGAGCACTGGAGAGCCTTAAAAGGGACACTCATTGACTTTAATGGGATGAACCCATCAGCCATATCTAATAGAAATCGTTGCCTTCAGCGAGAGCTGGCGCGGGATTCAATTACCCGTAGAACACAATGCTTTTACCGCTTCTTAGAAAACTCTGATTCAATCTATTAACCAGGAGAAGAAACAGATAAATAAAGTCAAAATTAAAACATTTTCAACCAAAAAAAGACAAAGTTTTCTTAAAGAAAAAAAAATGGCAAAATGCAAGTAGACATTTGATGTTTTGATTCCAAAAAAGAAAGAAAGAAAAAAATGGCACAAAGATGTGTCAATGTTTTCTTATTCTTAACGTCACCCCGTGCTGTTTTGTGTGTGGGCTATATATAGTCATCACTTTATGTTGGGTTTTCCAGTTTCCACTAACTAATCTGCGTTCGCTCGTAGCGGTGTAGCCTATAGTTTCACTCTTCAGGGCAGGGCACCCGCCGGCCGCCACCCCTGCACTGCACTGCAGGCGATCAGCTCGCACGGAGGGCATGCCCAACCCGGACTCGCGACTGCATGTAGCGGAAAGTGTTCAATAGGCCTAATTATACAATATCACGTGGAGGAGACAGGAGAGGAAACGGATCCGAATGCTCACATTTGATATGAGACTGAGAGAGCCGGAGAAGGCGAGTCTTAAAACTTCCTTCAGGATGGGCAGTCTCCCAGACGCATCTGGACGACAGCAGCGACGAGTCACGATGGAGAGGTGTCCCTAGCTTTACAAGTATGGACCTACAATATTTAATCACTTTTAGTAACGATGACATGCTGCTTAGCCTTTTTCCTTCTTACTATTGTCGTTGTCATTAATGCCTGTAGAAATAATGATTTTTGTTCGGGGCAGTTTTGGAGCGAGCAGCGCTCAGTGCGCGCTCCGACGCGATGAGGAGTCCGTTCTACTTTAGACTCCACACCTGCTGTTGGAGTGAATTACTATAGGAATAGGCCTAAAGGCGATTCTTCCATGTAGATTTTATACTTTTATTATTCTATTTTTAGACATGTCTTTGCACTTTGGGGAGGAATAATAACCCAAATCTCCCCATGAATAGCCTACTATAGCTTACCTTTTCTGTGCGTAATTCACGCTTGAGCGTATTTTCTGCCTGCAAGTGAAACGTATCATTCCACAGTCTATACAAACTTTCCGTGTGTCTCTCCCACTTCCAGCTCATGTATGCGGAGGTATCGACTGCAGTTCCCGGGGAGAACCGTCGCTCATGCGGCATCAGCAGCACCAATATCACCCACACCAACATCGCCAATTCCTCGTGGCCGTGAGAGCACGAACGGGCCGGGGCCACACCGGCTTCCGTAAACATGAACATCCAGGTCCTGCCAGAACATAAACTGTCGTCGGTGGCTCCGCTTATGCAGTGCAATGTGGAGAAAAAAGACGTGGAACTGATACTAGTGAAGGACCAGAATGGAGTCCAATACACCAGCTCCACCATCATTCCGAGCCAGCAGTCTGGTCCCCCCGACTGCCCCGACGGGGAGGATCGGGAAACCTGGGGCAAAAAGATTGACTTTCTGCTGTCGGTCATTGGCTTCGCGGTGGACTTGGCCAATGTGTGGAGATTCCCTTACCTGTGCTACAAAAACGGTGGAGGTGAGTGAAACGAGCGTGGGGTGTTGTAATACAAACAGAGCCCTTGTAGCTATATGTCACAATATGTGCAGGGTAGTAGGGTACTAGGGTACACATAATAGCCCAACCTATTATCTGAAGGTTCCCCTCAAGGTATCAGCAATGTTCTACTTTTAGATTAAAATGGTCCCATACTGTATGTGGCAAAACATCCGTATCGTTCTAATGCCATGGCAAGCTATTTTAGATATCACTGCACAGGCTCAGTTATTTTAATCCCATAAATAGCGTTAGATGTAGTGCATTTTTAAGTGCATTTTTTAAAAGAAGAAACCACTTTCACTAGAGGTTCATTGTCATTGCATTAAAATAAGCTATTGTGGAGAATATCACCTCATATAGGATAGCATGTTGTTTAGACAGTCACAGTTTTGATGTTTACCTGTTATCCTAGTTACTTTGTAGCACTAAAGTATTTTAATACGTGACCAGGTCCATTACCTTTCCATTGTTGAATAGGTTCAAACTCTAATCTTGCACTTTATAAGTTGTTCTGGACAAGTGTGAACTCCAATGTTTAAATTGATGTAGGCTAGAGAAGAAGTGACAATGAAAAGTCTCTAAATTCTCATATATCTCGCATGAGATACAACTGTGGCACAGCGTTATCCTAATCAAAGTTTAATTTAGGCTATACTTACCAGTTACTTTATTGATTGCAAAAAAAGAAGAAAGAGCTAAGAAAGCAAATTGACGAAAGAGCCATATTCTAATTCTCTGCATCTGAGTATGACAGTTCAACAAGAACAATGTGGGGTTTTAATGAGACTTCTGTTGCCTCAGGCATGCAGTTGTGACAAGTGTGAATGAGTGCCCTGGCTGGTAGGCTACCTGCTGTGCTGTGCTGTGTTTGCTGTGCTGTGTGTGCACGTCACTTCATGTGGTGAAAATAAACATTGTGAAAGGTCTGCTCTGTGGTGTCTGTACAACTGATGTGTGATCCGTTTGACCTTCACATAAATATGTATTCAGTAGGGGAGGGCCTACAGCTCATACTGTGGCATTGTTTCATTGTTAATTGTGGCATTAAAGGCATAGTATACTTTGCCCATAGTAGTGTGGTGGTGTTAATCTGCAGAAACACACTGCCCTCTCTCACTGTATGTTGGTGTTTTCACTGTTTGTTTTGGTAGTAGCTCCGTTTGGAACCTCTATATCTACGCTGCTACGCTTAATTTAGCTCCGAGCTGAGGTTCCGTGTCAGGATATCCCTGCACTGTTGCACAGGTCGAGCTGGGTCAAGCCCGTCTACAAACAGTGGCGAAACAGTATCAAACATAGCTCTAATGCGTTGTATTTAGAGCTATGTTACCGATGACTTCCGGGGCTCGCATGAATGCAGACTAGCCTCTCGTCTTTAGAGTAAATAAAAATAATGTTTTTGCTACTCACCAAAACAAAGGCAGGTTGTGTCATTAGAAAGCCTACTTTCCTTAGTGGAAGCACTCTGAGCCCCCCACCACACGTATAAACAGTACTTTTTGGCCAGAAAGGGATTTGTTTCCACCGGAGGAAAGATATTCTCTATGAGGGTTTTCTCTGGGCAGTATCGGTAGATGGCGCAGTGGAGTAACTCAAAGTATTTCTTTCCCGGGTGGAAACAAAGGGATTTTGGCCAAAAAGTACCGTTTATACGTGTGGTTGGGGGCTCAGAGTGCTTCCACTAAGGAAAGTAGGCTTTCTAATGACACAACCCGCCTTTGTTTTGGTGAGTAGCAAAATCGTTCTTTTTATTTAGTGGCGGCTGTGGCTCAGGAGGTAGAGCAGGTCGTCCAATGATCCCTGGGTCGGCGGTTGGAATTCCAGCTCCTCCTGTCCACATGTGTCTAAGTGTCCTTGGGCAAGACACTGAACCCCACATTGCCTCCAATGAGTTGGTCGGTGTAAGCTTGCCACCATTGGTGTGTGAATGTGGGAAGTGAGGACGCTGGCGTCGACTGTTAGTGTTTGCTGCTTCACCTCCAATGTATGAATGAATGAACCATTGTAAAGCGCTTTGAGCACTTGGAAAAGCGCTATAAAAATGGAATTCATTGTTTACTAAAGACGAGAGGCTGGTCTGCATTCATGCAAGCCCCGGTAGTCATCTGTAACATAGCTCTAAAGGCCGGCACTTAACATTTTTTGTCCGGCATCAATTCAAAGCGGTTGTTTGTCAGCCAGTACCATGTTTTTCCAATGCAATGCGACTACATTTTTATTTAAAGCTTGATTTAAGAAGTTGTTTGACGCCGGACTAAAAATGTTAAGTGCCGAACTTAAGTTTATCAACTGTATCTCGGTTCTGATACCTTTAGTTTTTGAAAAGAGTACTGTTTGATACTGTTTCGCCACTGTTTGTGGACGGGCTCGACCCAGCAAGACCCCATTTCGACCTGTGCAAGGATATCATGGGACAGAACCTCATCTCGGCGCTAAAGCGTAGCAGCGTTCCAAACAGAGCTATTTCGGTAGATGAGGATGTTTGGACTTCCAAAACAAACAGTTAAACACCACAATACAGCGACAGGGCAATGTAATTTTTGCAGGTAAACACCACTACAATTCTCCATTGGCTGATAACTGCTGGCATAGAGGCAAATGAGTTAGTTTTGACATTTTCATGTCAAGTACCCTCAAATGTATTTGACCACGTATAGCTCCATCTGAAATTATTTCGTTATTTTGTATTTTGCAACTTTTGGCATCTCTGCTATGGAAGTCGATATTCGACTGGTATGGTCTAACACAGTGGTTCCCAAACTGTGATGTGTGCACCCCTTGTGGTGGTATAAATATATTAAAATATGCCAATATATGGCAAGTATATGCAGAATATAGCCTATGCTGCATATATATGCCATATTCAGGTTCATATATGTGCATATAAAATAGATGTCTATATAGCTTATGCACTTTTTATTTCCATGTGGGGGGGTGCGCCAGCTAGGTCGGGAGCAGAGTGTAGAGTAGGAGAGTAGCGACACGCTTTGATCTCGCCGCAAAGCAGGTGCCCGTATGGGGTTGAACGAACCCTGACACCAGCGCTGCAAAAACAGTCAGATCTACAAGCTCTCAACGTGTTGCAAACGGTGCTGCAGAGACAGGTGCGACGTGGCACGGTGAGAGCTTGTGGATCTGCCTTTTTTTCGACTCGCGACCAAAATCCCGAATATATCGTCTATCTGCAATTTTGGGCCAGACGATGGGCGATAGGAAAATTTTGCTATATCGCCCAACCTTAGCGGACATCATTGGATGTGATCTCCCCCATCCAAGCCATGTGTCAGCAAAGCTTGGGAATCATTAAGGATCCAAGCAATCCCAACCACAGACAATAGACTGCAAAAAAGCTTCTTCTCCCAATTCCCCGTACAATCAGGTACATGAACGAACTGACCAGAGGCAAAGGAAACTCCATGAGTGAAATGCATAACCAATGGAGCCCCAGAATGCCAATGCTGTGGGGAACATTCAACAAAAATAAAGATCTTCATGCTCAAAGGGCGTCGCAACGCTGCACGTTTTGAGCTTGCAGATCAGAGATTTGGTGAAGACGACAAAAGAGTACAGTTGTAAACTCAAGTACGATGACAATGTTGCCAGGTTGGTGTTCAAACTGTATCTGTTGTTTCAGGTGCCTTTCTGATCCCCTATCTCCTATTCCTGTTTATCGCGGGGATGCCACTGTTCTACATGGAGCTGGCCCTGGGTCAGTACAACAGGCAGGGGGCGGCTACTGTCTGGAAAATATGCCCCATCTTTAAAGGCAAGTTACACACACACACACGCACACACACACACACACGCACACGCACACGCACACACACACACACACACACACACACACACACACACACACACACACACACATGCACAAACGCATGCACACACATACACATCTGGCTCTCTCACCTCTCAACCTATGCCGCTCACGTGCACTCTTTGAGGGTCTTGACCTTATGTTTTGCTCCACCTTTGTTCACCTATCCCTTCTGCTGGTAGCGACCAGTCTGTGTGTCATGTCTCTCCCGTGCTCGCTTCGCCTCTCCATGTTTCATGATCTTTATTTCTGCTTGTTCCTGAAACCTTTACCCTTCCTCTACTTTACCAAATGTCACACAGATATTAGTGACAGGACACAGGCATGCATGCACGCATGCACGCACGCATGCACACACACACACACGCACGCACGCACGCAGCCATTCTGTTGGAGACCTGTCATAGAAGATTTATGTTGTAAAACTCAGAATGTTTACATTTGCTCGTTCTCGGGATTGGACTACTTCTGAATCTGAGTCATATTTATGAATGCATGGTAAAACCTTCCGTGTTCAATTAACGGTGAGATTGTATATATTGTATTGTTTTTCAAGCGGTTAGATTGAAAATGGTTGAGTTGAATTGAACGATACGTATGAATCTGAGTCATATGTTTTGTTACTCAAGTAACACCCTCTGCATGAGAAGAGGGTGTGTCACTTGCCAAAAAAAAGAGAGCTTTAAAAATGGTTGAGATTATCTAACCATTGGTTCTCACCCTTGGGCCCACAGGATATTGCATATAGCTCTTCCCTGTGACCGCGCATCTAAAATATGAATGCATCTAAAGACTCTTAGCGAGTGATTAATCCGATCGACGTGACCACCTTCACCATTGTTGTTTTGGGCCGTCTTCTTCTACAGCCAAATAGAATGGTGGTGAACGGTGGCGGTTGCTGAACTATCGGTGCCCCCTGCTGGCCTGGAATGAGTTAAGTGGTCAGATGAGTGGCCCGAAATTCTCAAGTGGGCCCTGATCCAGAAAAGGTTGAGGACCACTGATCTAAACTAGTGGTTCTCAAAGTGGGTTCTTGAAGGGGTTCCAGAGGGTCCCTAGCAGAAATAATTAGGACCCAAATAGACCCTTATGTATCTGAAACTCAGAGAGAGTAAGAATGAATTTGTGTGCTCTCAGAGTTAAATTAACACTACAGTTTAGATTGGGGTCCCAGAGATCAAAATGGTATAAGATTTTGGTCCGTCCTCTGGCATATCAAATGCTGGGGGATCTTGAAGTTAAAATGGTTGTGAATAACTGTGAATAATCAAAATAGTCTCTGGCATAACTTTTACAGAGGCAGGTTCGCAGGCTAATATGTGTCAATTTGGGGAGGTCTTTGACATGAAAATGGTTGAGGACCCCTGATCTAAACCACGCTGTGGTCCTCCTCAGGTGTGGGATACACGGTGATCATCATCGCTCTGTACGTGGGCTTCTACTACAACGTGATCATCGCCTGGTCCCTCTATTACCTGTTCTCGTCCATGACCAGAGACCTGCCCTGGCTCCACTGTGGCAACCCCTGGAACAGCCCCAACTGCACCGACCCCAAGATCATCAACAGCTCCTTCCTGGGCAACGATTCCTACTCCAAGTACAAGATCACACCGGCAGCGGAGTACTATGAGTGAGTAGACCCCCCGCTATGTTGGGCTATTTGAATCTGAATCTGTGTCTTACGAATTAACCCCAAAATGACACGAAGCATCCCTCGCAGTCTCAATCATAATGATGTATGATGAGTCATATGGCAAATAGCCAATCCACTCCGTCGTACAACATTCGACAGGTGGCAGTAGATCAGGAGGTAGATGTGGCCGCTTGAGAATGGCAATGTTCCTGGTTCGATCCCCGGGTTAGCCTCGATGTGTCCTTGAGCAAGACACTGAACAACCATACACATGGTTACCTATGCCGTCAGTGTGTGAAGGTGTGTGTGTGTGAATGGGTGAATGTAATGCCCTTGTAAAGGGCTTTGGATAAAGGTGCTATTTATAATTAACCATTTATAATTCAGGCTTAACATCATATCGTTGCTGTCGGACAAAAACCTCTTATCGCCATATCTAATCCTTTTATGCTTTTCCGTAAATTAATTCCATACTTTTTTCCTAATAAAGTTGTTTTTCCTTTTGTTGTCCCCCCCCCCCCCCCCCCCCCCCCAAGTAAAGCGTCTTTGGGTACTTGAACGCCTGATAAATTTGAGATATTATTGTTGCCGCCAAACTGAAGGCATGGCCCAGACCTGTCCATCCATCCGTGTGTCCGACTGTGTGTGTGAACAGCTAATCTCCGGAACCATTGGCCCGTGAACAGATAATCTCTGGCACCATTGGCCCGATCGGTGTGAAACTGTGCACACACACTCCCTGGACGCCAGAGCAGAACCTCTGTCCTATACAGATTTTGTCCAAATGGTATTATCTCTATAGAGCGTCGCAGTCCCTCCCCCTTCCAGAACAACGAGTGGCCCAGGAAATGAATCTCAATGCATTTTCCTCATAGACTTTTCAGAAAGTATTTATTTAAAGACGTTTACGCCGCTGACAAAGCCAACTCTTGTCGTGACAAATCATGACAACAAACACAAATTTTCAGGCCAAACAAAGAATTAAAAAGTAGGAAAAAAAACGGCAGGTTTCAACACTTTCTTTGTTGTTTTTCTTCTTTGTAATTATTTGTTTGGTCCAAAATATTGTGTGTGTTGTCATGATTTGTCACGACAAGAGTTGGCTTCGTACGACGCTTAAAAGGTCTTTAAATAAATACTTTCTGAAAAGTCTATGAGGAAAATGCATTGAGATTAATTTCCTGGGCCACTCGTTGTTCTGAAAGGGGGAGGGACTGCGACGCTCTATAGTCATGTGATTACAGATTTTGTCCAAATGGTATTATCTCTATAGTCATGTGATCAAGATGGATCTGTCCGATTTTTCATATTCCATCCTGATCCCACCCGCACATTTCGAACATTGCTGGTCTACAATAACCTACCTGACCTGACCTACCTGACCTGAGGAGCACTTGTCCTAGTTACTATTATTATTATTACTTAATCATACTACAGTGTCACACAAAAGTAGCAAAAATATCCGATCTACAATTTCTTAAAGCGAGTGGCGTTGGTCAGACACAGTGTGTCTGAATCATCTGGGATTTGCCAGAGAAAAAAGTCAGGTACCTTTAATGTTTTTTTGATTGATTGATTGATTGATTCGTTTATCTCGGATACTGTTAAAAGACAAAGATTATATCTGTGTGGAGTTTGCATATTCTCCCTGTGTCCCCTAGGGACCCTCACAAAAAAACATGCAGTAATCCTGTTCTCTAAACTACCTCCCCCTGGCCAGCGGGTCGCCTGGGAAAGGAACTGGTCGGAATAACGTGTCCTTCAACGCGCTACGTCTGGCCGGGGAAACTCTCCCCTGTCAGGTGAAAAGAAGCAGCTTGGACTCATGAGCATGAGGTCAGTCCGCTGCCCCCCCAGGTTGGCAGAGGAAATGTAGCAGCCAGGATTACATTAGATAATTGACACTGGGAATTGTGGGATAAAAAAAAGAATCTATTGCACATTGTTATTTTCAATGAAATAACATTGCCTGCGTTGTTGTAACGGAAGCTTGTGGTTTATCTAAGGAGCTTTGTAGTTGGTTAATTCACATGTCTGTCACACGCATTTTGTTTTTGTCTTCGGGGTGGTTCTGAACCACTTTTCAATAGTCGTGCCCCAGACATTAGATATCAATCTAATGGGCTGGCTATGGCTACTACAAAACTGTAATGGAAATCTAACATAATTAGATGCCTATGTTTCTATGCCTTTATAAGCGTCATTCGCATACCGTAATAGCATTAATCTAAATCTATGCAAGCATTATTACATTATTATATACTGTTAATTTAGGGGAAAAAATAAGGAAAAAAAAATAAATGTACACGCACGTGCACGTGCACACGCACACACACACACACACACACACACACACACACACACACACACACAACCGGCATGGAATTGCGGGTGTGGCCATGCAGGCAGTGGTCAGGATTCACAGGATGTGAGACAGCTCTATTATGTAACCATTGCCAAATGGACCCCTCTGTGTTTAATTAACTACAATAAGTACGTGTGTTAAGTGTAATATTTTCGAAATAATTGTAATTCAGACAATAAATGTAAAAGTAATTTTCTGTCTTTCTATTTAAGTGAAATTACTATTAGGCTACAGATATCTAATCTTCATTGTACAATATTTTGATTCTCATCATTTAACATTCGCATTTAGATATTCTGTTCAATTCTTCTGTTCAGTTTGATTAAAAATAACATATATATTAGCCTACCATATTTTTGTCCTATTAAGGTACCGTAGGCCAGTGGTTCCCAAAGTGGGGCCCGGGGTCCTTGCTAAATGATAGTTTAGAACCAAATGGACCCTATGGGTCTGTAACTCTGAGAAATGGAACCATTTGTACACTCTCAGAGTTAAATTAACATTGATTTTACAATATAAATTGGGGTCTCAGAGGGGGTCTGTAGACTAATATGAATGTCAAACTGGGGGTCCTTGAAATGAAACAGGTTGAGAATCACTGGTCCCTGGAATATAATTTCTAATGGGGGTCTAATTAGTGTCAATTTGGGGGGCCTTGACATGAAAAGGTTTGGGAACCACTGCCGTAGGCTATAATAACCGCGCGTCACCACTAAACCAGGCTTTAGTTTCCCTGCACGAACAACAGAACAATGAGCTGCTTGAGCGTGTGTGAGAGCTTACAACTTTCTGAACGGGCACAGCCACGGGGGGTGTGTCCGTCGTCTCGGAGAGGATCCTCTCCCAATGGGTAGTCGTGGTCGTGGATGTCTGTCGACTTGGCTGGACGACACTGTAGTATTAAAATAAACATGGGATGGCGGCACTATATATACATTCACTTTGTATAATAGAGCTTCACTTGTGTGCAGGACAAAGCGGTAAGGTCTTTCTTTGTGGGGGGCTCTTTCTTTGTGAAAGAGGCAGGTTTTAAGGTCAAGTAAAAAAAAAAAGCACAACTGGAAGCCAGGGGCGATTTGAGGTTGACATGGAGGGAATTCCACAGGTCGGGTGCCAAAGAGTTGAGCAGTTTCTCTCTCTCTATTCTCTTTCTTCATGTCTATTTTTTCCATTCCATTTGTCGATGCCCTTTCGATTACTTTGTCACAAATTCTTCAACATCCACCCATGAACATTTTGAGCACTATAAAAAGGCATACAGTACAGACAGATGCAGTGTTTGAAGCACAGGGGGGGAAGAATCCCAGCATCCGTTTGCACTTCAAAGCAAGTCTCGCTAGACGACGCTATCCGTGTTGTAGTGATAAGGTGGTAAATGCTCCACTGTAGAGTGGTTCTCTAAGTCTGCTCATCTGACTCGTCATGTTTCAGTGCCGACTACTCGTACAGTGTGAACTAGATACTGTAATAGAGTGTCTTCTAGGTGAAAGAGCATGCCACTGATTGAGAACATAATTTCCACCTGTGCTGATTAGCAAGATCCCCTGCAGCCTGTTGTAGCCTCTGAGTGTGCTGTGTGTGTTCAGTTCTGGTTTGAGAGTCACCAAGTAAAGACCTGTGTTTGAATGCTCTCCAAGTGTGGTTATTTAGAGTCCCAGAATATTATTATTATTAATTATTCTCAATGTCAACTCTCAATTCATATACCAATTTATCAACTCCAAAGCAAAGCTAGCGAAAACAATGTTTTGTTTGGTGACGAGCTACCTTGCCAGATTATGTGAGTGAAACCAGGTCTATGAAAACAAGCCCAAAAGAAGAAAGAATCATGAAAGCAAGCCCAAATAAGCAACTAGAAATATGCCCAAACTAAAGCAACGGGCATCAGGGCAACCATGAATATTAAGCTATGTTACAGGAAAACTAGCCCAAACTCGTGTATAATAAGCAGAACTGGCAATACTGCAAACTGCGCTGCAGGCTGCTTTTTGCAATTTGCATGCAGAAAAAATAATGTTTCGTAGGGCGACTGGTTTTGTGCTGATGCAATGCATTTTCAACGGGAGTCACATGGTTTGACGAGACAAGCTTGCTCCCTGGCTTTCTTCTGCCCTCCTCCCCCCCATGGAACAAGGTTGTCCCGTCAAACCACGTGATGCATTGCGAGCCGTGCGACACACAGAAGAGACAGGAGACACCGAGGAGACAGCTGTCTCTCAGGTGTGAACGGCACCTTTGCAAGTTTGCACACTATTATGTGACTATGTTTTAGCCTATCGTCTGCTGATTCATGCTGCTTACTCTGCTCACTCTGAGCTCGCATTTGTAAGTCGCTCTGGTTGAGAGAGTGTGCTAAATGCCTAAGTTGTAAATTGTAATTGTCTCATCCTCGGCTCATGTGCGCAGTAGTGGGGCACAAACAAAGTATGCTGGCCATTATGTCACATGAGGCTAAGCATGCAGATGAAGGATCCTCTCTGCTGTGCATAGATTTCCCTCCTTTTTATTTTTTTATTTCTTCCCTCGTTGATCACAGACTTTCCCCACGCACGCACGCACGCACTCACTCACTCACTCACTCACACACTCATTCACACACACACACACACACACACACACACACACACACACACACACACACACACACGCACACACACACACACACACACACACACACACACACACACACACACACACACACACACACACACACACACACTCTCCCTCTGTCTCACTCACTCTCTCTCCCTCTCTCTCTGTTCTTAATGTTAAACCAGCCTGCACTGTTGTGCATTCATTTACAGTTACAGTACTAACAGTTACTGATATAGTACCAAACTGTCCTTTTAGTTCTGTTGCTCCTCAAATGTTATGGAAGTGCATGTGTGTCTTCCCAATGTGTTGTTGTATGGTTCTTCTGATGTTGAATTACACAGTTTATTCAGTATTTCTTTCTAATGAGGATTGTGATTAGGCTGTACTATAGCATTCTTCCAAAATAATGACATACTGGTATATTTTATTTCAGATTGTCCTGCCATCAGACAGCTAATTTCAATAGTTGCTAGCTGTTTCATATTAATATGGTTTACAAAACAGGATTTTACTACATTATGAGGATTGTAACTTTGTAGATCAGGAAGGAGGTGTATTGTAAATAACAGATTTACAAGTTCACAAAGTGACCTTGTGTTGTGTTGTGTGGCGCACAGCTATGTATAAATTAAGTGTTATGTTGTCGATGGGGAGTGTGAGGGGCTGAGGTGTTCTCTGTCACAATTGAGTTTGGTAGAGCGTGTAAGAAAAGGAAATTGAGTACATGTTCATTAATGAGACTCGGAGACTACCAGCGTGACTTCTTTTCCCCCAAACAATATTTCTATCATACATGATATAGCAATATACTCTTGAGTAGAAACAAGCACATAAACAAAACAAAACAAGAAGTGATCAGGTGATATTTATCAGGTGAATGAAGTGCGCGCGTTGTGTTCACCCCCTCCCCCCCAGTCTGATTATGATTTTAGTAATGTGTATGTTTGTGTGTCACAACCCTGCGTGTTTGCGTTCGTTTCCGATGTTCTGTGTGTGGTCCATTGACTGTATTTTGTTGTGGCTTTGCACTCGTGTCAAATTGCTGTATAGTGCACCCCCTGGATGCGCTGCCTGTATGTGTGAGAGAGGGAGGGGGGTGCGGGGTCGGCGAGGAGGAATATGACTGCACTCACTGAGAGAGAGAGCAGGTAGTAGTGGGAATTTCTGTCTGCACATGCATTCGCATCGCACTTGTTTGATGTGTTTATTTCGTTGTTTATTTTCCATATGACTTGTTGCGTGCTGTCGCTGACGTCAATGTGACTCTTCATGCCGTGCACGTTGATGCGTGTGGTTTATTTTTCACGTGCCTGGTTGCTGGCATCAATTTCCACATGGCTAGTATTATGTTGTGAGTCTTCATGCCATGCAGACGTTGTGTTTTTTTGGAAATAAGCAGACTTGGCAACCCTGGAGTCGACTAGGTTGTGAATGGTCGCGTACATTTAAGGGGCTGTTGTAGGTCAGGTTTCACCTGACAAAAATTGAAAGAGGAATGAGTGAATTACTTTTTACTACATACTACCTAACCATCTTGGAGTAGACAGAACAAAGTGGTCAGAGTACAGTTGTAACTCAAGTCTGTTTCACTAAGACTAGAGGGTTTAAGTCATTATAGGCTTTGCGTCAGTGCTAATTTAGACTAATACTATGACGAAACATTTTCGTCAACTACCTTTTTTACTGACGAAAACTAAATAAAAATGTAATAATAACTAATCTATGACTATATGATGACTTTAATAGAACTAAAATATATGACAAAAACAAAATTGTTTTATTCAAAATTGTATACTAAACCTAAATCAAAAATTGTTGTCAAAGAAGTTTCCTTCATCAAAAGACAAAAATGGTCAACCGGTATTGTCCATCGGCACTGGTACTTTAATGTGTGTCCTCTCTAATGTCCCAGGATTTGCTGCGCCCTCATTTCCTCTACAATCAGGCTTTTAATATACTTTAGAACAGAGTGAGGCGGGCCTGCTCAGGGCCACAGGCCAGGTGTTTTAACTCTTTTTTGTTTTTGTCAAATATGTTTTAAGAACAGGTTATGAAGTCTTATTCAATTTGCACAGTGTGAATTATTTTGTTTTAGGAAAAACAAAAGAAGGAAAAAATTAAGAAACAAAGAAAAAACTAGAAGAAGTGCCCCTCGGGGCACATGTCTCAACCAGGATTGATATTTAGATGAAATCAGAAGGACTAATATAAAAATTACCATAATGTTAAGCCCGAAGCCTGAAAAAGCCAGACTAAAGAAAACACCACTAAATGGTGGCAGGTCGGTGCCGTGGTTCACTGTGTGAGAGTGAGAACGGAGTTCAATGGGTCAACGAAATAAATGATTTATGTAACTCACGTTAGTTATGCTGTCAATGTTCCATTTCCATCATGGATTCCAGACAGTGGTGGTGACTGGTGAGTAAAGATGAATAGTGCAGCTGATCCCTTTACTTTCCTCTGAAGTGACACAGTTATTGTTATTGTCTCCGTTCGCAAAGTGCAATCATTCACCGTTGTACAACAGTCTCGAACAGAGCGACAATAGTATTATACCAACTGCCAACTTGGCTATAATGGCGTGTCTCGACAGCTTACAGATCTGTTATTTTGGGCACATATAACGAGGCGCGCCGACAGACGGCGGTTATAATACTAAGCATTTTGGAAATCAAATAGCCTGTAGCCTGCAGTGGACTGTATAACATTGCGTGGTCATCATACGCTTGGTTGTAAGTTATAGCTTGGGCTCTGTGGAGGGGCCTGGTCCACATCTGGTCCAAGTCGTGCTCTGTGAGGCCGGGTCCACGGTCACACTTCTGATGGGCTCCATGAAGAGGCCAGGTCCACGGTCACACTCGGCGGTCAATTGGGGGTTAATATTAGAGATCCACGGAACTGCGACGTGCGACGCAGCCAGCTGGATTTAACGAGATAGCTCATAGCTTATAAAACATTTAAGCTAACTGGTTAGAACCTCATTTGGTGCGCAAACCAGAGGCCAGCCAGTGGTAGCAAGTCTCAAGAACCACCGTTCACTTCTCTCTGCTGTGCTCTTCATAATAAATACATGTACATTACACAAATAACAGAATTGCTATCTTTATTATAATAACATTCTTAAAAAATCACGGAAAATCACAGAGCCTGGCGCCCGGCCAGACTAATTAGCATAATGTGGGGCCCGGCTTGGCCCAAAAACATCGGGTCGGGTCGGTACTGATCGGGCCAGGTCGGGTTCGGGCAGAGTTTGAGAACTCTAGTGTGCACACGTTTTGTGCATTCAAAGTTGTATGCAGATCGGTGCATGTAAAGACGTGACTTGGCCTGTTATTGTGCCACCATGAGGCTGATTTGAATTGCTTCCTCAGCCTAGTGGGAATATGCGTGCACAGTTTCAATGCACTCGGGCCCTGTGTTCATGATTTGCAGCATTTTGTACAAAATGGACCACTCCTGAAAACTTTGGAAGGCAATCTTAGCCAATCAGTGTAGAATCAGAGAATTCCAACAGATTTCACGGAAATTGCACACTGTGTTTGTGATTTGTGGCATTTTGTTTGAAACGGACCAATCATGCAAGCTTTGGAAGCCAATCTTAGTCAATCAGGATGGAATATGGGAAATGGTGCAGATCCGTGTTGGTCACATGACTATGGAGCTAGTGTATACCGAATTGCGTGATGTATGGATAAAATGTAATCTACAGAAATGTGTTTTGCCTAAATCACTCCTTGGGCTAAAAACAGCCATAGCCACTTGCCCAAATGTGCTCAAATGTGATGACCTCATCACATTTGTGATGACGGCTATGGCTGTTTTTAGCCCAAGGAGTGTTTTTTGTGCAAAACTAATGCTTGGAATGGATTTAGTATATATAGATTTGACTGACAATCTCTGTAAATCTAATAATATCTCCGATATTGATATTATCCAAATGTATTATTTAGTTAAAACAATAATGAATGTTACCAACATTGTTTAATTGGCGGCTGGTTTTAAAAGGAAAGCCCTGTATGATGATATTGAAATAAATTCACTGCAACTGGCAATGGGCAGTAGGCTATTAGTTTTGGACATACTGTAAAGGTTCCACCCGACAGCAGCAAAGTGCTTCAACACTTTTCGTCTCAAAGTTGAAGAGTTCCCCTTTCATTATTATTATTTATAAACATTAATTAAAATAAATTAATATAATAATAATGTTACAATATATATATATCTATATATTATTATTATTATTAATATTATTTTATTAGTATTACTATAATATATATAATTATATATATATATATATATATATATATATATTATATATATATAATTAACATTTTTATTTAAACATTAACACAATAAATTAGCATAGCACTGACTTTTTTCTAAACTAGCCTGACAAATCATCTGTCAGGAGACCACAAGGGGAGGGAAATGCAATTTCCCATAGAAAGGAGGTGTCATTCACTGCCGATGTTTTCCCCATTTCTCCTGTGTACATAATAGTGTGTTGTATTTGTTGATGTTGTTCATCTTTCAGTCAATTGGGACAACTCCCGTCACAAGTTGACGATGTCATGTGTGGTCCAGCTCTATGGAATGTATGGAATGCATGTACTAATACAAAGTATTTAAAATATTGTTCTGATGCTCATATTAACCTTAGGAAGTATTAAATGGTTTTGCGTTAGTACATGCATTCACATTCAGCACAAATAGGCGTGTTATGAGCTTGTATATTTGATATGTTTGAATGGCGAACCAATGTGCTACATATATAGCTACCATCTGAAATGACACAGATGCCTTCCTGATTTTAATGGGTTAAATGGCTAAAAGACGTTGTAGCTGTGCCTTTGTCCTTCCCTAAACAGAGGTTATAACACGTCCGTTCACCTTCTTTCATCCTCTGTCCTAATTGGGCGCCTCAGGATAGACCCAGCCAATAGATGTGGTCCCTGCAGGCCTGGTCCCTAACCAATTCAATTCAATTGTATTAAAGTGTCAAATCACAAGACATGTTCTCAAGACACTTTACATGTTGAGCAAAGGCCCGATAGAGATCCTGAGCAAGCAATGTTGCGTCACAGTGGTAACGAAAAACTCTATTTTAATCTGCACTATATCTAATAAAGGCCATCAGAACATGTATTCAAAATATTTTTTGTAGATGTACATTAGACTTGATTTATCATTGTCAAGTAACATTTACTTGCACGGACACTGACCAAGTGTTCTCCAATATCAGTCTGGATTTGAGGCATTGCTCCTCCCACAATCAAATTGTTTTATGTGAAGTACAGCTGTGGCAAGACACGTGTGCAGCTTTTGGCTGTTAAAACATAAAGGGCTAGGAACTAGGCGGCTGAAACCCTGAGTGGAATAGTAAGAGAGTGGCGATACGCTTTGATCTCGCCTCAAAGTGGGTGCCTATGGGGCGGGCGAAAGTTACTATTCCACTCGGCTGAAACCTTAGCTGGCTCATTTTAACTGATGGTCCACTTAACCTGAGACCACGCTACCATTTTGCACTTTTTGGCCAGAAAGGACGGGAAAAATCTTTCCTATGAGGTTTTTTTCTTGGTAGAGGGCGCAGTGGAGTAACTAAAAGTATTTATTTTCTGATGGAAAAACGATCCCTTTATGGCCAAAAACTGCAAAAAGTACCTATTATACGTGTGGTGGGGGCTCAGAGTGCGTCCACTAAGGAAAGTAGGCTTTCTAATTACACAACCCGTCTTTGTATAAACATTCTTTATATTCCCGCTACAGAAGAGAGGCTGGTCTGCATTTCATGCGAGAGCTAGACGCCATAGATCGGTTCCATAGCGTTAATGCAGGGTAGAATTAGCGCTATGGACCAGAGCAACTTATTGTTATTGGGTGCTTCCGTGATTATAGTGGGTAATGTGTTCCATATTGTAATGGCCCTAAACAAAGATCTGCAAACCATTTGTTCTGGGTTTTTCTTTGACCATGTACGTGACCACTAGTAGCCTGCCTGGTAGCATGATGACGATCTATCACATAATGTATATGTGAATACAGACAAACTGGTTGTTTACTATGACAAATATTCCTAAAGAAACTCACTAAATTGCATGCCAACCTCTCCTCTACTCTAAGCCATGAGAGACGTACTGGCATGCAATCCAATCTCTCTGTACTCTGCCTCACACCCACTGGACAGTGCAGTGCATGCCTTGCAGCTTTATTCTAAGCTATTTGAAGCTTAGACAGATATTTTGTGTCTGTGCCTTGACAGCACATCCAAACAGATTGCATTAAACAACGTTAAACAATGTTAAACTCACTTTGCCTCTCACTTTGCCACTCGATTTGCCTTGACTGCATTTGACTGCATTTGTCTTTTGGCTTGCAGCGACCCCACATTGTTTCATCAGGAACAATATTTCTAGTTTAAATATCTTGTCGGAAGTTTCAATGCCACAAATTGTAAGATTATAGACCGGAATCCTTAGCTGAGCATTTGCCGAACGTCCATCCGTTTTGCAAAATGTCCAACTATTTTTGCAGAATGTTCATCCATTTTGTGTTGTGAGAATGAGCTTGTAGATCTGATATTGTCTACAAAGGTTTTCCCCAGAATACGGATGCTGGAGTTTAAGTGGTTAACTGTGCCCTCTGGGCAGCTTACAGAGTGATTGATTTTTGCCTTTTATTTATTGATTTCCTGTCAAATGATAAGCAGCCACAGCCGTTTGGGCTGGTATTTTAAAATGCTGTGCTTGTTTTGATGTGTCCCAGTGTGTGTATACACAGTGACATCCGCCTCGACCTCATAATACAGAACTAATGCACCTGACCCCATTTAAGTCTTGAGCTCATTTAATTTCATCTCTAAAGTTAGAGTGATCTCCTCATTATTGCTAATGATATCTATGAATTTAAATATATGACCTCAATCAAATTGCTACTGTTTTCACAACACCATCTTTGTTCCTGCACAGTAAACTCCTAACTTTTAATTCGTCCATTTAAATCAACACTCTTATTTCATTTTTCACTTTTGCCTTTTGCCTCGAATTAAAAATAAAAATGAATGATTTACACCAAGCCGTTGGCCTTAAAAAAGCTATTAGGCTGATGGCTCAGTGAAGTCCCAAGGTCCCTTTGCTCTGTGAGAACACTTTGACTTCCATTTAAAAGGACAAAAAAATATACAAATTGAGCCCAGCAGTTTGGAACAAGATGGGCACTAATGCATGTTTTCTGCTGTCATGCTATAATTTATTAATTTGCCATTCATTGTTGTTTAAACCTTAAAGTCGCTCCAGTGAATAGCGTCACTGACTGGCTCTGGGTGTGAATTTAACACAATGCAGATCATATGAGAATCTAGCTGACAGTGAAAGTCAAGGAGGCTATTTGAAGACAGCAAAAAGAACATTAAACAGCACCGTGCCAAATTCCAGACCTGGAACCAAAGCTTTATGTGTTTTCTCTCTGGTGAGAATTTGATCTCCTGGCCAGCGTCTATCAGGCGGCTAGATTCAAAAGCTGTTGGCTTCCTGGATAGATCTGCAGTGTGAATCATCTAAACTAAATATCTGTTTTGGTCAAAAACACACTTACTCAAATTAACTCAAACATGTGGCTATTTAATATGATGCCAAACATCATGATAGATCTCATCGGGTGGGCAAGTAAACTCATGTGGGGGCCAGCTGTTGACTATCATAGCTGTCCGCAACGTTTTGTTATTTTGTTGAACGCACTTGGGACTACTACACAACTGAATTGTCTCATGAAACATTTTGACCACAAGAGTAAACTAGTTACAAAATTAAGTGTTGCAACTCTCAGTGTAAATCTTTTTGATTGATTGAATACCTTATTAGCATGATTATTAACAGCACATGAAGTGCATTCAAAGGTAATGCTGGAAGGATCAGTTCACAGAGAAGATTGTGTGCATATCTCAATGCCTATATTTAGGCCAGGTGCTGAATGTCAGGCATAAAGGCAAACATCAAGGAAGAGAAAGAACATCCGCACACTAGTTTCTAGAGCTCCATGAGACTTACTTCATTTAGAGGCAACAAATTGCAACGTTTTGACCTAGGTCTTCATCAGGCAAATATCAGATATTTGCCTGATGAAGACCTAGTAGGTCGAAATCTGAACATTTCTGTAGAGAGGTTAACGTTGTAAATGGGAAAAGTACGTAAAACAGGTTGAAGTTCCGCCATGACAGACCAGCGCCATGTTAACAATGGCTAAATCGTCTCGTCAACTTTCCGAGGGCGAGTGAACGATTGCGTTCAAGATGTCCTTCTGATGGATTTTTATTGGCTGTCAATATTCATCTAACAACTCGCTCTGAAAGTGATCCAAAGGATCGTACGCATTTTCTTTACCACAGGCTAAAACCGGTGTGACGTTTGTGGGCGTTCCTATCTATCTTCGTGTGTATGTATTCTCCTATCAAGATGTTCAAAGAGTTAAACTATGTATTTTGAAGACAGGAATTATTTTAGGTTAGTTTTGGTAGGGAGTCGAGAACAGTCATGTCTTTTGGTAGGTCATTCCACATAGCCAACAACCAAATGAATAATGAATATATGCTATGACGTTGATCATTGATTTAAAATATTATAACAGTCAATAACTCACATTGACTGAATCTCTAGTGTAATCTTTCTGGCATTCATTTGCAGCAAACACAGCAATTAAATCCATAATTGAAGCAACGTTCTTCTCGATAGAGAGCAATGCGCATCCTCATACACTTTCAAACTGGCATTTCTCTTTTCTTATGAGTCTTTCTTTTGTTAGTTTTTGCTCTCTCAACTCGTACTTGTCTCAATCTCTGCTATTGCTTGGTATAGTCTTAGATCCGGCTTGCGTCTCACATGAGCAGCATAGGGATTGATGCTTCCTACTTCCAGATTGGGTAACATCCTAACCACAATTTTATTATACCAGTGTCAGTTATGTGAATTATGTCAATTATGAGGTCGACGTGTGCTGACATTTTGCACTGACTTTCTTTTTTGTGTTTTTCTTGTGACAAAGCTTATTCTGATTCTAATGGAAATACGTGCACGACAAACAACCTAACAATAACAAAAACAAACAAACAAACAAACAACCTAACGACAATGAAAACACGTGCAATGAAGCAATGGTAATGAAGATAAAGAACAGATACTCAGTGAGCTTGTTCCAGATGTGCCCTGGCTTTAGCCTCAGTTGACGACAGCTCCAAACATATTGTGCGGCCAAAAAGGTTTATTGGTCTACCTTTGTTGAGCTGATGATGGGTTCAAATTATTTATATTTCTTTCTTTATTTATATTATAGGAATAGAATGATGCTCTGATTCCTTAATATTTGTCACAATGCAACAGGAAGTGCAGCTCTGTCTCCACCTCCCCTTGGGAGCAGAGTGAACACACTGCAGTCTATCTTCTTTAGGCCTGCTTCCATCTGCCTGCATAGTGCATATTTGTTTGTTTGTTTGTTTGTTTCTTTCTTTGTTTCTTTCTTTCTTTCTTTCTTTCCAATGAATTCCTCCCCATTCTGTGTGTTGTCACTGCTGTTGTATCCTACTGGCTCCACTGCTAGTGAGGAGCACCCAAAAGGAGGACGACCCCCCAGTCAACGAAGTGTAGGGTTTAAGTGGTTAAGGCTTGATAGTATAGGTTGGGTGATTGGTTTTATGGTGTCTCTTTAACTTTTTCCTGTAATGACAACTTTAAAAAAAGCCATTTATATACCGGTATATAAATAAATATACATTTTACATAATCATTAAAAAAAATTAAAGAAATACAATCTCCCCTCTCCCCATGGGGCTCTGAGAATGGCCCAAATTGTGGATCCTGTGTTAACTCCCAAGCCTTTTTTTTTGGGTCTATCATTCACTATTTGACAGGGGTTATAAATCAAATACATGAATGCATGGCTATAATAAAAACACTGTAATCCTTAAACCAAAGAGCTCTTTGGTCGTGGTGCTTAACAATTAGTGGTGTTCAGTTTTGGTTACATACAATATACATGCTGTGCATTTAATGTAAGCATTACTAAACACTTTAATGAGAACACATGGTTTCCATAGATGCTGTATCCTGAAGCAGCAGTATTTTCCTTAATGTCAGGACTTGATGAATGACCTTCATTAAACAGTTCTACTTACATGAACAGGGACTAAGAAGATTGCTACGCTTGCACTTCAATCTCATACACAATTTAACACATTTGTTGAATTACTTTAAAGGAGAAGGAATACTTTAATCAGGACAAACCCCGATTTTCACATGCCTCAGTCAAATTCACGGTGTTCGGGTTTGTGCTGTGCTGTGCTGTGCGGTGCTGAAGAGATTAAAATAAAACAAAAGGCCAGCTTTGACAGGAGAGAAACTCTTCCATTAATCCCATGAACATTCCAGTCAAAGCACAGACCATTCTAGACTCTTGAGACAAAAGCATTCGAAACCTTTTTGTATATATTTTTGGTTTTAACACATGACACATTATTTCCTACTCGACGTCAATGTCGAACTGCAGGAGAGTGTGCCAAGGCCTGGAGTAAACCGATACCAACTGACTAGCAAAACTGGGTGTATTAGCATCATCATAACCAGCTCACCGGGAGCAGATAAGACTGACTCTGTTTAGAGTAACTGGGCCAGAGGGATCTGGATTGATGTAAAAAGGGGAGCTTTTCCTGGCACCATGCATGCTATCAGATAAGCCATGAGACCGTGGGGTTTGGACATCAGCTGTGGATGCATTTCTATTACAGATTTATCTAATCTTGTGTTTTTATTCAAATCTGTTCCATAGTCGGTTCCATAGTCCATTTCTGTATGTTAATCTTGTTCCCCTTTTTGTCTACTGAAACATCTTGTTCTCGTCCTCTTGCCCCGTCTTATAATGTTGTGTACCGTGCAGAACAGCCGTGTGCTGGTACAGGATGTTCTCATAGCGTGCCTCCCCACTGTCACCATGTCACATTCTTATTCATTTATTGTCTTTGTCCACTTTACACTTCATGAATTAACAAATAATAAATTCCTTACCCGAAAATAGCTTTTGGATAAAGACCTCACCGTTTCCACAATCCCTCATGGGGACAGTATATCTAGACAAAGCTCCCGATGTCATTGCTGTGTAAGCAACCTTCGGTATCAGCTCCAGATGCATGTTTCTGAACATAGTGGCTCACAATCGGAGTCCAAGAAAATCATCTGCAAGTTTAACACCAACACGAATTTGGATGGACAAACCAAAGCTCATTTACAGTAAAGGTCCCATCACTCCGTCGCAGGACTGCATGATTTACTTTGCAGTTGCACCACAATCACTCAGTTTGACAGTTTCTGCATGGAGAATTCAAACATTATTATGAAGATGTACCTTTCCAAGAATGAATTCCAATATACTAAATGTGCAACAGAATTGTGCTGTTGTCAATTATTGTGTTTATTTTGTCCTAATTGTTTTCTAAATTTATATTTTTTGTCCCACGATTTTGTAACCCATTTTTCACCCCTGTGTCAATCATCCTGTGATGTGATCCTGGGCTCTACACACCCTCCGCCAACCTAGGGAGAGCAACGGACTTAACTCATGCTTCCTTCATGCTTGAGTGTCCAAGTTGCTCCTTTACACCTGACAGGGGGGAGTTTCCCTGGTTGGACGTAGCGCGTGGAAGGAACACGTTATTCCAACCAGTTCCTTTCCCCTCCATCAGGCGTCCCGGCTGTGTGTGTGTGTGTGTGTGTGTGTGTGTGTGTGTGTGTGTGTGTGTGAGTGAGGGACAGAGATAGAGACAGAGAGACAAAGATCCTTGTAGGAATCTTGTTCTTTGTTTGACTTGTATACGTTGGTGGCCATTTTATCACCGGGTCAGTTTAGAGTTAGGGCTTAGATCTCACAACATAGACATTTCTCTCCATTCGAAGGGTAGGAACCTCCAGACCAGAGAGTCAGATAAATCAAGATGGTTTCATTTGTCAAGATGTACAAGCTAGCAATGAAATGTTGTCAGGGAATTGTCCCGCAAATTGTGCTACAATCTAACATAACATAGAGACAGCATAACATAGATAATGAGCTCACAGCGAGAATATTTAGAGAAATGAGACACGAGACGAGACACCATTATTTATAGTGTGTGACACGCTTCCACACTGACTGCATGGGGACGTACAGTATGCTGCTGAATGAAGTGTTGAGAGGTTACTGTGTTTATCCTCGATTCACTACTGTATCGAGCCTGACGGAGACAAACCAGTGTGTGTGTGTGTGTGTGTGTGTGTGTGTGTGTGTGTGTGTGTGTGTGTGTGTGTGTGTGTGTGTGTGTGTGTGTGTGTGTGTGTGTGTGTGTGTGTGTGTGTGTGAGACAGAGACAGAGACAGAGACAGAGACAGAGACAGAGACAGAGATAGAGATAGAGACAGAGAGACAAAGAGAGAAATTTCACAGTTACCTCAGGCATGATTCAACTCAAAGCTCTCGCTGTCATGCATCTTTCATCAAGGTTAATAGCCCAGCATGCCAAATTACGTCATGATAACGTAATGATGACGTCCTCCAGTGACTCCGGTGACGTTCAGGACTAGGCCAGATCACAGCCCATATGGGGATTATCTTTACGTCATTTCCAGGACGTCTTCACCAGATTAAATAATATATCTTATTCTGGGCCAGATCTGACTAGTTATGATATGACTTAAGTTGATCTGGCCTCGATCAGACTCTCTCTGATTCATCCACGGACGTCCGTCTTAGTGGGGAAAATTTATGTTGGTTGAAATCAGGTGATATTCTGGGCCAGATCTGACTAGTCTTGGTTTGACTTGATCTGGCCCCAATCGAGACGTCACTGATTCGTCCAGGTCCTGACCGTGCTTGCTGGGAGGTTATAAAGTTCCATGTACTGTATAAAAGTACAGTACTTTCCATTGGTGTTGCTTTTTAACTATAAAGGTGCCAGAGTTTGATTGTTCCAAACAGCATTGTTCTGTGGTGTGATGGTGATAACAGTGAGGTGTTTTGGAAAGAGGCTTGAAATGCTGTTTGTCCTGGCCACTGTCCCTCTGCAATCAGGCAGGCATGTTGTCGCTGTTGGCTGGAAACCTCATGTTGAGTGAGTACGGATGAGGACCCAAATGCAGGCGATAGCAGGCAGAGCAATTCAACTCAGGATCTTCCATGAATGGGCAAAAGGCATCTCAGAAAACATAATAGAGGAACTCACACAATAGGGAACTACGAACCAACAAGAACACAATGCAAACACAGGGCTTAAATAGACACAGAATAACAGGGCACAGGTGAATTTACACGTGGTATTTACACGTTTACTTACAAAAAATATTACTACTTGTTCCACCACTGCTCTTCATGATGAAGCAGAGCATTAATTTGCAAAAAAGAAAATGTTTAAACAATGGAGAATGGAGATACAAGGTTTCTGACAGCAACGAAGTTCTACACACGTGGAGACCCCGTCGTCAGTGTGGGTGGATTTGTTGAGTCTCCCCCTGGCTGCAGTGTAACCTGGGTGGGCCCTAACCCAGACAATAACAATCCTGTCTGGGATGTAGCACCTAAGAATATAACAAAGGAAAAAGAAACCTTTTTTGGACGGTAATAAAAAGGACTCTGATACCCTACACCGCATGACAATATTATTGGTGGACAGCATTAATACGGTTGTGCTCCAAACTGTCCATCATAAGCCCCATGCAAGCATTTTGTTCTTGAACATAGTTGTGCCCTCATCATGAGGTACTGCTTATGTGTGTATGCATGTGTATGTACAGTACAAGATGTGTCTCTGTGCATGCATGCGTGTGTGTGTGTGTGTGTGTGTGTGTGTGTGTGTGTGTGTGTGTGTGTGTGTGTGTGTGTGTGTGTGTGTGTGTGTGTGTGTGTGTGTGTGTGTGTGTGTGTGTGTGTGTGTGTGTGTGTGTGTGTGTGTGTGTGTGCGTGTGTGTGTGTGTGTTAATAATACACACAATACATCACAATTAATACATTTCCTTGTTCTCACTATAGTGAAATGGTTGTTTTATGGTTAGGTTTAAAGGTTGGTGTTTGAGTTACAGTACGCCTAGTTTATACTTCGGTGTCTTGCAACGATTCAACGAAAGTAGCCATCAGCTGTTTTCTAATTGTTCCAAAAGTGACTGCAAAAGATTGCTGCTATTTTGCCTAGTTATACCCTGTATCTTGTATGTAGCCACACAATGTGACAAAATATAATGACATGAATGAAATTACCGTTCTGAAATGTGTGTGTGTGTGTGTGTGTGTGTGTGTGTGTGTGTGTGTGTGTGTGTGTGTGTGTGTGTGTGTGTGTGTGTGTGTGTGTTTGTGTGTGTGTGTGTGTGTGTGCGTGTGTGCGTGCGTGCGTGCGTGCGTGCGTTTCCCTGTGCAGGCGTGGTGTGTTGCACCTCCATGAGAGCCGGGGCATCCATGACCTGGGACCTCCACGCTGGGAGCTCAGCCTGTGTCTGGTGGCGGTGGTCTTCATCCTGTATTTCAGCCTGTGGAAGGGAGTCAAGTCCTCGGGCAAGGTACTTTAAAGATGTGAATGTCCTGGTCTGAGCCCTGGTCTCCTGCGCAAGTGAAAGTGCTGATATCTTTTTACCACTGAGCTAAATAGAGCCTGCCTGGCTTGCTCGGGGCAAACTTTTATTTTAAAGCAGAAATAAGTAAGTAGCCTTGCCAAGCCATGAGGCCCATAGGGCAGGAGCCTATCTCCTGTTTCTGTAGCGTGAGGCACTGAGGCAGCTTGATGTACAAGTACACCCCCTGGACATGACGCTAGTATGTCGCAGGGACTTACCCCCGCCTCGGGTATGGGCACTGATGACGCGGAGGAGGGAACACGCCGCCAGTTCCCACAGCGTCCCCAGCGGGAATCGAACCCAGGACCTTCTAGCTGTGAGGCGACAGCACTACCAACTGTGCCACCGTGCCCCTTACTCCACTACATTTATTTGAAAACTTTAGTTATCAGTTAGTTTGTAGATTTTGATTATTACAAAACTTACATTAACCATTTCAGCTCTATACATTTTGTCCATTTGAAAATAGCCAATCTATAATCTCACATTGCGACTCTGAGCTTGTAGATCAGCATGGGGGGATGGACGGGGGGTGGGTATTTCTTTGCATGGTGCGACATAGTGAGCTTGTAGATCTGCATTGGGGATAACCTCGCGTCACCAGACTTTTGCACGGGAGGATGGACGGGGCGGTGGGTAGGGTACAGGGGTCTTCATGCTTATTTCTTTAGTTTGCATTGTGCAACATGGGGTAAACTTGGTAAAGCCACGTTGTGCTTAGAGGCGACTCTAAGCACACAGACAATGCACACAGAGCTGCTCAATGCCGAGATCAAAGTTGTAAAGTATAATGCGAAGTTGCGAACTAACCTACACAAGACCACCCCGACACGCATTGTCCAATTATTGGCCTTTCTCGGCATCGACAATACATTAGGCTTTAGAGTCAATAACGTGCTTTCAAATCAAATCAAAATGTGTTGCTGGTGCTATCGGTTCCCGTTTCAAACGCTTTTTTTCCCGCAAGACCAAACCGCACTTTGACTCTACTAATAACTTACACTGCCCGCCTCTCTGCTCATTCTGTCCGAATGAGGAGGCTCCTCTCACCTCTAAGCAACTGCACTGTGACCCCCTCTGTCAGAAGTGACAAACGCGAACATAATAAGCTTACTGAAACTAATTACTGCACAAGGTGCAATTGGTGCAATCAGGAGATTCAATTGGGAATCTATAGTTTAAATGCACAAATTAACAAGTAAAAAGAAAGAACAATTGGCTGGTTTTAAAGCAGCTACTGTCTCAACTCCTCCCTGCTCATGTGTTCCTAATCGTGATTCGTGGGGCACTGGAAGTCTCGTTTCCTCCACTCGCTTCCGGGCGGTGGATGATGGGGATCACTTTATCTCTGCGGTCTCCGAGGCTACTCTCTTCTAACCCGGCTACCTCTCCCCTCCGCCTAGCCCCCACGCGAGGGTCCTCTCCCAGCCCTGAGCCCTGTGTCCTTTTCCCACGGGAGAGATTTAGGGAGCGGACTGTCCGGCGCTCCGGCGAGAACCGAGTGTGGAAGTCCGCTGACTGTGGCAGTGTGAGCGAGTAACAATGGCGGACATTGCAAACAAAATCGAAACCTAGATCGAAACTGTACACTGAAGAGGGGGAGGGATTATTCAAAGTAGGGCGACAGCCCTGACGTAAATCGGAGGACCAAATCAGACAAAGCGTTTTTACATATAATTTACATTAAATCCCATTTAAATTGAGAAAGCCTGATTGTTAAAAAATTGATCTTTGTGGAGATAGGTTTTCTTTTTTTAGAAATTCATGTTATAGGTCCTTTAACTTCAACTCAAAACAGCAACGGGGTCGTGTCCAACCTAGACATAGGAATGTGTCTAAATGTCTCAATATAAGAGCATGAAGACCAAATAATACCACCCCAATTGTAGTCATATTGTAAAGTTATATTGTATTTACATACTCTACCATACAGACTGGACAGAATAATACCCCAATAAATTACATAGAGCTTTAGACTGATGTAGGACATACAGTTACTACAAGCTTATACTAATGAACTGTGTCTGCGTGTGTGCATGTGTGTTCAGGTGGTGTACATCACAGCCACCATGCCATACGTGGTGCTGTTTGTGCTGCTGATCAGAGGAATAACCCTCCCTGGGGCCATGAGCGGCATCAAGGCCTACCTCCATATCGACATCAGGATGCTCAACAACCCCAAGGTCTGATATAGCCCGCCACATGACAGCCATAGCATGAGCTGTCTGTCGCTATTCATAACATTGCCAGAGATGTGTTCTTTTTTTGTCTGGCATTATTTAAAAGTAGAACATTTTGTTTTAACTTTGTGCTGTTATTAATTATATAATGGTAGGTACTACCGTTTCTCGTATGGAGAAATCTTATTTTGAACGTTGCAAAAGAATTTAGAATGAAGTTGACCTCGACCCCCAATATAAATTGACCGCTACAATAAACTTAATAGAGACAATACACCATAAATAAATACTGAAACCAGATATAACCATTAGGGAAGGTGTATGTATGTACTATGTGTATTATATGTAATTATATGTAATATAAGTGGACCACAATGGAAACAAGCGAAGGCTTTTTTGTGTCTAAGTCCATTTGGCGTTTTTTTAAATGATGTCATTTTCTGTAATTTTCTTAAACTGCCAATAAAATATTCTATCTATCTATCTATCTATGTAAACTCTTCATTTCAATTTTCCAGCCATTCAGTTTTTTTATAATTTGAGGACCCCCCAAAATAATTTGGAACAATGATCTGGTGCCACCCACTTATAAAACAAATATGGGTAAATTCACCTTCTGCAGCACTGCTAATCAGGTGTGGAATGCCCTGCCCCCTTCTCTTAAAACAAACAAATCACTCGCTTCCTTTAAAACAGGCCTAAAATGTCACCTGTCAGCAGGTCAGAGGGAGAGGAGGTGATCGATTGTTGTTTTCGATTATTGTTCACGCACGCATGAAATCCTTTTGGACCGTAACTTGTGCTATTTGCATTTTTATATTGTCTAATAAAATATTCAATCAATCAATCTATACCAGGCCCTCTCCTTTTTACCTTCTACACCAAATCTCTTCGGTGGAAGAAGATAAGGGCACTAGGGTTCATATGGTTAAGCTATAGCTGCAGATCAGAGTTTGTATGTAAGCATTGATCTGAAATCAGAAGCAGTTAACCCTGTGATCCTGCCTTGTAGGTGTGGATTGAAGCTGCCACTCAGATCTTCTACTCGCTGGGGGCAGGATTTGGCGTGCTCATAGCATTCGCCAGCTACAACAAATTTGACAACAACTGCTACAGGTATGACATTCTGCTGTTAAATATCTGCTTTCACTATCATTAAGAGCCCACAATAGGCCCTGTAGCCACATTTAGCCTTGTGTTGTTATCAATACTGTCCCTCCTTTCCTATGTTAACGGGATTATGCAGCAGACAGAGGTGATGTTAATCAATCCAGCTCACCCCTCTGGACCGGTGCCGGATACAGATAAGGATAAAGTCCAGGCAGGGTTGCCAGATACTAGCCCAGGGCTGTGGGTTCTGTCTACATACTCCTTTCCTTAAGAGAGAGCAGGCTTGGAGGTGGAGAGCTTCTTTTCCACATCTGTTGGTTTGCGTGGCATCTGTAGCAGTCTGACCTAGCCAGTAGCCACATAGAAAAATATGTAACATTTAACAGTGGAAGAAGTTTTGTGGATTTTTCAAGCTTTCCAGGTTAATGTGTTTGCTGTGGTATACAGGTTTTACGGCATGGCTCCTCAGAGCAAGCTAATCGTTGGTAACGTGTTTATTGCCAGGGATTTTAAAGAGTCTCTGCCACAACTGCGAAGGCTCGCTCACCCTTAGTTTTTAGCCTAGATTTTGGGACAGTAAGAAGGCCTTGCTTGATTAGAAGACCTGAGCGATCTGAGCTTTATTGTCACATCACAGGTTTACAGAAGTAAAGAAGTGGGTGAAACGAGGGCCTGTACTGTACTGTATGCAACATTTATACTCTCTACCTGGCAGCAGAACAAAACAAAAAGCCACCTTATTAGCATTTGAATGAATACCTGTTCACCCACCACCTCAGTGGCCCAAGCGCCCCCCACCCATCCGTAAAGGTGTGTGACTACGTGACAAAATGACCAGGGGGAGGGGATCTTCAGCCTTTATTTCAGTGGGTGCTTATTAGCTTATTATTTTGCCAGTGGGTGCTTAAGCTACCAGGTACTCCCGGAGATGACGCCGTTGTCTCCATGGATGCTAAATCCCTAAACCCCATTCTCTGAACCAAATGGTCACTAACCTACAGTAAATCCATGTGTCATGTCCATCACTGTTTTGGCAAAACCATAATCCCTGTTCAGGTAGTTAAACACAATTAATAAATCGTCTCCACTCTTTCTGTAAAACTCTCAATCGCTAGACACATTTCACACTCATGTATATTATGTACTTGTCATGACAAAAGTTAAACACAACTACAACACCTGTTTCTAGTTATTATGTGGAAACTATAGTAAAATACGCACACCACTCAGTGGAGGTGCTGGGTTCAAAGGTGACATCAGGAAAAGAGAAGAGAACCCGCTCATCTGCTCAAATCAGCTCATCAGCCAAGGCTCTTCATCTGGTCAAACTCAGTTATTATAGTTATTATGTGACCATACCTAATTGGAAATAATTCAGTATAAGCCATTGAGAGTACACATGTTGCACAACAATGGGTGCAAAAAAAACCCATAGAGGCAGAGGAGGAAGGAGATTTTAATTTATTTTAAGGATTCTGAGTGAGCAGCAGGACCATCTTCAGGCAGTGCATACTGTCCACGTAACATCAGTGGATCAACATCAAACAGAGATTCATATGTGTGTGTGTGTGTGTGTGTGTGTGTGTGTGTGTGTGTGTGTGTGTGTGTGTGCGCGTGCGCGTGCGTGCGTGCGTGCGTGCGTGCGTGCGTGCGTGCGTGCGTGCGTGTGCTGGGGGGAGGGAGGGGTATCTATTACTGGAACCTACCAGGAACGATTACCGTAGGCCTCTGGAAAGGACTGGAGACATATTGTAGGTGTGGATCTGGCCATGGGACAGCATATTCACTGTGATCAGAACGTCCTCTGGCTGAACCAACGCAAAGATATGATGCTGAATGAATCTGTCATTCACTTGGATTTTGCAGTTGAACAATATTTTTGAGTGTGCTTCATGTGATTTTCATTTAGAGTTTGTTGTTCATAAAAAAAATGTATGCAAGTGCTGAATATACAGGCATAGGCATATCAGTATCAGTAAGTGATGAATATACAGGCATATCAGTAAAGCCAGACGGTTCAGCTAACCGTCCGGGCCTTAATCCAGACATGTAAGGCATACAATAATATACAGTAATATACAAGACATCATCAACATTAGTATTGGGAAATGCTTCAGGCAGTTTCTGGCTGGACTTGCCCCCTAATCCAACCCTGGTGCTAAACAGGGAGGCATTGGGTAGTACTATTTGTATAGTATTTCCGCATGACTGGGCCAGGGATTGAACACAGACCTCCCAATCTCAGGGTGGAAAACCGTATGACAAGTTCACATTTTTTCCAGTTCAAATATGCTGCCAAGCTATGGGGAAACTTTAACAGGAAAACGGTATGGCATCTTTTGGAAACCCGGGACTACAGCTTTGCACAGAGCAACTGAATAATGACAAGACTAAACTCAGGCTGTGTCCAGCTATACCAAGTAGGAGAAAAAACAACACACACCTCATTAAAGGACCACTTCACCACTTTTCAACCTATTTTCTAGTTCAGAAACCCGTCCACCTTGTTTTTAAACAAGATATATATATTACAATTTGTATTATCTTGAGAATGATGGCTTCTATTTTTGCATTGCAACTTTTCAGGAATAGAAAGCCTGCACTTTCTATTAGAAAGCCTGCACTTTCTATTAGCTTGGATTCCCCATCGATGATGTCACTGATGAATGGGTTTCTGAGCTGCCCACAGCCCTGAGCCCTCCTATGAGACACAGACTGAGTAGAAATAAATGGTGCTATTTTATAAAGATTATTAGTGAGGAGCAATTATATGAAGATAGGTTGAAAAGTGGTGAAGTGGTCCTTTAAGCATTCAAGATGGAAATATGCAATGCTTTGGCTGAAATTCAATGTGATACTATATGTATGTGATAGTGTCAGAGCAGTAGCTGTTAGAGTGTAATCATCGTTAGTAGTCAGATATACATGAAGTGTTAATGCCTGTATAGCCTTGGAGACCACAGGGGGTTTGTTTAATGCCTGTATGACAGCCTATGTAGCTGTTACTGAAGACCTGAACCCATGTTGTTCAGTCTCTCTGTGTTATGGAAACTTCAAGCTTTAAAGTATGGGATTCTCTTTGTGTGTGTGTGTGTGTGTGTGTGTGTGTGTGTGTGTGTGTGTGTGTGTGTGTGTGTGTGTGTGTGTGTGTGTGTGTGTGTGTGTGTGTGTGTGTGTGTGTGTGTGTGTGTGTGTGTGTGTGTGTGTGTGTGTGTGTGCGCACGCACTGTTTTCTTCCTGCAGGGATGCTCTGCTGACCAGCACGATAAACTGTGTGACCAGTTTCTTCTCTGGGTTTGCCATCTTCTCTGTACTGGGCTACATGGCTCAAAAACATGGTGTGAATATAGAGGATGTGGCAACTGAGGGTAAGTGTTACTGTTAGCCTATATATAACCTTAAGCCTAAATGTATGATAAATCACACTACACAAATACAACCATGAGTCCCAGACTCCCATCCACCACCACATCAGGGTGCATACGTTTGTTAGACCGGAAAGGACATTGAATGTTGCCCAACAGACGCTCTGCGGCTCCCAGCCTGTGGAGTGATGCGATCAATAAATCTCGTCCTTTTATTAATCTCCGTCCTGAGCGCTGGGTGTTACTATTTGATAGGACTCTGTTTATGCCACTCAGGGTGTTAACAATATCGTTAGAATTCAGAAAAGTAGCAATATTCCAACATATTTTCTTTACCATAGAAATATGCTTATTATTTTTGTCCTTCCCTTGCCCCTTTATTAAACATTTTAACATTGTGGCTCTGTAAGAGGCGAGACGTCTACAAATGGGTCTCTGTGTCTTGTCTGATTGCCCGGGGCTAATCTTGCAAACCACTGGACTGATCAGCACCAAGTGTTCTGTGTATACCTTTTCTTTTGGCTTTGTATGTGCCGCCCATGACATGTGTGTGGCCAAGTCTTTTGACTTTTTACACATCTGCAAAGTTGTCTGGATTATTATTATTATTGTTATTATTATTATTATTAGTAGTAGTAGTAGTATTATTGCTGTGCTTCACAGAATAATCTTCTATATATCTTCTATAATATTGAAAGGACACTTCATTATAACTGCAAGTCATAATACGAGGAACTGCACCCCCGGCTATTAACCCATGGATCCCCAGAAGAAATGATATACAGTGTACATGACCTTTGGTGTCCTCAGTGGATGCATTATGTGCATGAATGAACACAATAGAAGCACACACACCCAGACACAGCTGGTCTCCTGTCTGTGTAGTTATACATGTTACCATACACTGTATGTATGGTAAAACAATGCAAGGTTAATGAGGAACAAGCTGAAAAGATCAAACGCACAAGAAATTGTTGACAGAATCGTCTCTACTGAGTCCAATATGACTACATTTACACTGCAGGGGAGACTGGCACTGATATACAGTACAGACAATTGGCTTATTCATATACTATGATGATGTATTTCCTCCTCTTTTATTACTTACCCCCACCCACCCGCACCTACACACACACAGACACACACAGACACACACACACACACACACACACACACACACACACACACACACACACACACAATTTCACAACTAACAGCAATTTGCGTGCGTGCGTCTGTGTGTGTGTGTGTGTGTGTGTGTGCGTGCGTGTGCATGTGTGCGTGCGCGCGCCTGTCACAATTATGACATGATGATTGTAATTACTTTTTGGCTTTTTGCACAATTGTCATAATTCCTCCGATGTTCCTATTCTCCCGGCCAAGGATGTGAATAAGATTGTATTTTCAGTGAACCTGTCTATTACTTCATACTGTCCCCTCCATTTGTCTGTATTTTCTTTCCTTTTATACGATTCAGCAGTGTACAAAATGTCCTTTCCAGCAAACCACTTTCAACCTTGCCGCGTCTCTATTTTGGACATAGATTCACTATTTTTGCATAAAAAGTCACTGACTGTGGGGGGGGTGGAACACGTGTGTCGAATTTGAAGACGGTGGGGCGAACAGTTGTCGAGTTACGTGGATTACAACAGTACACACACACACACACACACACAGACAAAGACTATAAAAGAGGTGCATTTATAGTTAGATATGACTGTCATTGACTTGCCTGACAAAACAAACACCTATAGTTGAAAAGTCCATGCTAAATGTTTCCTATTTTGTGCAGTGCTCTTTCCTTTCCCACCTAACATGTCTCTCTTATCTGTGTTCACGTCTCTCCCAAAACCTGGTGGGATGAGGAGGTCAGAGGAAGTACAAGAACTCTGTTTTTGCTCTGACATCCTGGCTAACAATGCACTTTTTATACGGGTGTTTACATACAGTGTTCAATAAGAAATACTGATGTGACGTGTATATACTGTGTGTTTATAAAGTTATAAATGTATATACTGTATGTCTGCATTATGTTCCCATGCGCGCTTGTGTGTGTGTGTGTGTGTGTGTGTGTGTGTGTGTGTGTGTGTGTGTGTGTGTGTGTAGGGCCAGGACTGGTGTTTATCATCTACCCTGAAGCCATTTCAACGCTGCCAGGCTCTACATTTTGGGCCATCGTGTTTTTCATCATGCTACTCACGCTGGGCATAGACAGCTCGGTGAGTTCACACCAGCTGCCCGCAACAACGCACGCTAATGCATTAGTATTACAAATATTATAAAATATATGCATAACAAATTATAGCTTTCTCAGCCTCTCTCTGACCTTTTCTGATAATAAAAAGAAAAACACAGATAAGGCTTCCGTGCACATAAAACAGAAACCAAGTTTCCATGTGGCGAGGTTGAATGCTGTCCCAAGCCAGCCTTGCTCTTGCACAATAAACCCCTAAAAGAAATAGCTGGAAGCAATATGAACTGACACTTTCTGACACTGACAATTTCTCAGAAATACTGTATGCTTTTGTTTACATGGCATGTCAGTGTTGACACTGCATGCATTTTCTAGCTGCCAAAGAGCTTCTGCTTGCAGACAGACAGATGTAGCTTTTGTGCACCGCTCCGAGTGCTTTTCAGACAGCTTCCCTGGGGACCTACATGACTAGTTTTCTTCTGGTATGTAATTGCATTCATCCAGTGTTGCGCATCCGTGCCAGACCCTGATTAGACAGATACAGTGAAAATTGCCAGTTGTCTTGGGTTATAGGAACCACTGTCTATTGACTCGTCACCTCAGTTGACCTCATGTCGTAGAAATTTAAGAAATATGATACCCAAACGATCTCATCAGATTTGTGTATTCAGACATACTGTAGTCGACCAATCTGCGAATGCTAAGTAGTAGAAAGTAGAAAAGTAGATGGGCATGGCTATCTTGGATCACGGGTCATTGCCTGTTTACAGGCCACATAGCAATCCAGAGCTAATCATAATGTACCTTACGTACAGGACCTAACTTAAAGGTCGTATAGACACCTTTTTAAGTCAAAAAATGAAATATATATATCTAAATCTATATTTTTGGCCTTTCTTCCCCTCTATCCTCCCCTATATATTATTATGCTGAGGTGTAACAGCACACTCTCCCTTTGGCTCCCTCTGTGTGTTTATATCCACTAGTGTTAACTGCTGGGACGCCGGTTTTAGCCAATAGCAGCGTGAGGGTGTGTGTTCAATCCAGCAGTTTTATAATGAAAATGCAATGCAATTGCAATGTATAATATATATTTCCCCATAGTGGGGTAGCGCCTGGTCTGAGTGGTATGAAATCCAGCAGCAGTAAGCAGCAGTAAGAACCCCCACAAAATCTCCATCAATATCGTTCATGTGAAGTGGGTTGTATGTGCTTATTTGTTGAAATGGTGGGAGTCACCACCGCGGCGACTGCGGCTGCCTGATTCTGTTTGGAAACATCACTCACTTCTGTGTACAAACACTAGAAGTTGTCTGTATCTCCTTTAACGCTCCGAATGCGAGAACCGGTTTTCTACGTGGTTCAAATCCCAACAGTCCAATGCGGGACACGTAGATCTCCGTTTAGCGCATGTTTTTATTGATTACTTTCAATCGCCTTTGTACACACCCGGACAATAGATCAAGCATCACGGATTGTATCGTCCCTCGGCGAACTCGGTGAAAACGGTCCCTAACTAGGCTTTCTGTTCAAGAAGAGCACGTTACTACAAAAGCAGGTGTTACATAAAGGTAAATATCTCCAGAATGGAAGATTGTAAAATTCGGCCTTGGAAAAGGTTGGTCGTCCAATGCTATCAGCGTAGCGTCAGAAGCAGTGTTGGGTGTAACGGCGCTATTAATAACGACGTTATGTAACGGACTACTTTTATTGATAACGGAATAAACTAACTAGTTAGTTTTGCAATTTAGTAGTTAGTTACCTAGTTACTTTTCCAAAAAAGTAATCCCGTTATTATAATGTGTCCCTGTTCATTCTGTTGGCAAGATTTAAAAATAATAAAGCCCCGACTGCCTGCGGAGTTTATTTCTCCTGCCTTCTGTGTGATTTATCCTTCCAAGCCCACTATACCATGTACTATACATCCTGCGTCTACTACATCCTGTAGTTCACTTAAGAAATAAAAGTATTGTTACAAGTAGCTTTTATTTTGAAGAGGAAGTTGTTTCGGTTGTAGCCAGCTACCATGACAGTGGTAGTGGTGCCGGGTGGTAGTGGAATAATAATAACAACATGCTTTTAGCCAAAGTTTATAAAAACCGCATGCGTCTATGACTTAAACAATGTAGGCTAAACACTTTGGAATTACGTTAAACATGCAGTATATCCTCCGTGGCGGCGTCATTAGGTGTGTACTAGTTTATGAATTGTTAAGTTTCATAGTATCATTCATCATCATCAGGCTGTTGTTGAAGCCCCCCAAAATGAACAGGTTACAGCCTACAGGATTCTCATTCTGTTACTGTCACTGCCTGCAAGGATGGCCGCCATGCCATTTCTTATAAACTATCTAATTCATACGTGGGTCGTCTTGGGTCCACGTGGAGTTGTTGTTATTGTTGTTCATGCGCCACGGTGCGCGGCGTGGAGAGGGCATCAGAGCGCAGCACAACAGCCTAGTATGGTATTGTCTGTACTCTCTGCACTATAGCTCTTTCTGTCCAGTCCTACGTGTATAGGCTGGCTATTGTGGCGACTTATATTCGTTATCGTTAATAAAGAGAGAGCTATAAAGGGGATATTGTCTATGGTCAGTTCATGGTGTGTATCATTCTCGTTTTTAACCGGGCCGTGATAATGCGGCGCATTGACGGTAGGCAGTAGCCTAATACAATGTAACCAACTTGCGCAAGCATAAAGAAATGGGTTTTAATTGTCTGGTAACGGAAAATAACGGAAAATAATCTAACATGTTACTTTTCTCAGAAGGTAATCTGTAACGGTAAGGGGTTCTTTTTATGGGCAGTAATCCAGTAACCTAACGACGTTACTTTAGAAAGTAACGATGCCCAACACTGGTCAGAAGTAATCAGGCTGCGGTAATCGTTAGCACGCGTTGTGTTAAGACGTAGTGAAATGAACAATACGTTTTTCACACTTTTAGAGCACATCCGTGGTCATACCTAACAATAGATGCCAAAACAATGGGAACATTTCCATGTGTGTGTATTTTATATCAAAAGTCCATAAAAAGCCAATTATAATTACTTCCTTTGAACGAAAACGTGCTGCATGGTGACGAACGCAGCCAAGCCCCGTGACTATAAATTATGGATTTCATTCACTTATTCCCATATCTGCACGTTCCTCCAAACGATTTTGATTACAGAACTACTCCGATTTTAATGTCATTCAAGATGACATCCAGACAGTGTATTACTCATTTTAAACGTAATCAACACGCTGAAATATATATCTGAAAACACATGTTAGAAATAAGCCACGTACGTACTGTAGTAGCAAACATGCTTGGCTCGCTGTCTATCTCTCCCTTGTAAAAAAGCAGACTGTCACTGCACCCGTGTCTAGCGCAGCTACTAATGTGCCATAGCCTGAAGGGATGTGACGCTCTGATTGGTTTAGAAACATCCAGGCTTCTGTTTCAGAAATAAAAAGCCAGCTTTATTGATTACAGAAAATGTGAAGCTAAATTCTGTTTTTGTGGGGTGTGTGCGTGTGTTATGTGCGTGTGTTCTAACCCAGATGGGCGGCATGGAGGCGGTGATCACAGGCCTCGCAGATGACTTTAAGATCCTAAAGAGGCACAGAAAGCTGTTCACGTTCGCGACGGCCTTCGGAACATTCCTGGTCGCTCTCCTCTGCATCACTAATGTCAGTCTCTCTCGCCTTCTTCTCACTTTTTTTTGTTTTCACAGATTTCATGTCATATCAGTCCTCTCAAGGTTTTTGGAAGTGATCTCATCTGGCAATAGTGTAGCTTGTGCACAACCCATTTTAACCACTGTATATAAAACAATACAAATAAAAACACGTTAATAAAATGTCACAATCTTTCACTATCTTTCAAAAATGAAAAGCTAATCTGAATCTGAACTCACCTCTCCACCTCAACCCCTAGCACTAATATTAACAGCTCCATAATGCAAATGTAATGCAAATTGGTGAAGTCAATGTTAGTCCTTTTATATGAGAAATGTTAGACATCGTGTATCTGAGAGGTCACATGATCCCAAATTTGGAATTTGCCATATAGTAGCCTACATAATGCCATTGAGGGTGATAACACAGACTAATTTAAACTTTACTTGTTTTTCACTCTTTCATTGTATTCTTCTTTATTTCAAGTTAAACTTCTCATGCTTTTAAAGTTGTATTCCTCTCAAATGCTTTACTTCCAAAATACATTAATGTTATAAAGATGCATTCCACTCAAACATTAAATCTTTTTATACTTTGCACAGTAACTTCCACTAACTTTCTACTAAGCAAATGTATGCTTCTCTACTCAATAACCAAGTCTATTTAAACTGTTTGTACATTTAAAGTTATTTTCTACTGTATTTCGGTTTCCATCAAACCCACACAGTTTCCCTGGAACAGCTTTTTCATTTAATAAAAGAAACTTAACAGGCACAGCTGTCTATTGTTACAGACAAGAAGTAATCAAATATTACAAAAGATATTTTGTCCTTTTATTTCTAGCCTATTCTAGAAGTAAATTATTTTATAATGTGAATCACCCATTGTCAAAAGCAGTGCCTGGAGAAGAGCATATTGAGTCTGCTGTGTTGTCTTGATCCTACAGACCAGAAAATGAGTTGAAACAGAATTCCCCCAAGACTGTGGTTTGCAACATTATAAAACTGGACAGTCCACATCAAATGCCAAGCTGGAACCAAATGCCCTTTTCACAGCAACAACTCTCGTCATGTCACGTTAACCTACTTCCTTGATGTATCTCGCTTTGTTTATATTATACATAAATTGTATAATCTTATAATGCACACATGCACACAGACGTTCAGATGACAGCTGTTGTTAGAGGTTGATGCATTTACAACAATTCTATGCTTTTGTTTAAAAATGTATTCACAAAATACAGACTCAAAAGATGCATGTATTTTTTATTGACACTTGGGCTATTCATTTAGGATAGATGATTTAAATATATTGTTGCCACTATAAGGACAGACAAACAGACATCTCACACACACATCTCTAGGCTGTGTGTGCATTTGTGTGTGTATTTGTCTAGACAGGAGAGAGAAGATGTGTGCACGGGAAAGTGAGAGAGGCTACAACCTTTATTTCCTGTTTTTTTTTAATGCAGTACCATCACCGTACATGTGAGTGAGGGACAACCTGTTCATGCATAAGGTTACATTTATATGAGCAACTTGTTGCACTGCAATTCCACAAGGCTTTAGTTAGAGTACCAATTCCCTTTAAAAAAAACGGTGGAAGTAGTCTAAAAACAATCCAGTTCATCATGGTCTATCAAATTTAGGATTCAATTGATGCTTTGTAAGAAAGCGGATGTCTCTTTTATCTCCTCTGTATAGTCAGTCGTTAATGTATTCACATGGTATTGGTACCTGATTCATTACAGGGGTTTTCATTGTATGCTTTTAGAGAGGTTACTGTAAGTTGCCCATTCATAAGGTTTTTTTTTGTTTTGAGCTGAATAAATTAGAGAAAAGTATCCAACTGCATAGTTCTGAATGTTAATTTATGTACAATGGATACTGTATAAATGGACCTGTGTCCATGCATTTTACAATCTTTATTATATCTCCAGTGCAAACATCTTGCTGCGACTAACATGTCAACATTGCCAATAACATATTTGCATTTTGTAATATCTCACAGAAAACCCTACAGGTATATAGTTTGTGGCCTATTATTTATATAGGCCTATTAGCCTATAACATGGACGCTAGGATTCATGTGATTAACATCAGACTTTCAAATGTTTTTTGTACACTTTCGCCCTCTCTTTGACATTTTCCTCTTTAACTCTCTCTCTCTCTCTCTCTCTCTCTGTGTATCTCCCCTTCTCTATCACTCTGTACAGGGGGGTATCTATGTACTGACTCTGCTAGACAACTATGCAGCGGGTACATCCATACTGTTTGGCGTATTGATTGAGGCCATTGGAGTATCCTGGTTTTACGGTAAGAAATTCCACTC